>NC_134274.1:63120738-63420738 GCF_031893055.1 Leptodactylus fuscus | reverse complement strand
GAATAAGACTGAGAGGTTAGAGCCAGAATCAGTATGACAGGTCAGAGCTGGAATCAGACTGAGAGGTCAGAGCCGGAATAAGACTGAGAGGTCAGAGTCGGAGTCAGACTGAGAGGTCAGAGCCAGAATCAGAATGAGAGGTCAGAGCCGGAAACAGACTGGGAGGTCAAAGCCAGAATCAGACTGAGAGGTCAGAGCCGGAATCAGACTGAGAGGTCAAAACCAGAATCAGACTGAGAGGTAGGAGCTGGAATCAGACTAAGAGGTCAGAGCCGGAATCAGACTGAGAGGTCAGAGCCAGAATCAGACTAAGAGGTCAGAGCCAGAATCAGAATGAGAGGTCAGAGCAAGAATCAGACTGAGAGGTCAGAGTCGGAATCAGTAGGAGAGGTCAGAGCCGGAATCAGACTAAGAAGTCAGAGCCGAAATCAGACTGAGAGGTCAGAGCCGGAATCAGACTGAGAGGTCTGAGCCGGAATCAAACTGAGAAGTCAGAGCCGGAATCAGACTGAAAAGTCAGAGCCAGAATAAGACTGAGAGGTTAGAGCCAGAATCAGTATGACAGGTCAGACCTGGAATCAGACTAAGAGGTCAAAGCCGGAATAAGACTGAGAGGTCAGAGTCGGAGTCAGACTGAGAGGTCAGAGCCAGAATCGGAATGAGAGGTCAGAGCCGGAAACAGACTGAGATGTCAGAGCCAGAATAAGTCAGAGAGGTCAGAGAAAGAATCAGTATAAGAGGTCAGAGCCAGAATCAGACTGAGAGGTCAGAGACGGAATCAGACTGAGAGGTCAGAGCCAGAATCAGAATGAGAGATCAGAGCCGGAAACAGACTGAGAGGTCAAAGCCAGAATCAGACTGAGAGATCAGAGCCAGAATCAGACTGAGAGGTCAAAACCAGAATCAGACTGAGAGGTAGGAGCTGGAATCAGACTAAGAGGTCAGAGCCGGAATCAGACTAAGAGGTCAGAGCCAGAATCAGACTAAGAGGTCAGAGCCAGAATCAGACTGAGAGGTCAGAGCAAGAATCAGACTGAGAGGTCAGAGTCGGAATCAGTAGGAGAAGTCAGAGCCGGAATCAGACTAAGAGGTCAGAGCCGAAATCAGACTGAGAGGTCAGAGCCGGAATCAGACTGAGAGGTCTGAGCCAGAATCAGAATGAGAGGTCAGAGCGGAAACAGACTTAGATGTCAGAGCCAGAATAAGTCAGAGAGGTCAGAGAAAGAATCAGTATAAGAGGTCAGAGCCAGAATCAGACTGAGAGGTCAGAGACGGAATCAGACAGAGAGGTCAGAGCCAGAATCAGAATGAGAGATCAGAGCCGGAAACAGACTTAGAGGTCAAAGCTAGAATCAGACTGAGAGGTCAGAGCCAGAATCAGACTGAGAGGTCAAAACCAGAATCAGACTGAGAGGTAGGAGCTGGAATCAGACTAAAAGGTCAGAGCCGGAATCAGACTGAGAGGTCAGAGCCAGAATCAGACTAAGAGGTCAGAGCCAGAATCAGACTGAGAGGTCAGAGCAAGAATCAGACTGAGAGGTCAGAGTCGGATTCAGTAGGAGAGGTCAGAGCCGGAATCAGACTGAGAGGTCAGAGCCGAAATCAGACTGAGAGGTCAGAGCAGGAATCAGACTGAGAGGTCTAAACCAGAATCAAACTGAGAAGTCAGAGCCGGAATCAGACTGAAAAGTCAGAGCCAGAATAAGACTGAGAGGTTAGAGCCAGAATCAGTATGACAGGTCAGAGCTGGAATCAGACTGAGAGGTCAGAGCCGGAATAAGACTGAGAGGTCAGAGTCGGAGTCAGACTGAGAGGTCAGAGCCAGAATCAGAATGAGAGGTCAGAGCCGGAAACAGACTGGGAGGTCAAAGCCAGAATCAGACTGAGAGGTCAGAGCCGGAATCAGACTGAGAGGTCAAAACCAGAATCAGACTGAGAGGTAGGAGCTGGAATCAGACTAAGAGGTCAGAGCCGGAATCAGACTGAGAGGTCAGAGCCAGAATCAGACTAAGAGGTCAGAGCCAGAATCAGAATGAGAGGTCAGAGCAAGAATCAGACTGAGAGGTCAGAGTCGGAATCAGTAGGAGAGGTCAGAGCCGGAATCAGACTAAGAAGTCAGAGCCGAAATCAGACTGAGAGGTCAGAGCCGGAATCAGACTGAGAGGTCTGAGCCGGAATCAAACTGAGAAGTCAGAGCCGGAATCAGACTGAAAAGTCAGAGCCAGAATAAGACTGAGAGGTTAGAGCCAGAATCAGTATGACAGGTCAGACCTGGAATCAGACTAAGAGGTCAAAGCCGGAATAAGACTGAGAGGTCAGAGTCGGAGTCAGACTGAGAGGTCAGAGCCAGAATCGGAATGAGAGGTCAGAGCCGGAAACAGACTGAGATGTCAGAGCCAGAATAAGTCAGAGAGGTCAGAGAAAGAATCAGTATAAGAGGTCAGAGCCAGAATCAGACTGAGAGGTCAGAGACGGAATCAGACTGAGAGGTCAGAGCCAGAATCAGAATGAGAGATCAGAGCCGGAAACAGACTGAGAGGTCAAAGCCAGAATCAGACTGAGAGGTCAGAGCCAGAATCAGACTGAGAGGTCAAAACCAGAATCAGACTGAGAGGTAGGAGCTGGAATCAGACTAAGAGGTCAGAGCCGGAATCAGACTAAGAGGTCAGAGCCAGAATCAGACTAAGAGGTCAGAGCCAGAATCAGACTGAGAGGTCAGAGCAAGAATCAGACTGAGAGGTCAGAGTCGGAATCAGTAGGAGAAGTCAGAGCCGGAATCAGACTAAGAGGTCAGAGCCGAAATCAGACTGAGAGGTCAGAGCCGGAATCAGACTGAGAGGTCTGAGCCAGAATCAGAATGAGAGGTCAGAGCCGGAAACAGACTTAGATGTCAGAGCCAGAATAAGTCAGAGAGGTCAGAGAAAGAATCAGTATAAGAGGTCAGAGCCAGAATCAGACTGAGAGGTCAGAGACGGAATCAGACAGAGAGGTCAGAGCCAGAATCAGAATGAGAGATCAGAGCCGGAAACAGACTTAGAGGTCAAAGCTAGAATCAGACTGAGAGGTCAGAGCCAGAATCAGACTGAGAGGTCAAAACCAGAATCAGACTGAGAGGTAGGAGCTGGAATCAGACTAAAAGGTCAGAGCCGGAATCAGACTGAGAGGTCAGAGCCAGAATCAGACTAAGAGGTCAGAGCCAGAATCAGACTGAGAGGTCAGAGCAAGAATCAGACTGAGAGGTCAGAGTCGGATTCAGTAGGAGAGGTCAGAGCCGGAATCAGACTGAGAGGTCAGAGCCGAAATCAGACTGAGAGGTCAGAGCCAGAATCAGACTGAGAGGTCAAAACCAGAATCAGACTGAGAGGTAGGAGCTGGAATCAGACTAAAAGGTCAGAGCCGGAATCAGACTGAGAGGTCAGAGCCAGAATCAGACTAAGAGGTCAGAGCCAGAATCAGACTGAGAGGTCAGAGCAAGAATCAGACTGAGAGGTCAGAGTCGGAATCAGTAGGAGAAGTCAGAGCCGGAATCAGACTAAGAGGTCAGAGCCGAAATCAGACTGAGAGGTCAGAGCCGGAATCAGACTGAGAGGTCTGAGCCAGAATCAGAATGAGAGGTCAGAGCCGGAAACAGACTTAGATGTCAGAGCCAGAATAAGTCAGAGAGGTCAGAGAAAGAATCAGTATAAGAGGTCAGAGCCAGAATCAGACTGAGAGGTCAAAGCCAGAATCAGACTGAGAGGTCAGAGCCAGAATCAGACTGAGAGGTCAAAACCAGAATCAGACTGAGAGGTAGGAGCTGGAATCAGACTAAGAGGTCAGAGCCGGAATCAGACTGAGAGGTCAGAGCCGGAATCAGTAGGAGAGGTCAGAGCCGGAATCAGACTAAGAGGTCAGAGCTGAAATCAGACTGAGAGGTCAGACCCAGATTTAGGCTGAGATGTCAGAGCCGAAATCAGACTGAGAGGTCAGAGCCAGAATCAGACTGAGAAGTCAGAGCCGGAATCAGACTGAAAGGTCAGAGCTAGAATCAGACTGAGAGGTTAGAGCCAGAATCAGTATGACAGGTCAGAGCTGGAATCAGACGGAGAGGTCAGAGCCGGAATAAGACTGAGAGGTCAGAGTCGGAGTCAGACTGAGAGGTCAGAGCCAGAATCCGAATGAGAGGTCAGAGCCCGAATCAGACTAAGAGGTCAGAGCCAGAATCAGAATGAGAGGTCAGAGCAAGAATCAGACTGAGAGGTCAAAACCAGAATCAGACTGAGAGGTCAGAGCTGGAATCAGACTAAGAGGTCAGAGCCAGAATCAGAATGAGAGGTCAGAGCCAGAATCAGAATGAGAGGTCAGAGCCGGAAACAGACTGGGAGGTCAAAGCCAGAATCAGACTGAGAGGTCAGAGCCGGAATCAGACTGAGAGGTCAAAACCAGAATCAGACTGAGAGGTAGGAGCTGGAATCAGACTAAGAGGTCAGAGCCGGAATCAGACTGAGAGGTCAGAGCCAGAATCAGACTAAGAGGTCAGAGCCAGAATCAGAATGAGAGGTCAGAGCAAGAATCAGACTGAGAGGTCAGAGTCGGAATCAGTAGGAGAGGTCAGAGCCGGAATCAGACTAAGAGGTCAGAGCCGAAATCAGACTGAGAGGTCAGAGCCGGAATCAGACTGAGAGGTCTGAGCCAGAATCAAACTGAGAAGTCAGAGCCGGAATCAGACTGAAAAGTCAGAGCCAGAATAAGACTGAGAGGTTAGAGCCAGAATCAGTATGACAGGTCAGACCTGGAATCAGACTAAGAGGTCAGAGCCGGAATAAGACTGAGAGGTCAGAGTCGGAGTCAGACTGAGAGGTCAGAGCCAGAATCGGTATGAGAGGTCAGAGACGGAATCAGACTGAGAGGTCAGAGCCAGAATCAGAAAGAGAGGTCAGAGAAAGAATCAGTATAAGAGGTCAGAGCCAGAATCAGACTGAGAGGTCAGAGACGGAATCAGACTGAGAGGTCAGAGCCAGAATCAGAATGAGAGATCAGAGCCGGAAACAGACTGAGAGGTCAAAGCTAGAATCAGACTGAGAGGTCAGAGCCAAAATCAGACTGAGAGGTCAAAACCAGAATCAGACTGAGAGGTAGGAGCTGGAATGAGACTAAAAGGTCAGAGCCGGAATCAGACTGAGAGGTCAGAGCCAGAATCAGACTAAGAGGTCAGAGCCAGAATCAGACTGAGTGGTCAGAGCAAGAATCAGACTGAGATGTCAGAGTCGGATTCAGTAGGAGAGGTCAGAGCCGGAATCAGACTGAGAGGTCAGAGCCGAAATCAGACTGAGAGGTCAGAGCCGGAATCAGACTGAGAGGTCTAAACCAGAATCAAACTGAGAAGTCAGAGCCGGAATCAGACTGAAAAGTCAGAGCCAGAATAAGACTGAGAGGTTAGAGCCAGAATCAGTATGACAGGTCAGAGCTGGAATCAGACTGAAAGGTCAGAGCCGGAATAAGACTGAGAGGTCAGAGTCGGAGTCAGACTGAGAGGTCAGAGCCAGAATCAGAATGAGAGGTCAGAGCCGGAAACAGACTGGGAGGTCAAAGCCAGAATCAGACTGAAAGGTCAGAGCCGGAATCAGACTGAGAGTTCAAAACCAGAATCAGACTGAGAGGTAGGAGCTGGAATCAGACTAAGAGGTCAGAGCCGGAATCAGACTGAGAGGTCAGAGCCAGAATCAGACTAAGAGGTCAGAGCCAGAATCAGACTGAGAGGTCAGAGCAAGAATCAGACTGAGAGGTCAGAGTCGGAATCAGTAAGAGAAGTCAGAGCCGGAATCAGACTAAGAGGTCAGAGCCGAAATCAGACTGAGAGGTCAGAGCCGGAATCAGACTGAGAGGTCTGAGCCAGAATCAGAATGAGAGGTCAGAGCCGGAAACAGACTTAGATGTCAGAGCCAGAATAAGTCAGAGAGGTCAGAGAAAGAATCAGTATAAGAGGTCAGAGCCAGAATCAGACTGAGAGGTCAGAGACGGAATCAGACAGAGAGGTCAGAGCCAGAATCAGAATGAGAGATCAGAGCCGGAAACAGACTTAGAGGTCAAAGCTAGAATCAGACTGAGAGGTCAGAGCCAGAATCAGACTGAGAGGTCAAAACCAGAATCAGACTGAGAGGTAGGAGCTGGAATCAGACTAAAAGGTCAGAGCCGGAATCAGACTGAGAGGTCAGAGCCAGAATCAGACTAAGAGGTCAGAGCCAGAATCAGACTGAGAGGTCAGAGCAAGAATCAGACTGAGAGGTCAGAGTCGGATTCAGTAGGAGAGGTCAGAGCCGGAATCAGACTGAGAGGTCAGAGCCGAAATCAGACTGAGAGGTCAGAGCAGGAATCAGACTGAGAGGTCTAAACCAGAATCAAACTGAGAAGTCAAAGCCGGAATCAGACTGAAAAGTCAGAGCCAGAATAAGACTGAGAGGTTAGAGCCAGAATCAGTATGACAGGTCAGAGCTGGAATCAGACTGAGAGGTCAGAGCCGGAATAAGACTGAGAGGTCAGAGTCGGAGTCAGACTGAGAGGTCAGAGCCAGAATCAGAATGAGAGGTCAGAGCCGGAAACAGACTGGGAGGTCAAAGCCAGAATCAGACTGAGAGGTCAGAGCCGGAATCAGACTGAGAGGTCAAAACCAGAATCAGACTGAGAGGTAGGAGCTGGAATCAGACTAAGAGGTCAGAGCCGGAATCAGACTGAGAGGTCAGAGCCAGAATCAGACTAAGAGGTCAGAGCCAGAATCAGAATGAGAGGTCAGAGCAAGAATCAGACTGAGAGGTCAGAGTCGGAATCAGTAGGAGAGGTCAGAGCCGGAATCAGACTAAGAAGTCAGAGCCGAAATCAGACTGAGAGGTCAGAGCCGGAATCAGACTGAGAGGTCTGAGCCGGAATCAAACTGAGAAGTCAGAGCCGGAATCAGACTGAAAAGTCAGAGCCAGAATAAGACTGAGAGGTTAGAGCCAGAATCAGTATGACAGGTCAGACCTGGAATCAGACTAAGAGGTCAAAGCCGGAATAAGACTGAGAGGTCAGAGTCGGAGTCAGACTGAGAGGTCAGAGCCAGAATCGGAATGAGAGGTCAGAGCCGGAAACAGACTGAGATGTCAGAGCCAGAATAAGTCAGAGAGGTCAGAGAAAGAATCAGTATAAGAGGTCAGAGCCAGAATCAGACTGAGAGGTCAGAGACGGAATCAGACTGAGAGGTCAGAGCCAGAATCAGAATGAGAGATCAGAGCCGGAAACAGACTGAGAGGTCAAAGCCAGAATCAGACTGAGAGATCAGAGCCAGAATCAGACTGAGAGGTCAAAACCAGAATCAGACTGAGAGGTAGGAGCTGGAATCAGACTAAGAGGTCAGAGCCGGAATCAGACTAAGAGGTCAGAGCCAGAATCAGACTAAGAGGTCAGAGCCAGAATCAGACTGAGAGGTCAGAGCAAGAATCAGACTGAGAGGTCAGAGTCGGAATCAGTAGGAGAAGTCAGAGCCGGAATCAGACTAAGAGGTCAGAGCCGAAATCAGACTGAGAGGTCAGAGCCGGAATCAGACTGAGAGGTCTGAGCCAGAATCAGAATGAGAGGTCAGAGCCGGAAACAGACTTAGATGTCAGAGCCAGAATAAGTCAGAGAGGTCAGAGAAAGAATCAGTATAAGAGGTCAGAGCCAGAATCAGACTGAGAGGTCAGAGACGGAATCAGACAGAGAGGTCAGAGCCAGAATCAGAATGAGAGATCAGAGCCGGAAACAGACTTAGAGGTCAAAGCTAGAATCAGACTGAGAGGTCAGAGCCAGAATCAGACTGAGAGGTCAAAACCAGAATCAGACTGAGAGGTAGGAGCTGGAATCAGACTAAAAGGTCAGAGCCGGAATCAGACTGAGAGGTCAGAGCCAGAATCAGACTAAGAGGTCAGAGCCAGAATCAGACTGAGAGGTCAGAGCAAGAATCAGACTGAGAGGTCAGAGTCGGATTCAGTAGGAGAGGTCAGAGCCGGAATCAGACTGAGAGGTCAGAGCCGAAATCAGACTGAGAGGTCAGAGCAGGAATCAGACTGAGAGGTCTAAACCAGAATCAAACTGAGAAGTCAGAGCCGGAATCAGACTGAAAAGTCAGAGCCAGAATAAGACTGAGAGGTTAGAGCCAGAATCAGTATGACAGGTCAGAGCTGGAATCAGACTGAGAGGTCAGAGCCGGAATAAGACTGAGAGGTCAGAGTCGGAGTCAGACTGAGAGGTCAGAGCCAGAATCAGAATGAGAGGTCAGAGCCGGAAACAGACTGGGAGGTCAAAGCCAGAATCAGACTGAGAGGTCAGAGCCGGAATCAGACTGAGAGGTCAAAACCAGAATCAGACTGAGAGGTAGGAGCTGGAATCAGACTAAGAGGTCAGAGCCGGAATCAGACTGAGAGGTCAGAGCCAGAATCAGACTAAGAGGTCAGAGCCAGAATCAGAATGAGAGGTCAGAGCAAGAATCAGACTGAGAGGTCAGAGTCGGAATCAGTAGGAGAGGTCAGAGCCGGAATCAGACTAAGAAGTCAGAGCCGAAATCAGACTGAGAGGTCAGAGCCGGAATCAGACTGAGAGGTCTGAGCCGGAATCAAACTGAGAAGTCAGAGCCGGAATCAGACTGAAAAGTCAGAGCCAGAATAAGACTGAGAGGTTAGAGCCAGAATCAGTATGACAGGTCAGACCTGGAATCAGACTAAGAGGTCAAAGCCGGAATAAGACTGAGAGGTCAGAGTCGGAGTCAGACTGAGAGGTCAGAGCCAGAATCGGAATGAGAGGTCAGAGCCGGAAACAGACTGAGATGTCAGAGCCAGAATAAGTCAGAGAGGTCAGAGAAAGAATCAGTATAAGAGGTCAGAGCCAGAATCAGACTGAGAGGTCAGAGACGGAATCAGACTGAGAGGTCAGAGCCAGAATCAGAATGAGAGATCAGAGCCGGAAACAGACTGAGAGGTCAAAGCCAGAATCAGACTGAGAGGTCAGAGCCAGAATCAGACTGAGAGGTCAAAACCAGAATCAGACTGAGAGGTAGGAGCTGGAATCAGACTAAGAGGTCAGAGCCGGAATCAGACTAAGAGGTCAGAGCCAGAATCAGACTAAGAGGTCAGAGCCAGAATCAGACTGAGAGGTCAGAGCAAGAATCAGACTGAGAGGTCAGAGTCGGAATCAGTAGGAGAAGTCAGAGCCGGAATCAGACTAAGAGGTCAGAGCCGAAATCAGACTGAGAGGTCAGAGCCGGAATCAGACTGAGAGGTCTGAGCCAGAATCAGAATGAGAGGTCAGAGCCGGAAACAGACTTAGATGTCAGAGCCAGAATAAGTCAGAGAGGTCAGAGAAAGAATCAGTATAAGAGGTCAGAGCCAGAATCAGACTGAGAGGTCAGAGACGGAATCAGACAGAGAGGTCAGAGCCAGAATCAGAATGAGAGATCAGAGCCGGAAACAGACTTAGAGGTCAAAGCTAGAATCAGACTGAGAGGTCAGAGCCAGAATCAGACTGAGAGGTCAAAACCAGAATCAGACTGAGAGGTAGGAGCTGGAATCAGACTAAAAGGTCAGAGCCGGAATCAGACTGAGAGGTCAGAGCCAGAATCAGACTAAGAGGTCAGAGCCAGAATCAGACTGAGAGGTCAGAGCAAGAATCAGACTGAGAGGTCAGAGTCGGATTCAGTAGGAGAGGTCAGAGCCGGAATCAGACTGAGAGGTCAGAGCCGAAATCAGACTGAGAGGTCAGAGCCAGAATCAGACTGAGAGGTCAAAACCAGAATCAGACTGAGAGGTAGGAGCTGGAATCAGACTAAGAGGTCAGAGCCGGAATCAGACTAAGAGGTCAGAGCCAGAATCAGACTAAGAGGTCAGAGCCAGAATCAGACTGAGAGGTCAGAGCAAGAATCAGACTGAGAGGTCAGAGTCGGAATCAGTAGGAGAAGTCAGAGCCGGAATCAGACTAAGAGGTCAGAGCCGAAATCAGACTGAGAGGTCAGAGCCGGAATCAGACTGAGAGGTCTGAGCCAGAATCAGAATGAGAGGTCAGAGCCGGAAACAGACTTAGATGTCAGAGCCAGAATAAGTCAGAGAGGTCAGAGAAAGAATCAGTATAAGAGGTCAGAGCCAGAATCAGACTGAGAGGTCAAAGCCAGAATCAGACTGAGAGGTCAGAGCCAGAATCAGACTGAGAGGTCAAAACCAGAATCAGACTGAGAGGTAGGAGCTGGAATCAGACTAAGAGGTCAGAGCCGGAATCAGACTGAGAGGTCAGAGCCGGAATCAGTAGGAGAGGTCAGAGCCGGAATCAGACTAAGAGGTCAGAGCTGAAATCAGACTGAGAGGTCAGACCCAGATTTAGGCTGAGATGTCAGAGCCGAAATCAGACTGAGAGGTCAGAGCCAGAATCAGACTGAGAAGTCAGAGCCGGAATCAGACTGAAAGGTCAGAGCTAGAATCAGACTGAGAGGTTAGAGCCAGAATCAGTATGACAGGTCAGAGCTGGAATCAGACGGAGAGGTCAGAGCCGGAATAAGACTGAGAGGTCAGAGTCGGAGTCAGACTGAGAGGTCAGAGCCAGAATCCGAATGAGAGGTCAGAGCCCGAATCAGACTAAGAGGTCAGAGCCAGAATCAGAATGAGAGGTCAGAGCAAGAATCAGACTGAGAGGTCAAAACCAGAATCAGACTGAGAGGTCAGAGCTGGAATCAGACTAAGAGGTCAGAGCCAGAATCAGAATGAGAGGTCAGAGCCAGAATCAGAATGAGAGGTCAGAGCCGGAAACAGACTGGGAGGTCAAAGCCAGAATCAGACTGAGAGGTCAGAGCCGGAATCAGACTGAGAGGTCAAAACCAGAATCAGACTGAGAGGTAGGAGCTGGAATCAGACTAAGAGGTCAGAGCCGGAATCAGACTGAGAGGTCAGAGCCAGAATCAGACTAAGAGGTCAGAGCCAGAATCAGAATGAGAGGTCAGAGCAAGAATCAGACTGAGAGGTCAGAGTCGGAATCAGTAGGAGAGGTCAGAGCCGGAATCAGACTAAGAGGTCAGAGCCGAAATCAGACTGAGAGGTCAGAGCCGGAATCAGACTGAGAGGTCTGAGCCAGAATCAAACTGAGAAGTCAGAGCCGGAATCAGACTGAAAAGTCAGAGCCAGAATAAGACTGAGAGGTTAGAGCCAGAATCAGTATGACAGGTCAGACCTGGAATCAGACTAAGAGGTCAGAGCCGGAATAAGACTGAGAGGTCAGAGTCGGAGTCAGACTGAGAGGTCAGAGCCAGAATCGGTATGAGAGGTCAGAGACGGAATCAGACTGAGAGGTCAGAGCCAGAATCAGAAAGAGAGGTCAGAGAAAGAATCAGTATAAGAGGTCAGAGCCAGAATCAGACTGAGAGGTCAGAGACGGAATCAGACTGAGAGGTCAGAGCCAGAATCAGAATGAGAGATCAGAGCCGGAAACAGACTGAGAGGTCAAAGCTAGAATCAGACTGAGAGGTCAGAGCCAAAATCAGACTGAGAGGTCAAAACCAGAATCAGACTGAGAGGTAGGAGCTGGAATGAGACTAAAAGGTCAGAGCCGGAATCAGACTGAGAGGTCAGAGCCAGAATCAGACTAAGAGGTCAGAGCCAGAATCAGACTGAGTGGTCAGAGCAAGAATCAGACTGAGATGTCAGATTCGGATTCAGTAGGAGAGGTCAGAGCCGGAATCAGACTGAGAGGTCAGAGCCGAAATCAGACTGAGAGGTCAGAGCCGGAATCAGACTGAGAGGTCTAAACCAGAATCAAACTGAGAAGTCAGAGCCGGAATCAGACTGAAAAGTCAGAGCCAGAATAAGACTGAGAGGTTAGAGCCAGAATCAGTATGACAGGTCAGAGCTGGAATCAGACTGAAAGGTCAGAGCCGGAATAAGACTGAGAGGTCAGAGTCGGAGTCAGACTGAGAGGTCAGAGCCAGAATCAGAATGAGAGGTCAGAGCCGGAAACAGACTGGGAGGTCAAAGCCAGAATCAGACTGAAAGGTCAGAGCCGGAATCAGACTGAGAGTTCAAAACCAGAATCAGACTGAGAGGTAGGAGCTGGAATCAGACTAAGAGGTCAGAGCCGGAATCAGACTGAGAGGTCAGAGCCAGAATCAGACTAAGAGGTCAGAGCCAGAATCAGAATGAGAGGTCAGAGCAAGAATCAGACTGAGAGGTAAGAGTCGGAATCAGTAGGAGAGGTCAGAGCCGGAATCAGACTAAGAGGTCAGAGCCGAAATCAGACTGAGAGGTCAGAGCCGGAATCAGACTGAGAGGTCTGAGCCAGAATCAAACTGAGAAGTCAGAGCCGGAATCAGACTGAAAAGTCAGAGCCAGAATAAGACTGAGAGGTTAGAGCCAGAATCAGTATGACAGGTCAGACCTGGAATCAGACTAAGAGGTCAGAGCCGGAATCAGACTGAGAGGTCAGAGCCAGAATCAGACTAAGAGGTCAGAGCCAGAATCAGACTGAGAGGTCAGAGCAAGAATCAGACTGAGAGGTCAGAGTCGGAATCAGTAGGAGAGGTCAGAGCCGGAATCAGACTAAGAGGTCAGAGCCGAAATCAGACTGAGAGGTCAGAGCCGGAATCAGACTGAGAGGTCTGAGCCAGAATCAAACTGAGAAGTCAGAGCCGGAATCAGACTGAGAGGTCAGAGACGGATTACGTATGAGATATCAGAGCCGGAATCAGACTGACAGGTCAGAGCCGGAATCAGACTGAGAGGTCAGAGCCGGAATCAGTATGAGAAGTCAGAGCCGGAATCAGACTGAGAGGTCAGAGCCAGAATCAGACTGAGAGGTCGGAGCCAGAATCAGACTGAGAAGTCAGAGCCAGAATCAGACTGAGAGGTTAGAGCAAGAATCAGTATGACTGGTCAGAGCCGGAATAAGACTGAGAGGTCAGAGCCGGAATCAGACTGAGAGGTCAGAGCCAGGATAAGACAGAGAGGTCAGAGAAAGAATCAGTTTAAAAGGTCAGAGCCGGAATCAGACTGAGAGGTCAGAGCCAGAATCAGACAGAGAGGTCAGAGCCAGAATTAGACTGAGAGGTCAGAGACGGATTACGTATGAGATATGAGAGCCGGAATCAGACTGACAGGTCAGAGCCGGAATCAGACTGAGAGGTCAGAGCCGGAATCAGTATGAGAAGTCAGAGCCGGAATCAGACTGAGAGGTCAGAGCCAGAATCAGACTGAGAGGTCGGAGCCAGAATCAGACTGAGAAGTCAGAGCCAGAATCAGACTGAGAGGTTAGAGCAAGAATCAGTATGACTGGTCAGAGCCGGAATCTGACTGAGAGGTCAGAGCCGGAATCAGACTGAGAGGTCAGAGCCAGGATAAGACTGAGAGGTCAGAGCCGGAATCAGTAGGAGAGGCCAGAGCCGGAATCAGACTAAGAGGTCAGAGCCGGAATCAGGCTGAGAAGTCAAAGCCGGAATCAGACTGAGAAGTCAGAGCCAGAATCAGGCTGAGAGGTCCAAGCCAGAATCAGTATGAGAGGTCAAAGCCGGAATCAGACTGAGAGGTCAGAGTCAGAATCAGACTGAGAGGTCACAGCCGGAATCAGACTAAGAAGTCAGAGCTGGAATAAGACTCTGAGGTCAGAGCCGGAATCAGACTGAGATGTCAGAGCCAGAATCAGTACAAGAGGTCAGAGCCAGAATCATATTGAGGGGTCAGAGCCGGAATCAGACTGAGAGGTCAGAGCCAGAATAAGACTGAGAGGTCAGAGCCGGAATCAGTAGGAGAGGCCAGAGCCAGAATCAGAATAAGAGGTCAGAGCTGGAATCAGACTGAGAGGTCAGAGCCGGAATCAGATTGAGAGGTCAGAGCCGGAATCAGACTGAGAGGTCAGAGCCGGAATCAGTGTGAGAGGTCAGAGCCGGAATCAGACTGAGAGGTCAGAGCCGGAATCAGACTGAGAAGTCAGAGCCAGAATCAGACTGAGAGGTCAGAGCCAGATTCAGAATGAGAGGTCTGAGCCGGAATCAGACTGGGAGGTCAGAGCTGGAATCAGTAGGAGAGGTCAGAGCCGGAATCAGTAGGAGAGGTCAGAGCCGGAATCAGACTGAGAGGTCAGAGCCGGAATCAAACTGAGAGGTCAGAGCCGATATCAGACTGAGAGGTCAGAGCCAGAATCAGACTGAGAAGTCAGTGCAAGAATCAGTCGGAGAAGTCGAAGCCAGAATCAGTATGAGAGGTCAGAGCCAGAATCAGGCTAAGATGTCAGAGCCGAAATCAGACCGAGAGGTCAGAGCCAGAATCAGACTGAGAGGTCAGAGTCGGAATCAGTAGGAGAGGTCAGAGCCAGAATCAGACTGAGAGGTCAGAGCCAGAATAAGACAGAGAGGTCAGAGAAAGAATCAGTATAAGAGGTCAGAGCCAGAATCAGACTGAGAGGTTAGAGCCAGAATCAGTATGACAGGTCAGAGCCGGAATAAGACTGAGAGGTCAGAGTCGGAGTCAGACTGAGAGGTCAGAGCCAGAATCAGTATGAGAGGTCAGAGACGGAATCAGACTGAGAGGTCAGAGCCAGAATCAGAATGAGAGGTCAGAGCCGGAAACAGACTGAGATGTCAGAGCCAGAATAAGTCAGAGAAGTCAGAGAAAGAATCAGTATAAGAGGTCAGAGCCAGAATCAGACTGAGAGGTCAGAGACGGAATCAGACTGAGAGGTCAGAGCCAGAATCAGAATGAGAGATCAGAGCCGGAAACAGACTGAGAGGTCAAAGCCAGAATCAGACTGAGAGGTCAGAGCCAGAATCAGACTGAGAGGTCAAAACCAGAATCAGACTGAGAGGTAGGAGCTGGAATCAGACTAAGAGGTCAGAGCCAGAATCAGACTAAGAGGTCAGAGCCAGAATCAGACTGAGAGGTCAGAGCAAGAATCAGACTGAGAGGTCAGAGTCGGAATCAGTAGGAGAGGTCAGAGCCAGAATCAGACTGAGAGGTCAGAGCCGAAATCAGACTGAGAGGTCAGAGCCGGAATCAGACTGAGAGGTCTAAACCAGAATCAAACTGAGAAGTCAGAGCCGGAATCAGACTGAAAAGTCAGAGCCAGAATAAGACTGAGAGGTTAGAGCCAGAATCAGTATGACAGGTCAGAGCTGGAATCAGACTGAGAGGTCAGAGCCGGAATAAGACTGAGAGGTCAGAGCCAGAATCAGTATGAGAGGTCAGAGACGGAATCAGACTGAGAGGTCAGAGCCAGAATCAGAATGAGAGGTCAGAGCCGGAAACAGACTGAGATGTCAGAGCCAGAATAAGTCAGAGAGGTCAGAGAAAGAATCAGTATAAGAGGTCAGAGCCAGAATCAGACTGAGAGGTCAAAGCCAGAATCAGACTGAGAGGTCAGAGCCAGAATCAGACTGTAAGGTCAAAACCAGAATCAGACTGAGAGGTAGGAGCTGGAATCAGACTGAGAGGTCAGAGCCGGAATCAGACTGAGAGGTCAGAGCCGGAATCAGTAGGAGAGGTCAGAGCCGGAATCAGACTAAGAGGTCAGAGCCGGAATAAGACTGAGAGGTCAGAGCCGGAATCAGACTGAGAGGTCAGAGCCAGAATCAGACTGAGAAGTCAGAGTAAGAATCAGACTGAGAGGTTAGAGCCAGAATCAGTATGACAGGTCAGAGCCGAAATCAGACTGAGAGGTCAGAGCCAGAATCAGACTGAGAGGTCAGAGCAGGAATCAGACTGAGAGGTCAGAGCCAGAATCAGACTGAGATGTCAGAGCCGGAATCAGACTGAAAGGTCAGAGCTAGAATAAGACTGAGAGGTTAGAGCCAGAATCAGTATGACAGGTCAAAGCTGGAATTAAACGGAGAGGTCAGAGCCGGAATAAGACTGAGAGGTCAGAGTCGGAGTCAGACTGAAAAGTCAGAGCCAGAATCCGTATGAGAGGTCAGAGCCCGAATCAGACTGAGAGGTCAGAGCCAGAATCAGAATGAGAGGTCAGAGCAAGAATCAGAATGAGAGGTCAGAGCAAGAATCAGACTGAGAGGTCAGAGCCGGAAACAGACTGAGAGGTCAGAGCCAGAATCAGACAGAGAGGTCAAAACCAGAATGAGACTGAGAGGTCAGAGTTGGAATCAGACTAAGAGGTCAGACCCGGAATCAGTAGGAGAGGTGAGAGCCGGAATCAGACTAAGAGGTAAAAGCCAGAATCAGGCTGAGAGGTCAGAGCCGGAATCAGACTGAGAAGTCAGAGCCAGAATCAGTATAAGAGGTCAGAGCCAGAATCAGACTGAGAGGTTAGAGCAAGAATCAGTATGACTGGTCAGAGCCGGAATCAGACTGAGAGGTCAGAGCC
This sequence comes from Leptodactylus fuscus, assembly GCF_031893055.1. Taxonomy (NCBI): domain Eukaryota; kingdom Metazoa; phylum Chordata; class Amphibia; order Anura; family Leptodactylidae; genus Leptodactylus; species Leptodactylus fuscus. The sequence continues at coordinate 63,404,415 of NC_134274.1, read as the reverse complement.
GGAATCAGACTGAGAGGTCAGAGCCAGGATAAGACTGAGAGGTCAGAGCCGGAATCAGTAGGAGAGGCCAGAGCCGGAATCAGACTAAGAGGTCAGAGCCGGAATCAGGCTGAGAAGTCAGAGCCAGAATCAGACTGAGAGGTTAGAGCCAGAATCAGTATGACAGGTCAGAGCCGGAATGAGACTGAGAGGTCAAAGCCGGAAACAGACTGAGAGGTCAGAGCCAGAATAAGACAGAGAGGTCAGAGAAAGAATCAGTTTAAGAGGTCAGAGCCGGAATCAGACTGAGAGGTCAGAGCCAGAATCAGACAGAGAGGTCAGAGCCAGAATTAGACTGAGAGGTCAGAGACGGATTACGTATGAGATATCAGAGCCGGAATCAGACTGAGAGGTCAGAGCCGGAATCAGTATGAGAAGTCAGAGCCGGAATCAGACTGAGAGGTCAGAGCCAGAATCAGACTGAGAGGTCAGAGCCAGGATAAGACTGAGAGGTCAGAGCCGGAATCAGTAGGAGAGGCCAGAGCCGGAATCAGACTAAGAGGTCAGAGCCGGAATCAGGCTGAGAAGTCAAAGCCGGAATCAGACTAAGAAGTCAGAGCCAGAATCAGGCTGAGAGGTCCAAGCCAGAATCAGTATGAGAGGTCAAAGCCGGAATCAGACTGAGAGGTCAGAGTCAGAATCAGACTGAGAGGTCAGAGCCGGAATCAGACTGAGATGTCAGAGCCAGAATCAGTACAAGAGGTCAGAGCCAGAATCATATTGAGGGGTCAGAGCCGGAATCAGACTGAGAGGTCAGAGCCAGAATAAGACTGAGAGGTCAGAGCCGGAATCTGTAGGAGAGGCCAGATCCGGAATCAGACTGAGTGGTTAGAGCTGGATTCAGACTGAGAGGTCGGAGCCGGAATCAGACTAAGAGGTCAGAGCCGGAATCAGTATAAGAGGTCAGAGCCGTAATCAGTAGGAGAGGTCAGAGCCGGAATCAGACTGAGAGATCAGAAACAGCATCAGACTGAGAGGTTAGAGCCGGAATCAGACTGAGAGGTCAGAGCCGGAATCAGACTAAGAAATCAGAGCCGGAATCAGTAGGAGAGGTCAGAGCCGGAATCAGTACGAGAAGTCAGAGCCATAATCAGACTGAGAGGTCAGAGCAAGAATCAGTATGAGAGGTCAGAGCCAGAATTAGTATCAGAGGTCAGAGCCGGAATCAGACTGAGAGGTCAGAGCCAGAATTAGACTGAGAGGTCAGAGCCAGAATCAGACTGAGAGGGCAGAGACGGATTAAGTATGAGAAATCAGAGCCGGAATCAGACTGACAGGTCAGAGCTGGAATCAGACTGAGTGGTCAGAGCAGGAATCAGACTGAGAGGTCAGAGCCGGAATCAGTAGGAGAGGTCAGAGTCGGAATCAGACTATGAGGTCAGAGCCAAAATCAGACTGAGAGGTCAGAGGCGGAATCAGACTAAGAGGTCAGAGCAAGAATCAGACTGAAAAGTCAGAGCCAGAATAAGACTGAGAGATTAGAGCCAGAATCAGTATGACAGGTCAGAGCCGGAATCAGACTGAGAGGTCAGAGCCAGAATAAGACTGAGAGGTCAGAGCCAGAATCAGTATGAGAGGTCAGAGCCGGAATCAGACTGAGAGGTCAGAGCCAGAATCAGAATGAGAGGTCAGAGCCGGAAACAGACTGAGATGTCAGAGCCAGAATAAGTCAGAGAGGTCAGAGAAAGAATCAGTATAAGAGGTCAGAGCCAGAATCAGACTGAGAGGTCAAAGCCAGAATCAGACTGAGAGGTCAGAGCCAGAATCAGACTGAGAGGTCAAAACCAGAATCAGACTGAGATGTAGGAGCTGGAATCAGACTAAGAGGTCAGAGCCGGAATCAGACTGAGAGGTCAGAGCCGGAATCAGTAGGAGAGGTCAGAGCCGGAATCAGACTAAGAGGTCAGAGCCGGAATCAGACTGAGAGGTCAGAGCCGGAATCAGACTGAGAGGTCAGAGCCAGAATAAGACTGAGAAGTCAGAGCAAGAATTAGACAGAGAGGTTAGAGCCAGAATCAGTATGACAGGTCAGAGCCGGAATCAGACTGAGAGGTCAGAGCCAGAATCAGACTGAGAGGGCAGAGACGGATTAAGTATGAAATATCAAAGCCGGAATAAGACTGACAGGTCAGAGCCGGAATCAGACTGAGAGGTCAGAGCAGGAATCAGACTGAGAGGTCAGAGCCAGAATCAGACTGAGAGGGCAGAGCCAGAATCAGAAAGAGAAGTCAGAGCCGGAATCAGACTGAAAGGTCAGAGCTAGAATAAGACTGAGAGGTTAGAGCCAGAATCAGTATGACAGGTCAAAGCTGGAATCAAACGGAGAGGTCAGAGCCGGAATAAGACTGAGAGGTCAGAGTCGGAGTCAGACTGAAAAGTCAGAGCCAGAATCCGTATGAGAGGTCAGAGCCCGAATCAGACTGAGAGGTCAGAGCCAGAATCAGAATGAGAGGTCAGAGCAAGAATCAGACTGAGAGGTTAGAGCCGGAAACAGACTGAGAGGTCAAAGCCAGAATCAGACTGAGAGGTCAAAACCAGAATGAGACTGAGAGGTCAGAGCTGGAATCAGACTAAGAGGTCAGAGCCCGAATCAGACTGAGAGGTCAGAGCCGGAATCAGTAGGAGAGGTGAGAGCCGGAATCAGACTAAGAGGTAAGAGCCGGAATCAGGCTGAGAGGTCAGAGCAGGAATCAGACTGAGAAGTCAGAGCCAGAATCAGTATAAGAGGTCAGAGCCAGAATCAGGCTGAGAGGTCCGAGCCAGAATCAGTATGAGAGGTCAAAGCCGGAATCAGACTGAGAGGTCAGAGCCAGAATCAGACTGAGAGGTCAGAGCCAGAATAAGACAGAGAGGTCAGAGAATGAATCAGTATAAGAGGTCAGAGCCGGAACCAGACTGAGAGGTCCGAGCCAGAATCAGACTGAGAGGACAGAGCCAGAATCAGACTGAGTGGTGAGAGCCGGAATCAGACAGAGAGGTCAGAGCCAGAATCAGACTGAGAAGTCAGAGCCAGAATCAGACTGAGAGGTTAGAGCCAGAATCAGTATGACAGGTCAGAGCCGGAATCAGACTGAGAGGTCAAAGCCGAAACAGACTGAGAGGTCAGAGCCAGAATAAGACAGAGAGGTCAGAGAAAGAATCAGTATAAGAGGTCAGAGCCGGAATCAGACTGAGAGGTCAGAGCCAGAATCAGACAGAGAGGTCAGAGCCAGAATCAGACTGAGAGGTTAGAGACAAATTATGTATGAGATATCAGAGCCGGAATCAGACTGACAGGTCAGAGCCGGAATCAGACTGAGAGGTCAGAGCCGGAATCAGTATGAGAGGTCAGAGCCGGAATCAGACTGAGAGGTCAGAGCCGGAATCAGACTGAGAGGTCAGAGCCAGAATCAGACTGAGAGGTCGGAGCCAGAATCAGACTGAGAAGTTAGAGCCAGTATCAGACTGAGAGGTTCGAGCAAGAATCAGTATGACTGGTCAGAGCCGGAATCAGACTGAGAGGTCAGAGCTAGAATAAGACTGAGAGGTCAGAGCCGGAATCAGTAGGAGAGGCCAGAGCCGGAATCAGACTAAGAGGTCAGGGCTTGAATCAGACTAAGAGGTCAGAGCCAGAATCAGACTGAGAGGTCAGAGCAAGAATCAGTATGAGAGGTCAGAGCCGGAATCAGACTGAGAGGTCAGAGCCAGAATAAAACTGAGAGGTCAGAGCAAGAGTCAGTATGAGAGGTCAGAGCCGGAATCAGACTGAGAGGTTAGAGCCAGAATAAGACTGAGAGGTCAGAGCCGGAATCAGTAGGAGAGGTCAGAGCCGGAATCAGACTGAGAGGTCAGAGCCGGAATCAGACTTAGAGGTCAGAGCCGGGATCAGTATGAGAGGTCAGAGCCGGAATCAGACTGAGAGGTCAGAGCCGGAATCAGACTGAGAAGTCAGAGCCAGAATCAGACTGAGAGGTCAGAGCCAGAATCAGAATGAGAGGTCTGAGCCGGAATCAGACTGGGAGGTCAGAGCTGGAATCAGTAGGAGAGGTCAGAGCCGGAATCAGTCGGAGAGGTCAGAGCCGGAATCAGACTGAGAGGTCAGAGCCGGAATCAGACTGAGAGGTCAGAGCCGGAATCAGACTGAGAGGTCAGAGCCAGAATCAGACTGAGAAGTCAGCGCAAGAATCAGTCGGAGAAGTCGAAGCCAGAATCAGTATGAGAGGTCACAGCCAGAATACGAGTGAGAGGTCAGAGCCGGAATCAGTATGAGAGGTCAGAGCCAGAATCAGGCTGAGATGTCAGAGCCGAAATCAGACCGAGAGGTCAGAGCCAGAATCAGACTGAGAGGTCAGAGTCGGAATCAGTAGGAGAGGTCAGAGCCGGAATCAGACTGAGAGGTCAGAGCCAGAATAAGACAGAGAGGTCAGAGAAAGAATCAGTATAAGAGGTCAGAGCCAGAATCAGACTGAGAGGTCAAAGCCAGAATCAGACTGCGAAGTCAGAGCCAGAATCAGACTGAGAGGTCAGAGCCAGAATCAGAATGAGAGGTCGGAGCGGGAATCAGACTGGTAGGTCAGAGCTGGAATTAGTAGGAGAGGTCAGAGCCGGAATCAGTAGGAGAGGTCAGAGACGGAAACAGACTGAGAGGTCAGAGCCGGAATCAGACTGAGAGGTCAGAGCCGGAATAAGTAGGAGAGGTCAGAGCCGGAATCAGACTAAGAGGTCAGAGCTGGAATCAGACTGAGAGGTCAGACCCAGATTTAGGCTGAGATGTCAGAGCTGAAATGAGACTAAGAGGTCAGAGCCAGAATCAGACTGAGAAGTCAGAGCTGGAATCAGACTGAAAGGTCAGAGCTAGAATCAGACTGAGAGGTTAGAGCCAGAATCAGTATGACAGGTCAGAGCTGGAATCAGACGGAGAGGTCAGAGCCGGAAACAGACTTAGAGGTCAGAGCCAGAATCAGACTGAGAAGTCAGAGCCGGAATCAGACTGAAAGGTCAGAGCTAGAATCAGACTGAGAGGTTAGAGCCAGAATCAGTATGACAGGTCAGAGCTGGAATCAGACGGAGAGGTCAGAGCCGGAATAAGTCTGAGAGGTCAGAGTCGGAGTCAGACTGAGAGGTCAGAGCCAGAATCCGTATGAGAGGTCAGAGCCCGAATCAGACTGAGAGGTCAGAGCCAGAATCAGACTGAAAGGTCAGAGCTAGAATCAGACTGAGAGGTCAGAGCCAGAATCCGTATGAGAGGTCAGAGCTCGAATCAGACTGAGAGGTCAGAGCCAGAATCAGAATGAGAGGTCAGAGCAAGAATCAGACTGAGAGGTCAGAGCTGGAAACAGAGTTAGAGGTCAGAGCCAGAATCAGACTGAGAAGTCAGAGCCGGAATCAGACTAAAAGGTCAGAGCTAGAATCAGACTGAGAGGTTAGAGCCAGAATCAGTATGACAGGTCAGAGCTGGAATCAGACTGAGAGGTTAGAGCCAGAATCAGTATGACAGGTCAGAGCTGGAATCAGACGGAGAGGTCAGAGCCGGAATAAGTCTGAGAGGTCAGAGTCGGAGTCAGACTGAGAGGTCAGAGCCAGAATCCGTATGAGAGGTCAGAGCCCGAATCAGACTGAGAGGTCAGAGCCAGAATCAGAATGAGAGGTCAGAGCAAGAATCAGACTGAGAGGTCAGAGCCGGAAACAGACTGAGAGGTCAGAGCCAGAATCAGACTGAGAAGTCAGAGCCGGAATCAGACTGAAAGGTCAGAGCTAGAATCAGACTGAGAGGTTAGAGCCAGAATCAGTATGACAGGTCAGAGCTGGAATCAGACGGAGAGGTCAGAGCTGGAATAAGACTGAGAGGTCAGAGTCGGAGTCAGACTGAGAGGTCAGAGCTAGAATCCGTAAGAGAGGTCAGAGCCCGAATCAGACTGAGAGGTCAGAGCAAGAATCAGACTGAGAGGTCAGAGCAAGAATCAGACTGAGAGGTCAGAGCCAGAATCAGACTGAGAGGTCAGAGCCGGAATTAGTAGGAGAGGCCAGATCCGGAATCAGACTAAGAGGTCAGAGCTGGAATCAGACTGAATGGTCAGAGCCAGAATCAGACTGAGAGGTCGGAGCCGGAATCAGACTAAGAGGTCAGAGCCGGAATCAGTATAAGAGGTCAGAGCCGTAATCAGTAGGAGAGGTCAGAGCCGGAATCAGACTGAGAGGTCATAAACAGCATCAGACTGAGAGGTCAGAGGCGGAATAAGACTGAGAGGTCAGAGCCGGAATCAGACTAAGAAATCAGAGCCGGAATCAGTAGGAGAGGTCAGAGCCATAATCAGACTAAGAGGTCAGAGCCAGAATCAGACTGAGAGGTCAGAGCAAGAATCAGACTGAGAAGTCAGATCTAGAATCAGTATGAGTAGTCAGAGCCAGAATCAGTATCAGAGGTCAGAGCCGGAATCAGAAGGAGAGGTCAGAGCCGGAATCAGACTGAGAGGTCAGAGCCAGAATCTGACTGAGAGGTCAGAGCCAGAATCAGACTGAGAGGTCAGAGCCAGATTCAGACTGAAAGGTAAGAGCCGGAATCAGACTGAGAGGTCAGGGCTTGAATCAGACTAAGAGGTCAGAGCCAGAATCAGACTGAGAGGTCAGAGCAAGAATCAGTATGAGAGGTCAGAGCCAGAATCAGTATGAGAGGTCAGAACCAGAATCAGACTGAGAGGCCAGAGCCGAAATCAGACTGAGAAGTCAGAGCCATAATCAGACTGAGAGGTCAGAGCCGGAATCAGACTGAGAATTTAGAGCCGGAATCAGACTGGGAGGTCAGAGCTGGAATTAGTAGGAGAGGTCAGAGCCGGAATCAGTAGGAGAGGTCAGAGCCGGAATCAGACTGAGAGGTCAGAGCCGGAATCAGTAGGAGAGGTCAGACTTGGAATCAGACTGAGAGGTCAGATCCAGAATCAGACTGAGAGGTCAGAGCCGGAATCAGACTGAGAGGTCAGAGCCAGAATCAGACTGAGAAGTCAGCGCAAGAATCAGTCGGAGAAGTCAAAGCCAGAATCAGTATGAGAGGTCACATCCAAAATAAGAGTGAGAGGTCAGAGCCGGAATCAGTATGAGAGGTCAGAGCCAGAATCAGGCTGAGATGTCAGAGCCGAAATCATACCGAGAGGTCAGAGCCAGAATCAGACTGAGAGGTCAGAGTCGGAATCAGTAGGAGAGGTCAGAGACGGAATCAGACTGAGAGGTCAAAGCCAGAATCAGACTGCGAAGTCAGAGCCAGAATCAGACTGAGAGGTCAGAGCCAGAATCAGAATGAGAGGTCAGAGCGGGAATCAGACTGGGAGGTCAGAGCTGGAATTAATAGGAGAGGTCAGAGCCGGAATCAGTAGGAGAGGACAGAGCCGGAATCAGACTGAGAGGTCAGAGCCGGAATCAGTAGGAGAGGTCAGAGCCGGAATCAGACTGAGAGGTCAGAGCCAGAATCAGACTAAGAGGTCAGAGCCAGAATCAGACTGAGAGGTCAGAGCAAGAATCAGACTGAGAGGTCAGAGTCGGAATCAGTAGGAGAGGTCAGAGCCGGAATCAGACTGAGAGGTCAGAAACGAAATCAGACTGAGAGGTCAGAGCCGGAATCAGACTGAGAGGTCTGAGCCAGAATCAAACTGAGAAGTCAGAGCCGGAATAAGACTGAAAAGTCAGAGCCAGAATAAGACTGAGAGGTTAGAGCCAAAATCAGTATGACAGGTCAGAGCTGGAATCAGACTGAGAGTTCAGAGCCGGAATAAGACTGAGAGGTCAGAGTCGGAGTCAGACTGAGAGGTCAGAGCCGGAATCAGTATGAGAGGTCAGAGCCGGAATCAGACTGAGAGGTCAGAGCCAGAATCAGAATGAGAGGTCAGAGCCGGAAACAGACTTAGATGTCAGAGCCAGAATAAGTCAGAGAGGTCAGAGAAAGAATCAGTATAAGAGGTCAGAGCCAGAATCAGACTGAGAGGTCAAAGCCAGAATCAGACTGAGAGGTCAGAGCCAGAATCAGACTGAGAGGTCAAAACCAGAATCAGACTGAGAGGTAGGAGCTGGAATCAGACTAAGAGGTCAGAGCCGGAATCAGACTAAGAGGTCAGAGCCGGAATCAGACTGAGAGGTCAGAGCAGGAATCAGTAGGAGAGGTCAGAGCCGGAATCAGACTAAGAGGTCAGAGCTGAAATCAGACTGAGAGGTCAGACCCAGATTTAGGCTGAGATGTCAGAGCCGAAATCAGACTGAGAGGTCAGAGCCAGAATCAGACTGAGAAGTCAGAGCCGGAATCAGACTGAAAGGTCAGAGCTAGAATCAGACTGAGAGGTTAGAGCCAGAATCAGTATGACAGGTCAGAGCTGGAATCAGACGGAGAGGTCAGAGCCGGAATAAGACTGAGAGGTCAGAGTCGGAGTCAGACTGAGAGGTTAGAGCCAGAATCCGAATGAGAGGTCAGAGCCCGAATCAGACTAAGAGGTCAGAGCCAGAATCAGAATGAGAGGTCAGAGCAAGAATCAGACTGAGAGGTCAAAACCAGAATCAGACTGAGAGGTCAGAGCTTTAATCAGACTAAGAGGTCAGAGCCGGAATCAGAATGAGAGGTCAGAGCCAGAATCAGAATGAGAGGTAAGAGCAAGAATCAGACTGAGAGGTCAGAGCCGGAATCAGACTGAGAGGTCTGAGCCAGAATCAAACTGAGAAGTCAGAGCCGGAATCAGACTGAAAAGTCAGAGCCAGAATAAGACTGAGAGGTTAGAGCCAGAATCAGTATGACAGGTCAGAGCCGGAATAAGACTGAGAGGTCAGAGTCGGAGTCAGACTGAGAGGTCAGAGCCAGAATCAGTATGAGAGGTCAGAGACGGAATCAGACTGAGAGGTCAGAGCCAGAATCAGAATGAGAGGTCAGAGCCGGAAACAGACTGAGAGGTCAAAGCCAGAATCAGACTGAGAGGTCAGAGCCAGAATCAGAATGAGAGGTCAGAGCCGGAAACAGACTGGGAGGTCAAAGCCAGAATCAGACTGAGAGGTCAGAGCCGGAATCAGACTGAGAGGTCAAAACCAGAATCAGACTGAGAGGTAGGAGCTGGAATCAGACTAAGAGGTCAGAGCCGGAATCAGACTAAGAGGTCAGAGCCAGAATCAGACTAAGAGGTGAGAGCCAGAATCAGAATGAGAGGTCAGAGCAAGAATCAGACTGAGAGGTCAGAGTCGGAATCAGACTAAGAGGTCAGAGCCGAAATCAGACTGAGAGGTCAGAGCCGGAATCAGACTGAGAGGTCTGAGCCAGAATCAAACTGAGAAGTCAGAGCCGGAATCAGACTGAAAAGTCAGAGCCAGAATAAGACTGTGAGGTTAGAGCCAGAATCAGTATGAGAGGTCAGAGACGGAATCAGACTGAGAGGTCAGAGCCAGAATTAGAATGAGAGGTCAGAGCCGGAAACAGACTGAGATGTCAGAGCCAGAATAAGTCAGAGAGGTCAGAGAAAGAATCAGTATAAGAGGTCAGAGCCAGAATCAGACTGAGAGGTCAGAGACGGAATCAGACTGAGAGGTCAGAGCCAGAATCAGAATGAGAGATCAGAGCCGGAAACAGACTGAGAGGTCAAAGCCAGAATCAGACTGAGAGGTCAGAGCCAGAATCAGACTGATAGGTCAAAACCAGAATCAGACTGAGAGGTAGGAGCTGGAATCAGACTAAGAGGTCAGAGCCGGAATCAGACTGAGAGGTCAGAGCCAGAATCAGACTAAGAGGTCAGAGCCAGAATCAGACTGAGTGGTCAGAGCAAGAATCAGACTGAGAGGTCAGAGTCGGAATCAGTAGGAGAGGTCAGAGCCGGAATCAGACTGAGAGGTCAGAGCCGAAATCAGACTGAGAGGTCAGAGCCGGAATCAGACTGAGAGGTCTAAACCAGAATCAAACTGAGAAGTCAGAGCCGGAATCAGACTGAAAAGTCAGAGCCAGAATAAGACTAAGAGGTTAGAGTCAGAATCAGTATGACAGGTCAGAGATGGAATCAGACTGAGAGGTCAGAGCTGGAATAAGACTGAGAGGTCAGAGCCAGAATCAGTATGAGAGGTTAGAGACGGAATCAGACTGAGAGGTCAGAGCCGGAATCAGACTGAGAGGTCAGAGCCAGAATCAATCTGAGAAGTCAGAGCCGGAATAAGACTGAAAAGTCAGAGCCAGAATAAGACTGAGAGGTTAGAGCCAAAATCAGTATGACAGGTCAGAGCTGGAATCAGACTGAGAGTTCAGAGCCGGAATAAGACTGAGAGGTCAGAGTCGGAGTCAGACTGAGAGGTCAGAGCCGGAATCAGTATGAGAGGTCAGAGCCGGAATCAGACTGAGAGGTCAGAGCCAGAATCAGAATGAGAGGTCAGAGCCAGAATCAGAATGAGAGGTCAGAGCCGGAAACAGACTTAGATGTCAGAGCCAGAATAAGTCAGAGAGGTCAGAGAAAGAATCAGTATAAGAGGTCAGAGCCAGAATCAGACTGAGAGGTCAAAACCAGAATCAGACTGAGAGGTAGGAGCTGGAATCAGACTAAGAGGTCAGAGCCGGAATCAGACTAAGAGGTCAGAGCCGGAATCAGACTGAGAGGTCAGAGCCGGAATCAGTAGGAGAGGTCAGAGCCGGAATCAGACTAAGAGGTCAGAGCTGAAATCAGACTGAGAGGTCAGACCCAGATTTAGGCTGAGATGTCAGAGCCGAAATCAGACTGAGAGGTCAGAGCCAGAATCAGACTGAGAAGTCAGTGCCGGAATCAGACTGAAAGGTCAGAGCTAGAATCAGACTGAGAGGTTAGAGCCAGAATCAGTATGACAGGTCAGAGCTGGAATCAGACGGAGAGGTCAGAGCCGGAATAAGACTGAGAGGTCAGAGTCGGAGTCAGACTGAGAGGTCAGAGCCAGAATCCGAATGAGAGGTCAGAGCCCGAATCAGACTAAGAGGTCAGAGCCAGAATCAGAATGAGAGGTCAGAGCAAGAATCAGACTGAGAGGTCAAAACCAGAATCAGACTGAGAGGTCAGAGCTGGAATCAGACTAAGAGGTCAGAGCAAGAATCAGACTGAGAGGTCAAAACCAGAATCAGACTGAGAGGTCAGAGCTGGAATCAGACTAAGAGGTCAGAGCCAGAATCAGAATGAGAGGTCAGAGCCAGAATCAGAATGAGAGGTCAGAGCCAGAATCAGAATGAGAGGTAAGAGCAAGAATCAGACTGAGAGGTCAGAGCCGGAATCAGACTGAGAGGTCTGAGCCAGAATCAAACTGAGAAGTCAGAGCCGGAATAAGACTGAGAGGTTAGAGCCAGAATCAGTATGACAGGTCAGAGCTGGAATCAGACTGAGAGGTCAGAGCCGGAATAAGACTGAGAGGTCAGAGTCGGAGTCAGACTGAGAGGTCAGAGCCAGAATCAGAATGAGAGGTCAGAGCCGGAAACAGACTGAGAGGTCAAAGCCAGAATCAGACTGAGAGGTCAGAGCCAGAATCAGACTAAGAGGTCAGAGCCGGAATCAGACTGAGAGGTCAGAGCCAGAATCAGACTAAGAGGTCAGACCCAGAATCAGAATGAGAGGTCAGAGCAAGAATCAGACTAAGAGGTCAGACCCAGAATCAGAATGAGAGGTCAGAGCAAGAATCAGACTGAGAGGTCAGAGTCGGAATCAGTAGGAGAGGTCAGAGCCGGAATCAGACTAAGAGGTCAGAGCCAGAATAAGACTGAGAGGTCAGAGCCGGAATCAGTAGGAGAGGCCAGAGCCGGAATCAGACTAAGAGGTCAGAGCTGGAATCAGACTGAGAGGTCAGAGCCGGAATCAGACTGAGAGGTCAGAGCCGGAATCAGACTGAGAGGTCAGAGCCGGAATCAGACTGAGAGGTCAGAGCCGGAATCAGTATGAGAGGTCAGAGCCGGAATCAGACTGAGAGGTCAGGGCTTGAATCAGACTAAGAGGTCAGAGCCAGAATCAGACTGAGAGGTCAGAGCAAGAATCAGTATGAGAGGTCAGAGCCGGAATCAGACTGAGAGGTTAGAGCCAGAATAAAACTGAGAGGTCAGAGCCGGAATCAGTAGGAGAGGCCAGAGCCGGAATCAGACTAAGAGGTCAGAGCTGGAATCAGACTGAGAGGTCAGAGCCGGAATCAGATTGAGATGTCAGAGCCGGAATCAGACTGAGAGGTCAGAGCCGGAATCAGTATGAGAGGTCAGAGCCGGAATCAGACTGATAGGTCAGAGCCGGAATCAGACTGAGAAGTCAGAGCCAGAATCAGACTGAGAGGTCAGAGCCGGAATCAGACTGAGAGGTCCGAGCCAGAATCAGACTGAGAGGTCGGAGCCAGAATCAAAATGAGAAGTCAGAGCCAGAATCAGAGTGAGAGGTTCGAGCAAGAATCAGTATGACTGGTCAGAGCCGGAATCAGACTGAGAGGTCAGAGCCGGAATCAGACTTAGAGGTCAGAGCCGGAATCAGTATGAGAGGTCAGAGCCGGAATCAGACTGAGAGGTCAGAGCCGGAATCAGACTGAGAAGTCAGAGCCAGAATCAGACTGAGAGGTCAGAGCCAGAATCAGAATGAGAGGTCTGAGCCGGAATCAGACTGGGAGGTCAGAGCTGGAATCAGTAGGAGAGGTCAGAGCCGGAATCAGTAGGAGAGGTCAGAGCCGGAATCAGACTGAGAGGTCAGAGCCGGAATCAGACTGAGAGGTCAGAGCCGGAATCAGACTGAGAGGTCAGAGCCAGAATCAGACTGAGAAGTCAGCGCAAGAATCAGTCGGAGAAGTCGAAGCCAGAATCAGTATGAGAGGTCACAGCCAGAATACGAGTGAGAGGTCAGAGCCGGAATCAGTATGAGAGGTCAGAGCCAGAATCAGGCTGAGATGTCAGAGCCGAAATCAGACCGAGAGGTCAGAGCCAGAATCAGACTGAGAGGTCAGAGTCGGAATCAGTAGGAGAGGTCAGAGCCGGAATCAGACTGAGAGGTCAGAGCCAGAATAAGACAGAGAGGTCAGAGAAAGAATCAGTATAAGAGGTCAGAGCCAGAATCAGACTGAGAGGTCAAAGCCAGAATCAGACTGCGAAGTCAGAGCCAGAATCAGACTGAGAGGTCAGAGCCAGAATCAGAATGAGAGGTCAGAGCGGGAATCAGACTGGTAGGTCAGAGCTGGAATTAGTAGGAGAGGTCAGAGCCGGAATCAGTAGGAGAGGTCAGAGACGGAAACAGACTGAGAGGTCAGAGCCGGAATCAGACTGAGAGGTCAGAGCCGGAATAAGTAGGAGAGGTCAGAGCCGGAATCAGACTAAGAGGTCAGAGCCAGAATCAGACTGAGAGGTTAGAGCCAAAATCAGTATGACAGGTCAGAGCTGGAATCAGACGGAGAGGTCAGAGCCGGAATGAGACTGAGAGGTCAGAGTCGGAGTCAGACTTAGAGGTCAGAGCCAGAATCCATATGAGAGGTCAGAGCCCGAATCAGACTGAGAGGTCAGAGCCAGAATCAGAATGAGAGGTCAGAGCCAGAATCAGTATGACAGGTCAGAGCTGGAATCAGAATGAGAGGTCAGAGCCGGAATCAGACTGAGAGGTCAGAGCCAGAATCAGACTGAGAGGTTAGAGCCAGAATCAGTATGACAGGTCAGAGCTGGAATCAGACGGAGAGGTCAGAGCCGGAATGAGACTGAGAGGTCAGAGTCGGAGTCAGACTTAGAGGTCAGAGCCAGAATCCATATGAGAGGTCAGAGCCCGAATCAGACTGAGAGGTCAGAGCCAGAATCAGAATGAGAGGTCAGAGCAAGAATCAGACTGAGAGGTCAGAGCCGGAAACAGACTTAGAGGTCAGAGCCGGAAACAGACTTAGAGGTCAGAGCCAGAATCAGACTGAGAGGTCAAAACCAGAATCAGACTGAGAGGTAGGAGCTGGAATCAGACTAAGAGGTCAGAGCCGGAATCAGACTAAGAGGTCAGAGCCGGAATCAGACTGAGAGGTCAGAGCCGGAATCAGTAGGAGAGGTCAGAGCCGGAATCAGACTAAGAGGTCAGAGCTGAAATCAGACTGAGAGGTCAGACCCAGATTTAGGCTGAGATGTCAGAGCCGAAATCAGACTGAGAGGTCAGAGCCAGAATCAGACTGAGAAGTCAGAGCCGGAATCAGACTGAAAGGTCAGAGCTAGAATCAGACTGAGAGGTTAGAGCCAGAATCAGTATGACAGGTCAGAGCTGGAATCAGACGGAGAGGTCAGAGCCGGAATAAGACTGAGAGGTCAGAGTCGGAGTCAGACTGAGAGGTCAGAGCCAGAATCCGAATGAGAGGTCAGAGCCCGAATCAGACTAAGAGGTCAGAGCCAGAATCAGAATGAGAGGTCAGAGCCCGAATCAGACTGAGAGGTCAGAGCCAGAATCAGAATGAGAGGTCAGAGCAAGAATCAGACTGAGAGGTCAGAGCCGGAAACAGACTTAGAGGTCAGAGCCAGAATCAGACTGAGAAGTCAGAGCCGGAATCAGACTGAAAGGTCAGAGCTAGAATCAGACTGAGAGGTTAGAGCCAGAATCAGTATGACAGGTCAGAGCTGGAATCAGACGGAGAGGTCAGAGCCGGAATAAGTCTGAGAGGTCAGAGTCGGAGTCAGACTGAGAGGTCAGAGCCAGAATCCGTATGAGAGGTCAGAGCCCGAATCAGACTGAGAGGTCAGAGCCAGAATCAGAATGAGAGGTCAGAGCAAGAATCAGACTGAGAGGTCAGAGCCGGAAACAGACTGAGAGGTCAGAGCCAGAATCAGACTGAGAAGTCAGAGCCGGAATCAGACTGAAAGGTCAGAGCTAGAATCAGACTGAGAGGTTAGAGCCAGAATCAGTATGACAGGTCAGAGCTGGAATCAGACGGAGAGGTCAGAGCCGGAATAAGACTGAGAGGTCAGAGTCGGAGTCAGACTGAGAGGTCAGAGCCAGAATCCGTATGAGAGGTCAGAGCCCGAATCAGACTGAGAGGTCAGAGCAAGAATCAGACTGAGAGGTCAGAGCAAGAATCAGACTGAGAGGTCAGAGCCAGAATCAGACTGAGAGGTCAGAGCCGGAATCAGTAGGAGAGGCCAGATCCGGAATCAGACTAAGAGGTCAGAGCTGGAATCAGACTGAATGGTCAGAGCCAGAATCAGACTGAGAGGTCGGAGCCGGAATCAGACTAAGAGGTCAGAGCCGGAATCAGTATAAGAGGTCAGAGCCGGAATCAGTAGGAGAGGTCAGAGCTATAATCAGACTAAGAGGTCAGAGCCAGAATCAGACTGAGAGGTCAGAGCAAGAATCAGACTGAGAAGTCAGAGCCAGAATCAGTATGAGTAGTCAGAGCCAGAATCAGTATCAGAGGTCAGAGCCGGAATCAGAAGGAGAGGTCAGAGCCGGAATCAGACTGAGAGGTCAGAGCCAGAATCTGACTGAGAGGTCAGAGCCAGAATCAGACTGAGAGGTCAGAGCCAGATTCAGTATGAGAGGTCAGAACCAGAATCAGACTGAGAGGCCAGAGCCGAAATCAGACTGAGAAGTCAGAGCCATAATCAGACTGAGAGGTCAGAGCCGGAATCAGACTGAGAATTTAGAGCCAGAATCAGACTGAGAGGTCAGAGCCAGAATCAGAATGAGAGGTCTGAGCCGGAATCAGACTGGGAGGTCAGAGCTGGAATTAGTAGGAGAGGTCAGAGCCGGAATCAGTAGGAGAGGTCAGAGCCGGAATCAGACTGAGAGGTCAGAGCCGGAATCAGTAGGAGAGGTCAGAGCCGGAATCAGACTGAGAGTTCAGATCCAGAATCAGACTGAGAGGTCAGAGCCGGAATCAGACTGAGAGGTCAGAGCCAGAATCAGACTGAGAAGTCAGCGCAAGAATCAGTCGGAGAAGTCAAAGCCAGAATCAGTATGAGAGGTCACATCCAAAATAAGAGTGAGAGGTCAGAGCCGGAATCAGTATGAGAGGTCAGAGCCAGAATCAGGCTGAGATGTCAGAGCCGAAATCATACCGAGAGTTCAGAGCCAGAATCAGACTGAGAGGTCAGAGTCGGAATCAGTAGGAGAGGTCAGAGACGGAATCAGACTGAGTGGTCAGAGCCAGAATAAGACAGAGAGGTCAGAGAAAGAATCAGTATAAGAGGTCAGAGCCAGAATCAGACTGAGAGGTCAAAGCCAGAATCAGACTGCGAAGTCAGAGCCAGAATCAGACTGAGAGGTCAGAGCCAGAATCAGAATGAGAGGTCAGAGCGGGAATCAGACTGGGAGGTCAGAGCTGGAATTAATAGGAGAGGTCAGAGCCGGAATCAGTAGGAGAGGACAGAGCCGGAATTAGACTGAGAGGTCAGAGCCAGAATCAGACTAAGAGGTCAGAGCCAGACTCAGACTGAGAGGTCAGAGCAAGAATCAGACTGAGAGGTCAGAGTCGGAATCAGTAGGAGAGGTCAGAGCCGGAATCAGACTGAGAGGTCAGAAACGAAATCAGACTGAGAGGTCAGAGCTGGAATCAGACTGAGAGGTCTGAGCCAGAATCAAACTGAGAAGTCAGAGCCGGAATAAGACTGAAAAGTCAGAGCCAGAATAAGACTGAGAGGTTAGAGCCAAAATCAGTATGACAGGTCAGAGCTAGAATCAGACTGAGAGTTCAGAGCCTGAATAAGACTGAGATGTCAGAGTCGGAGTCAGACTGAGAGGTCAGAGCCGGAATCAGTATGAGAGGTCAGAGCCGGAATCAGACTGAGAGGTCAGAGCCAGAATCAGAATGAGAGGTCAGAGCCGGAAACAGACTTAGATGTCAGAGCCAGAATAAGTCAGAGAGGTCAGAGAAAGAATCAGTATAAGAGGTCAGAGCCAGAATCAGACTGAGAGGTCAAAGCCAGAATCAGACTGAGAGGTCAGAGCCAGAATCAGACTGAGAGGTCAAAACCAGAATCAGACTGAGAGGTAGGAGCTGGAATCAGACTAAGAGGTCAGAGCCGGAATCAGACTAAGAGGTCAGAGCCGGAATCAGACTGAGAGGTCAGAGCCGGAATCAGTAGGAGAGGTCAGAGCCGGAATCAGACTAAGAGGTCAGAGCTGAAATCAGACTGAGAGGTCAGACCCAGATTTAGGCTGAGATGTCAGAGCCGAAATCAGACTGAGAGTTCAGAGCCAGAATCAGACTGAGAAGTCAGAGCCGGAATCAGACTGAAAGGTCAGAGCTAGAATCAGACTGAGAGGTTAGAGCCAGAATCAGTATGACAGGTCAGAGCTGGAATCAGACGGAGAGGTCAGAGCCAGAATAAGACTGAGAGGTCAGAGTCGGAGTCAGACTGAGAGGTCAGAGCCAGAATCCGAATGAGAGGTCAGAGCCCGAATCAGACTAAGAGGTCAGAGCCAGAATCAGAATGAGAGGTCAGAGCAAGAATCAGACTGAGAGGTCAAAACCAGAATCAGACTGAGAGGTCAGAGCTGGAATCAGACTAAGAGGTCAGAGCCAGAATCAGAATGAGAGGTAAGAGCAAGAATCAGACTGAGAGGTCAGAGCCGGAATCAGACTGAGAGGTCTGAGCCAGAATCAAACTGAGAAGTCAGAGCCGGAATCAGACTGAAAAGTCAGAGCCAGAATAAGACTGAGAGGTTAGAGCCAGAATCAGTATGACAGGTCAGAGCTGGAATCAGACTGAGAGGTCAGAGCCGGAATAAGACTGAGAGGTCAGAGTCGGAGTCAGACTGAGAGGTCAGAGCCAGAATCAGTATGAGAGGTCAGAGACGGAATCAGACTGAGAGGTCAGAGCCAGAATCAGAATGAGAGGTCAGAGCCGGAAACAGACTGAGAGGTCAAAGCCAGAATCAGACTGAGAGGTCAGAGCCAGAATCAGAATGAGAGGTCAGAGCCGGAAACAATCTGGGAGGTCAAAGCCAGGATCAGACTGAGAGGTCAGAGCCGGAATCAGACTGAGAGGTCAAAACCAGAATCAGACTGAGAGGTAGGAGCTGGAATCAGACTAAGAGGTCAGAGCCGGAATCAGACTGAGAGCTCAGAGCCAGAATCAGACTAAGAGGTCAGAGCCAGAATCAGAATGAGAGGTCAGAGCAAGAATCAGACTGAGAGGTCAGAGTCGGAATCAGTAGGAGAGGTCAGAGCCGGAATCAGACTAAGAGGTCAGAGCCGAAATCAGACTGAGAGGTCAGAGCCGGAATCAGACTGAGAGGTCTGAGCCAGAATCAAACTGAGAAGTCAGAGCCAGAATCAGACTGAAAAGTCAGAGCCAGAATAAGACTGAGAGGTTAGAGCCAGAATCAGTATGACAGGTCAGAGCTGGAATCAGACTAAGAGGTCAGAGCCGGAATAAGACTGAGAGGTCAGAGTCGGAGTCAGACTGAGAGGTCAGAGCCAGAATCAGTATGAGAGGTCAGAGACGGAATCAGACTGAGAGGTCAGAGCCAGAATCAGAATGAGAGGTCAGAGCCGGAAACAGACTGAGATGTCAGAGCCAGAATAAGTCAGAGAGGTCAGAGAAAGAATCAGTATAAGAGGTCAGAGCCAGAATCAGACTGAGAGGTCAGAGACGGAATCAGACTGAGAGGTCAGAGCCAGAATCAGACTGATAGGTCAAAACCAGAATCAGACTGAGAGGTAGGAGCTGGAATCAGACTAAGAGGTCAGAGCCGGAATCAGACTGAGAGGTCAGAGCCAGAATCAGACTAAGAGGTCAGAGCCAGAATCAGACTGAGAGGTCAGAGCAAGAATCAGACTGAGAGGTCAGAGTCGGAATCAGTAGGAGAGGTCAGAGCCGGAATCAGACTGAGAGGTCAGAGCCGAAATCAGACTGAGAGGTCAGAGCCGGAATCAGACTGAGAGGTCTAAACCAGAATCAAACTGAGAAGTCAGAGCCGGAATCAGACTGAAAAGTCAGAGCCAGAATAAGACTGAGAGGTTAGAGTCAGAATCAGTATGACAGGTCAGAGCTGGAATCAGACTGAGAGGTCAGAGCCGGAATAAGACTGAGAGGTCAGAGCCAGAATCAGTATGAGAGGTTAGAGACGGAATCAGACTGAGAGGTCAGAGCCGGAATCAGACTGAGAGGTCTGAGCCAGAATCAATCTGAGAAGTCAGAGCCGGAATAAGACTGAATAGTCAGAGCCAGAATAAGACTGAGAGGTTAGAGCCAAAATCAGTATGACAGGTCAGAGCTGGAATCAGACTGAGAGTTCAGAGCCGGAATAAGACTGAGAGGTCAGAGTCGGAGTCAGACTGAGAGGTCAGAGCCGGAATCAGTATGAGAGGTCAGAGCCGGAATCAGACTGAGAGGTCAGAGCCAGAATCAGAATGAGAGGTCAGAGCCGGAAACAGACTTAGATGTCAGAGCCAGAATAAGTCAGAGAGGTCAGAGAAAGAATCAGTATAAGAGGTCAGAGCCAGAATCAGACTGAGAGGTCAAAGCCAGAATCAGACTGAGAGGTCAGAGCCAGAATCAGACTGAGAGGTCAAAACCAGAATCAGACTGAGAGGTAGGAGCTGGAATCAGACTAAGAGGTCAGAGCCGGAATCAGACTAAGAGGTCAGAGCCGGAATCAGACTGAGAGGTCAGAGCCGGAATCAGTAGGAGAGGTCAGAGCCGGAATCAGACTGAGAGGTCAGAGCCGAAATCAGACTGAGAGGTCAGAGCAGGAATCAGACTGAGAGGTCTAAACCAGAATCAAACTGAGAAGTCAGAGCCGGAATCAGACTGAAAAGTCAGAGCCAGAATAAGACTGAGAGGTTAGAGCCAGAATCAGTATGACAGGTCAGAGCTGGAATCAGACTGAGAGGTCAGAGCCGGAATAAGACTGAGAGGTCAGAGTCGGAGTCAGACTGAGAGGTCAGAGCCAGAATCAGAATGAGAGGTCAGAGCCGGAAACAGACTGGGAGGTCAAAGCCAGAATCAGACTGAGAGGTCAGAGCCGGAATCAGACTGAGAGGTCAAAACCAGAATCAGACTGAGAGGTCAGAGCCAGAATCAGACTGAGAAGTCAGAGCCGGAATCAGACTGAAAGGTCAGAGCTAGAATCCGAATGAGAGGTCAGAGCCCGAATCAGACTAAGAGGTCAGAGCCAGAATCAGAATGAGAGGTCAGAGCTGGAATCAGACGGAGAGGTCTGAGCCGGAATAAGACTGAGAGGTCAGAGTCGGAGTCAGACTGAGAGGTCAGAGCCAGAATCCGAATGAGAGGTCAGAGCCCGAATCAGACTAAGAGGTCAGAGCCAGAATAAGAATGAGAGGTCAGAGCAAGAATCAGACTGAGAGGTCAAAACCAGAATCAGACTGAGAGGTCAGAGCTGGAATCAGACTAAGAGGTCAGAGCCAGAATCAGAATGAGAGGTAAGAGCAAGAATCAGACTGAGAGGTCAGAGTCGGAGTCAGACTGAGAGGTCAGAGCCAGAATCAGAATGAGAGGTCAGAGCCGGAAACAGACTGAGAGGTCAAAGCCAGAATCAGACTGAGAGGTCAGAGCCAGAATCAGAATGAGAGGTCAGAGCCGGAAACAGACTGGGAGGTCAAAGCCAGAATCAGACTGAGAGGTCAGAGCCGGAATCAGACTGAGAGGTCAAAACCAGAATCAGACTGAGAGGTAGGAGCTGGAATCAGACTAAGAGGTCAGAGCCGGAATCAGACTGAGAGGTCAGAGCCAGAATCAGACTAAGAGGTCAGAGCCAGAATCAGAATGAGAGGTCAGAGCAAGAATCAGACTGAGAGGTCAGAGTCGGAATCAGTAGGAGAGGTCAGAGCCGGAATCAGACTAAGAGGTCAGAGCCGAAATCAGACTGAGAGGTCAGAGCCGGAATCAGACTGAGAGGTCTGAGCCAGAATCAAACTGAGAAGTCAGAGCCGGAATCAGACTGAAAAGTCAGAGCCAGAATAAGACTGAGAGGTTAGAGCCAGAATCAGTATGACAGGTCAGACCTGGAATCAGACTAAGAGGTCAGAGCCGGAATAAGACTGAGAGGTCAGAGTCGGAGTCAGACTTAGAGGTCAGAGCCAGAATCGGTATGAGAGGTCAGAGACGGAATCAGACTGAGAGGTCAGAGCCAGAATCAGAATGAGAGGTCAGAGCCGGAAACAGACTGAGATGTCAGAGCCAGAATAAGTCAGAGAGGTCAGAGAAAGAATCAGTACAAGAGGTCAGAGCCAGAATCAGACTGAGAGGTCAGAGACGGAATCAGACTGAGAGGTCAGAGCCAGAATCAGAATGAGAGATCAGAGCCGGAAACAGACTTAGAGGTCAAAGCTAGAATCAGACTGAGAGGTCAGAGCCAGAATCAGACTGAGAGGTCAAAACCAGAATCAGACTGAGAGGTAGGAGCTGGAATCAGACTAAAAGGTCAGAGCCGGAATCAGACTGAGAGGTCAGAGCCAGAATCAGACTAAGAGGTCAGAGCCAGAATCAGACTGAGAGGTCAGAGCAAGAATCAGACTGAGAGGTCAGAGTCGGATTCAGTAGGAGAGGTCAGAGCCGGAATCAGACTGAGAGGTCAGAGCCGAAATCAGACTGAGAGGTCAGAGCCGGAATCAGACTGAGAGGTCTAAACCAGAATCAAACTGAGAAGTCAGAGCCGGAATCAGACTGAAAAGTCAGAGCCAGAATAAGACTGAGAGGTTAGAGCCAGAATCAGTATGACAGGTCAGAGCTGGAATCAGACTGAGAGGTCAGAGCAAGAATCAGACTGAGAGGTCAGAGCAAGAATCAGACTGAGAGGTCAGAGCCAGAATAAGACTGAGAGGTCAGAGTCGGAGTCAGACTGAGAGGTCAGAGCCAGAATCGGAATGAGAGGTCAGAGCCGGAAACAGACTGAGATGTCAGAGCCAGAATAAGTCAGAGAGGTCAGAGAAAGAATCAGTATAAGAGGTCAGAGCCAGAATCAGACTGAGAGGTCAGAGACGGAATCAGACTGAGAGGTCAGAGCCAGAATCATAATGAGAGATCAGAGCCGGAAACAGACTGAGAGGTCAAAGCCAGAATCAGACTGAGAGGTCAGAGCCAGAATCAGACTGAGAGGTCAAAACCAGAATCAGACTGAGAGGTAGGAGCTGGAATCAGACTAAGAGGTCAGAGCCGGAATCAGACTGAGAGGTCAGAGCCAGAATCAGACTAAGAGGTCAGAGCCAGAATCAGACTGAGAGGTCAGAGCAAGAATCAGACTGAGAGGTCAGAGTCGGAATCAGACTGAGAGGTCTGAGCCAGAATCAGAATGAGAGGTCAGAGCCGGAAACAGACTTAGATGTCAGAGCCAGAATAAGTCAGAGAGGTCAGAGAAAGAATCAGTATAAGAGGTCAGAGCCAGAATCAGACTGAGAGGTCAGAGACGGAATCAGACAGAGAGGTCAGAGCCAGAATCAGAATGAGAGATCAGAGCCGGAAACAGACTTAGAGGTCAAAGCTAGAATCAGACTGAGAGGTCAGAGCCAGAATCAGACTGAGAGGTCAAAACCAGAATCAGACTGAGAGGTAGGAGCTGGAATCAGACTAAAAGGTCAGAGCCGGAATCAGACTGAGAGGTCAGAGCCAGAATCAGACTAAGAGGTCAGAGCCAGAATCAGACTGAGAGGTCAGAGCAAGAATCAGACTGAGAGGTCAGAGTCGGATTCAGTAGGAGAGGTCAGAGCCGGAATCAGACTGAGAGGTCAGAGCCGAAATCAGACTGAGAGGTCAGAGCAGGAATCAGACTGAGAGGTCTAAACCAGAATCAAACTGAGAAGTCAGAGCCGGAATCAGACTGAAAAGTCAGAGCCAGAATAAGACTGAGAGGTTAGAGCCAGAATCAGTATGACAGGTCAGAGCTGGAATCAGACTGAGAGGTCAGAGCCGGAATAAGACTGAGAGGTCAGAGTCGGAGTCAGACTGAGAGGTCAGAGCCAGAATCAGAATGAGAGGTCAGAGCCGGAAACAGACTGGGAGGTCAAAGCCAGAATCAGACTGAGAGGTCAGAGCCGGAATCAGACTGAGAGGTCAAAACCAGAATCAGACTGAGAGGTAGGAGCTGGAATCAGACTAAGAGGTCAGAGCCGGAATCAGACTGAGAGGTCAGAGCCAGAATCAGACTAAGAGGTCAGAGCCAGAATCAGAATGAGAGGTCAGAGCAAGAATCAGACTGAGAGGTCAGAGTCGGAATCAGTAGGAGAGGTCAGAGCCGAATCAGACTAAGAAGTCAGAGCCGAAATCAGACTGAGAGGTCAGAGCCGGAATCAGACTGAGAGGTCTGAGCCAGAATCAAACTGAGAAGTCAGAGCCGGAATCAGACTGAAAAGTCAGAGCCAGAATAAGACTGAGAGGTTAGAGCCAGAATCAGTATGACAGGTCAGACCTGGAATCAGACTAAGAGGTCAGAGCCGGAATAAGACTGAGAGGTCAGAGTCGGAGTCAGACTTAGAGGTCAGAGCCAGAATCGGTATGAGAGGTCAGAGACGGAATCAGACTGAGAGGTCAGAGCCAGAATCAGAATGAGAGGTCAGAGCCGGAAACAGACTGAGATGTCAGAGCCAGAATAAGTCAGAGAGGTCAGAGAAAGAATCAGTACAAGAGGTCAGAGCCAGAATCAGACTGAGAGGTCAGAGACGGAATCAGACTGAGAGGTCAGAGCCAGAATCAGAATGAGAGATCAGAGCGGAAACAGACTTAGAGGTCAAAGCTAGAATCAGACTGAGAGGTCAGAGCCAGAATCAGACTGAGAGGTCAAAACCAGAATCAGACTGAGAGGTAGGAGCTGGAATCAGACTAAAAGGTCAGAGCCGGAATCAGACTGAGAGGTCAGAGCCAGAATCAGACTAAGAGGTCAGAGCCAGAATCAGACTGAGAGGTCAGAGCAAGAATCAGACTGAGAGGTCAGAGTCGGATTCAGTAGAGAGGTCAGAGCCGGAATCAGACTGAGAGGTCAGAGCCGAAATCAGACTGAGAGGTCAGAGCCGGAATCAGACTGAGAGGTCTAAACCAGAATCAAACTGAGAAGTCAGAGCCGGAATCAGACTGAAAAGTCAGAGCCAGAATAAGACTGAGAGGTTAGAGCCAGAATCAGTATGACAGGTCAGAGCTGGAATCAGACTGAGAGGTCAGAGCAAGAATCAGACTGAGAGGTCAGAGCAAGAATCAGACTGAGAGGTCAGAGCCAGAATAAGACTGAGAGGTCAGAGTCGGAGTCAGACTGAGAGGTCAGAGCCAGAATCGGAATGAGAGGTCAGAGCCGGAAACAGACTGAGATGTCAGAGCCAGAATAAGTCAGAGAGGTCAGAGAAAGAATCAGTATAAGAGGTCAGAGCCAGAATCAGACTGAGAGGTCAGAGACGGAATCAGACTGAGAGGTCAGAGCCAGAATCATAATGAGAGATCAGAGCCGGAAACAGACTGAGAGGTCAAAGCCAGAATCAGACTATGAGAGGTCAGAGCCAGAATCAGACTGAGAGGTCAAAACCAGAATCAGACTGAGAGGTAGGAGCTGGAATCAGACTAAGAGGTCAGAGCCGGAATCAGACTGAGAGGTCAGAGCCAGAATCAGACTAAGAGGTCAGAGCCAGAATCAGACTGAGAGGTCAGAGCAAGAATCAGACTGAGAGGTCAGAGTCGGAATCAGTAGGAGAAGTCAGAGCCGGAATCAGACTAAGAGGTCAGAGCCGAAATCAGACTGAGCGGTCAGAGCCGGAATCAGACTGAGAGGTCTGAGCCAGAATCAGAATGAGAGGTCAGAGCCGGAAACAGACTTAGATGTCAGAGCCAGAATAAGTCAGAGAGGTCAGAGAAAGAATCAGTATAAGAGGTCAGAGCCAGAATCAGACTGAGAGGTCAGAGACGGAATCAGACAGAGAGGTCAGAGCCAGAATCAGAATGAGAGATCAGAGCCGGAAACAGACTTAGAGGTCAAAGCTAGAATCAGACTGAGAGGTCAGAGCCAGAATCAGACTGAGAGGTCAAAACCAGAATCAGACTGAGAGGTAGGAGCTGGAATCAGACTAAAAGGTCAGAGCCGGAATCAGACTGAGAGGTCAGAGCCAGAATCAGACTAAGAGGTCAGAGCCAGAATCAGACTGAGAGGTCAGAGCAAGAATCAGACTGAGAGGTCAGAGTCGGATTCAGTAGGAGAGGTCAGAGCCGGAATCAGACTGAGAGGTCAGAGCCGAAATCAGACTGAGAGGTCAGAGCAGGAATCAGACTGAGAGGTCTAAACCAGAATCAAACTGAGAAGTCAGAGCCGGAATCAGACTGAAAAGTCAGAGCCAGAATAAGACTGAGAGGTTAGAGCCAGAATCAGTATGACAGGTCAGAGCTGGAATCAGACTGAGAGGTCAGAGCCGGAATAAGACTGAGAGGTCAGAGTCGGAGTCAGACTGAGAGGTCAGAGCCAGAATCAGAATGAGAGGTCAGAGCCGGAAACAGACTGGGAGGTCAAAGCCAGAATCAGACTGAGAGGTCAGAGCCGGAATCAGACTGAGAGGTCTGAGCCAGAATCAAACTGAGAAGTCAGAGCCGGAATCAGACTGAAAAGTCAGAGCCAGAATAAGACTGAGAGGTTAGAGCCAGAATCAGTATGACAGGTCAGACCTGGAATCAGACTAAGAGGTCAAAGCCGGAATAAGACTGAGAGGTCAGAGTCGGAGTCAGACTGAGAGGTCAGAGCCAGAATCGGAATGAGAGGTCAGAGCCGGAAACAGACTGAGATGTCAGAGCCAGAATAAGTCAGAGAGGTCAGAGAAAGAATCAGTATAAGAGGTCAGAGCCAGAATCAGACTGAGAGGTCAGAGACGGAATCAGACTGAGAGGTCAGAGCCAGAATCAGAATGAGAGATCAGAGCCGGAAACAGACTGAGAGGTCAAAGCCAGAATCAGACTGAGAGGTCAGAGCCAGAATCAGACTGAGAGGTCAAAACCAGAATCAGACTGAGAGGTAGGAGCTGGAATCAGACTAAGAGGTCAGAGCCGGAATCAGACTAAGAGGTCAGAGCCAGAATCAGACTAAGAGGTCAGAGCCAGAATCAGACTGAGAGGTCAGAGCAAGAATCAGACTGAGAGGTCAGAGTCGGAATCAGTAGGAGAAGTCAGAGCCGGAATCAGACTAAGAGGTCAGAGCCGAAATCAGACTGAGAGGTCAGAGCCGGAATCAGACTGAGAGGTCTGAGCCAGAATCAGAATGAGAGGTCAGAGCCGGAAACAGACTTAGATGTCAGAGCCAGAATAAGTCAGAGAGGTCAGAGAAAGAATCAGTATAAGAGGTCAGAGCCAGAATCAGACTGAGAGGTCAAAGCCAGAATCAGACTGAGAGGTCAGAGCCAGAATCAGACTGAGAGGTCAAAACCAGAATCAGACTGAGAGGTAGGAGCTGGAATCAGACTAAGAGGTCAGAGCCGGAATCAGACTAAGAGGTCAGAGCCGGAATCAGACTGAGAGGTCAGAGCCGGAATCAGTAGGAGAGGTCAGAGCCGGAATCAGACTAAGAGGTCAGAGCTGAAATCAGACTGAGAGGTCAGACCCAGATTTAGGCTGAGATGTCAGAGCCGAAATCAGACTGAGAGGTCAGAGCCAGAATCAGACTGAGAAGTCAGAGCCGGAATCAGACTGAAAGGTCAGAGCTAGAATCAGACTGAGAGGTTAGAGCCAGAATCAGTATGACAGGTCAGAGCTGGAATCAGACGGAGAGGTCAGAGCCGGAATAAGACTGAGAGGTCAGAGTCGGAGTCAGACTGAGAGGTCAGAGCCAGAATCCGAATGAGAGGTCAGAGCCCGAATCAGACTAAGAGGTCAGAGCCAGAATCAGAATGAGAGGTCAGAGCAAGAATCAGACTGAGAGGTCAAAACCAGAATCAGACTGAGAGGTCAGAGCTGGAATCAGACTAAGAGGTCAGAGCCAGAATCAGAATGAGAGGTCAGAGCCAGAATCAGAATGAGAGGTAAGAGCAAGAATCAGACTGAGAGGTCAGAGTCGGAGTCAGACTGAGAGGTCAGAGCCAGAATCAGAATGAGAGGTCAGAGCCGGAAAAAGACTGAGAGGTCAAAGCCAGAATCAGACTGAGAGGTCAGAGCCAGAATCAGAATGAGAGGTCAGAGCCGGAAACAGACTGGGAGGTCAAAGCCAGAATCAGACTGAGAGGTCAGAGCCGGAATCAGACTGAGAGGTCAAAACCAGAATCAGACTGAGAGGTAGGAGCTGGAATCAGACTAAGAGGTCAGAGCCGGAATCAGACTGAGAGGTCAGAGCCAGAATCAGACTAAGAGGTCAGAGCCAGAATCAGAATGAGAGGTCAGAGCAAGAATCAGACTGAGAGGTCAGAGTCGGAATCAGTAGGAGAGGTCAGAGCCGGAATCAGACTAAGAGGTCAGAGCCGAAATCAGACTGAGAGGTCAGAGCCGGAATCAGACTGAGAGGTCTGAGCCAGAATCAAACTGAGAAGTCAGAGCCGGAATCAGACTGAAAAGTCAGAGCCAGAATAAGACTGAGAGGTTAGAGCCAGAATCAGTATGACAGGTCAGACCTGGAATCAGACTAAGAGGTCAGAGCCGGAATAAGACTGAGAGGTCAGAGTCGGAGTCAGACTGAGAGGTCAGAGCCAGAATCGGTATGAGAGGTCAGAGACGGAATCAGACTGAGAGGTCAGAGCCAGAATCAGAAAGAGAGGTCAGAGAAAGAATCAGTATAAGAGGTCAGAGCCAGAATCAGACTGAGAGGTCAGAGACGGAATCAGACTGAGAGGTCAGAGCCAGAATCAGAATGAGAGATCAGAGCCGGAAACAGACTGAGAGGTCAAAGCTAGAATCAGACTGAGAGGTCAGAGCCAAAATCAGACTGAGAGGTCAAAACCAGAATCAGACTGAGAGGTAGGAGCTGGAATGAGACTAAAAGGTCAGAGCCGGAATCAGACTGAGAGGTCAGAGCCAGAATCAGACTAAGAGGTCAGAGCCAGAATCAGACTGAGTGGTCAGAGCAAGAATCAGACTGAGATGTCAGAGTCGGATTCAGTAGGAGAGGTCAGAGCCGGAATCAGACTGAGAGGTCAGAGCCGAAATCAGACTGAGAGGTCAGAGCCGGAATCAGACTGAGAGGTCTAAACCAGAATCAAACTGAGAAGTCAGAGCCGGAATCAGACTGAAAAGTCAGAGCCAGAATAAGACTGAGAGGTTAGAGCCAGAATCAGTATGACAGGTCAGAGCTGGAATCAGACTGAAAGGTCAGAGCCGGAATAAGACTGAGAGGTCAGAGTCGGAGTCAGACTGAGAGGTCAGAGCCAGAATCAGAATGAGAGGTCAGAGCCAGAAACAGACTGGGAGGTCAAAGCCAGAATCAGACTGAAAGGTCAGAGCCGGAATCAGACTGAGAGTTCAAAACCAGAATCAGACTGAGAGGTAGGAGCTGGAATCAGACTAAGAGGTCAGAGCCGGAATCAGACTGAGAGGTCAGAGCCAGAATCAGACTGAGAGGTCAGAGCAAGAATCAGACTGAGAGGTCAGAGTCGGAATCAGTAGGAGAGGTCAGAGCCGGAATCAGACTAAGAGGTCAGAGCCGAAATCAGACTGAGAGGTCAGAGCCGGAATCAGACTGAGAGGTCTGAGCCAGAATCAAACTGAGAAGTCAGAGCCGGAATCAGACTGAGAGGTCAGAGCCAGAATCAGACTAAGAGGTCAGAGCCAGAATCAGACTGAGAGGTCAGAGCAAGAATCAGACTGAGAGGTCAGAGTCGGAATCAGTAGGAGAGGTCAGAGCCGGAATCAGACTAAGAGGTCAGAGCCGAAATCAGACTGAGAGGTCAGAGCCGGAATCAGACTGAGAGGTCTGAGCCAGAATCAAACTGAGAAGTCAGAGCCGGAATCAGACTGAAAAGTCAGAGCCAGAATAAGACTGAGAGGTTAGAGCCAGAATCAGTATGACAGGTCAGAGATGGAATCAGACTGAGAGGTCAGAGCCGGAATAAGACTGAGAGGTCAGAGCCAGAATCAGTATGAGAGGTTAGAGACGGAATCAGACTGAGAGGTCAGAGCCGGAATCAGACTGAGAGGTCTGAGCCAGAATCAAACTGAGAAGTCAGAGCCGGAATAAGACTGAAAAGTCAGAGCCAGAATAAGACTGAGAGGTTAGAGCCAAAATCAGTATGACAGGTCAGAGCTGGAATCAGACTGAGAGTTCAGAGCCGGAATAAGACTGAGAGGTCAGAGTCGGAGTCAGACTGAGAGGTCAGAGCCGGAATCAGTAGGAGAGGTCAGAGCCGGAATGAGACTAAGAGGTCAGAGCTGAAATCAGACTGAGAGGTCAGACCCAGATTTAGGCTGAGATGTCAGAGCCGAAATCAGACTGAGAGGTCAGAGCCAGAATCAGACTGAGAAGTCAGAGCCGGAATCAGACTGAAAGGTCAGAGCTAGAATCAGACTGAGAGGTTAGAGCCAGAATCAGTATGACAGGTCAGAGCTGGAATCAGACGGAGAGGTCAGAGCCGGAATAAGACTGAGAGGTCAGAGTCGGAGTCAGACTGAGAGGTTAGAGCCAGAATCCGAATGAGAGGTCAGAGCCCGAATCAGACTAAGAGGTCAGAGCCAGAATCAGAATGAGAGGTAATAGCAAGAATCAGACTGAGAGGTAAGAGCCGGAATCAGACTGAGAGGTCTGAGCCAGAATCAAACTGAGAAGTCAGAGCCGGAATCAGACTGAAAAGTCAGAGCCAGAATAAGACTGAAAGGTTAGAGCCAGAATCAGTATGACAGGTCAGACCTGGAATCAGACTAAGAGGTCAGAGCCGGAATAAGACTGAGAGGTCAGAGTCGGAGTCAGACTGAGAGGTCAGAGCCAGAATCGGAATGAGAGGTCAGAGCCGGAAACAGACTGAGATGTCAGAGCCAGAATAAGTCAGAGAGGTCAGAGAAAGAATCAGTATAAGAGGTCAGAGCCAGAATCAGACTGAGAGGTCAGAGACGGAATCAGACTGAGAGGTCAGAGCCAGAATCAGAATGAGAGATCAGAGCCGGAAACAGACTGAGAGGTCAAAGCCAGAATCAGACTGAGAGGTCAGAGCCAGAATCAGACTGAGAGGTCAAAACCAGAATCAGACTGAGACGTAGGAGCTGGAATCAGACTAAGAGGTCAGAGCCGGAATCAGACTGAGAGGTCAGAGCCAGAATCAGACTAAGAGGTCAGAGCCAGAATCAGACTGAGAGGTCAGAGCAAGAATCAGACTGAGAGGTCAGAGTCGGATTCAGTAGGAGAGGTCAGAGCCGGAATCAGACTGAGAGGTCAGAGCCGAAATCAGACTGAGAGGTCAGAGCCGGAATCAGACTGAGAGGTCTAAACCAGAATCAGACTGAGAAGTCAGAGCCGGAATCAGACTGAAAAGTCAGAGCCAGAATAAGACTGAGAGGTTAGAGCCAGAATCAGTTTGACAGGTCAGAGATGGAATCAGACTGAGAGGTCAGAGCCGGAATCAGACTGAGAGGTCTAAACCAGAATCAAACTGAGAAGTCAGAGCCGGAATCAGACTGAAAAGTCAGAGCCAGAATAAGACTGAGAGGTTAGAGCCAGAATCAGTATGACAGGTCAGAGCCGGAATAAGACTGAGAGGTCAGAGCCAGAATCAGTATGAGAGGTTAGAGACGGAATCAGACTGAGAGGTCAGAGCCAGAATCAGAATGAGAGGTCAGAGCCGGAAACAGACTGAGATGTCAGAGCCAGAATAAGTCAGAGAGGTCAGAGAAAGAATCAGTATAAGAGGTCAAAGCCAGAATCAGACTAAGAGGTCAGAGCCAGAATCAGACTGAAAGGTCAAAACCAGAATCAGACTGAGAGGTAGGAGCTGGAATCAGACTAAGAGGTCAGAGCCAGAATCAGACTGAGAGGTCAGAGCCGGAATCAGTAGGAGAGGTCAGAGCTGGAATCAGACTAAGAGGTCAGAGCCGGAATCAGACTGAGAGGTCAGAGCCGGAATCAGACTGAGAGGTCAGAGCCGGAATCAGACTGCGAGGTCAGAGCCAGAATCAGACTGAGAAGTCAGAGTAAGAATCAGACTGAGAGGTTAGAGCCAGAATCAGTATGACAGGTCAGAGCCGGAATCAGACTGAGAGGTCAGAGCCAGAATCAGACTGAGAGGGCAGAGACGGATTAAGTATGAAATATCAGAGCCGGAATAAGACTGATAGGTCAGAGCCGGAATCAGACTGAGAGATCAGAGCAGGAATCAGACTGAGAGGTCAGAGCCAGAATCAGACTGAGAGGTCAGAGCCAGAATCAGACTGAGAGGGCAGAGCCAGAATCAGACTGAGAGGTCAGAGCCGGAATCAGTAGGAGAGGTGAGAGCCGGAATCAGACTAAGAGGTAAGAGCCAGAATCAGGCTGAGAGGTCAGAGCCGGAATTAGACTGAGAAGTCAGAGCCAGAATCAGTATAAGAGGTCAGAGCCAGAATCAGGCTGAGAGGTCGGAGCCAGAATCAGACTGAGAGGTCAGAGCCAGAATAAGACAGAGAGGTCAGAGAATGAATCAGTATAAGAGGTCAGAGCCGGAATCAGACTGAGAGGTCCGAGCCAGAATCAGACTGCGAGGACAGAGCCAGAATCAGACTAAGTGGTCAGAGCCGGAATCAGACAGAGAGGTAAGAGCCAGAATCAGACTGAGAAGTCAGAGCCAGAATCAGACTGAGAGGTTAGAGCCAGAATCAGTATGACAGGTCAGAGCCGGAATCAGACTGAGAGGTCAAAGCCGGAAACAGACTGAGAGGTCAGAGCCAGAATAAGACAGAGAGGTCAGAGAAAGAATCAGACTGAGAAGTCAGAGCCAGAATCAGACTGAGAGGTTAGAGCCAGAATCAGTATGACAGGTCAGAGCCGGAATCAGACTGAGAGGTCAGAGCCAGAATCAGACTGAGAGGTCAGAGACGGATTACGTATGAGATATCAGAGCCGGAATCAGACTGAGAGGTCAGAGCCGGAATCAGTATGAGAGGTCAGAGCCGGAATCAGACTGAGAGGTCAGGGCTTGAATCAGACAAAGAGGTCAGAGCCAGAATCAGACTGAGAGGTCAGAGCAAGAATCAGTATGAGAGGTCAGAGCCAGAATCAGTATGTGAGGTCAGAACCAGAATCAGACTGAGAGGCCAGAGCCGGAATCAGACTGAGAAGTCAGAGCCAGAATCAGACTGAGAGGTCAGAGCCGGAATCAGACTGAGAATTTAGAGCCAGAATCAGACTGAGAGGTCAGAGCCAGAATCAGTATGACAGGTCAGAGCCGGAATCAGACTGAGAGGTCAGAGCCAGAATCAGACTGAGAGGGCAGAGACGGATTAAGTATGAAATATCAGAGCCGGAATAAGACTGACAGGTCAGAGCCGGAATCAGACTGAGAGGTCAGAGCAGGAATCAGACTGAGAGGTCAGAGCCAGAATCAGACTGAGAGGTCAGAGCCAGAATCAGACTGAGAGGGCAGAGCCAGAATCAGACTGAGAAGTCAGAGCCGGAATCAGACTGAAAGGTCAGAGCTAGAATAAGACTGAGAGGTTAGAGCCAGAATCAGTATGACAGGTCAAAGCTGGAATCAAACGGAGAGGTCAGAGCCGGAATAAGACTGAGAGGTCAGAGTCAGAATCAGAATGAGAGGTCAGAGCAAGAATCAGACTGAGAGGTCAGAGCCGGAAACAGACTAAGAGGTCAGTGCCGGTATGAGACTGAGAGGTCAGAGCCGGAATCAGTAGGAGAGGTGAGAGCCGGAATCAGACTAAGAGGTAAGAGCCAGAATCAGGCTGAGAGGTCAGAGCCGGAATCAGACTGAGAAGTCAGAGCCAGAATCAGTATAAGAGGTCAGAGCCAGAATCAGGCTGAGAGGTCGGAGCCAGAATCAGTATGAGAGGTCAAAGCCGGAATCAGACTGAGAGGTCAGAGCCAGAATCAGACTGAGAGGTCAGAGCCAGAATCAGACTGAGAGGACAGAGCCAGAATCAGACTAAGTGGTCAGAGCCGGAATCAGACAGAGAGGTCAGAGCCAGAATCAGACTGAGAAGTCAGAGCCAGAATCAGACTGAGAGGTTAGAGCCAGAATCAGTATGACAGGTCAGAGCCGGAATCAGACTGACAGGTCAAAGCCGGAAACAGACTGAGAGGTCAGAGCCAGAATCAGACTGAGAGGTCAGAGACGGATTACGTATGAGATATCAGAGCCGGAATCAGACTGAGAGGTCAGAGCCGGAATCAGTATGAGAGGTCAGAGCCGGAATCAGACTGAGAGGTCAGAGCCAGAATCAGACTGAGAGGTCGGAGCCAGAATCAGACTGAGAAGTCAGAGCCAGAATCAGACTGAGAGGTTAGAGCAAGAATCAGTATGACTGGTCAGAGCCGGAATCAG
The DNA here is from genome assembly GCF_031893055.1 of Leptodactylus fuscus. Lineage (NCBI taxonomy): Eukaryota > Metazoa > Chordata > Amphibia > Anura > Leptodactylidae > Leptodactylus > Leptodactylus fuscus. The sequence goes on along the minus strand of NC_134274.1, from coordinate 63,371,109 downwards.
ACTGAGAGGTCAGAGCCGGAATCAGACTGAGAGGTCAGAGCCAGAATAAGACTGAGAGGTCAGAGCCGGAATCAGTAGGAGAGGCCAGAGCCGGAATCAGACTAAGAGGTCAGAGCCGGAATCAGGCTGAGAAGTCAGAGCCGGAATCAGACTGAGAAGTCAGAGCCAGAATCAGTATGAGAGGTCAGAGCCAGAATCAGGCTGAGAGGTCCAAGCCAGAATCAGTATGAGAGGTCAAAGCCGGAATCAGACTGAGAGGTCAGAGCCAGAATCAGACTGAGAGGTCAGAGCCGGAATCAGACTAAGAAGTCAGAGCTGGAATAAGACTCTGAGGTCAGAGCCGGAATCAGACTGAGATGTCAGAGCCAGAATCAGTACAAGAGGTCAGAGATGGAATCATATTGAGGGGTCAGAGCCGGAATCAGACTGAGAGGTCAGAGCCAGAATCAGTAGGAGAGGCCAGATCCGGAATCAGACTAAGAGGTCAGAGCTGGAATCAGACTGAGTGTTTAGAGCCGGAATCAGACTGAGAGGTCGAAGCCGGAATCAGACTAAGAGGTCAGAGCCGAAATCAGTATAAGAGGTCAGAGCCGTAATCAGTAGGAGAGGTCAGAGCCGGAATCAGACTGAGAGGTCAGAAACAGCATCAGACTGAGAGGTCAGAGCCGGAATCAGACTGAGAGGTCAGAGCCGGAATCAGACTAAGAAATCAGAGCCGGAATCAGTAAGAGAGATCAGAGCCGGAATCAGTACAAGAGGTCAGAGCCATAATCAGACTGAGAGGTCAGAGCAAGAATCAGACTGAGAAGTCAGAGCCAGAATCAGTATGAGAGGTCAGAGCCAGAATTAGTATCAGAGGTCAGAGCCGGAATCCGTAGAAGAGGTCAGAGCCGGAATCAGACTGAGAGGTCAGAGCCGGAAACAGACTGAGAGGTCAGAGCCAAAATCAAACTGAGAGGTCAGAGCCAGAATCAGACTGAGAGATCAGAGCCAGAATCAGACTGAAAGGTCAGAGCCGGAATCAGACTGAGAGGTCAGAGCCGGAATCAGACTGAGAGGTCAGAGCAGGAATCAGACTGAGAGGTCAAAGCCGGAATCAGACAAAGAGGTCAGAGCCGGAATAAGACTAAAAAGTCAGAGCCGGAATCAGACTGAGAGGTCAGAGCCGGAATCAGACTGAGAGGTCAGAGCAGGAATCAGACTGAGAGGTCAAAGCCGGAATCAGACAAAGAGGTCAGAGCCGGAATAAGACTGTGAGGTCAGAGCCGGAATCAGACTGAGAAGTAAGAGCCAGAAACAGTACAAGAGGTCAGAGCCAGAATCATATTGAGGGGTCAGAGCCGGAATCAGACTGAGTGGTCAGAGCCAGAATCAGACTGAGAGGTCAGAGCCGGAATCAGTAGGAGAGGTCAGAGCCGGAATCAGACTCAGAAGACAGAGCTGGAATCAGACTGAGAGGTCAGACGGGGAATCAGACTGACAGGTCAGAGCCAGAATCAGACTGAGAAGTCAGAGCCAGAATCAGACTAAGAAGTCAGAGCCGGAATCAGACTGAGAGGTCAGAGCCAGAATCAGACTGAGAAGTCAGAGCCAGAATCAGTATGAAAGGTTAGAGCTAGAATCAGACTGAGAGGTTAGAGCCGGAATAAGACTGAGAGGTCAGAGTCGGAATCAGACTGAGAGGTCAGAGCAAGAATCAGACTGAGAAGTCAGAGCCAGAATCAGTATGAGAGGTCAGAGCCAGAATTAGTATCAGAGGTCAGAGCCGGAATCAGTAGAAGAGGTCAGAGCCGGAATCAGACTGAGAGGTCAGAGCCGGAAACAGACTGAGAGGTCAGAGCCAAAATCAAACTGAGAGGTCAGAGCCAGAATCAGACTGAGAGATCAGAGCCAGAATCAGACTGAAAGGTCAGAGCCGGAATCAGACTGAGAGGTCAGAGCCGGAATCAGACTGAGAGGTCAGAGCAGGAATCAGACTGAGAGGTCAAAGCCGGAATCAGACAAAGAGGTCAGAGCCGGAATAAGACTGTGAGGTCAGAGCCGGAATCAGACTGAGAGGTCAGAGCCGGAATCAGACTGAGAGGTCAGAGCAGGAATCAGACTGAGGGGTCAAAGCCGGAATCAGACAAAGAGGTCAGAGCCGGAATAAGACTGTGAGGTCAGAGCCGGAATAAGACTGTGAGGTCAGAGCCGGAATCAGACTGAGAAGTAAGAGCCAGAAACAGTACAAGAGGTCAGAGCCAGAATCATATTGAGGGGTCAGAGCCGGAATCAGACTGAGTGGTCAGAGCCAGAATCAGACTGAGAGGACAGAGCCGGAATCAGTAGGAGAGGTCAGAGCCGGAATCAGACTCAGAGGTCAGAGCTGGAATCAGACTGAGAGGTCAGACGGGGAATCAGACTGACAGGTCAGAGCCAGAATCAGACTGAGAAGTCAGAGCCAGAATCAGACTAAGAAGTCAGAGCCGGAATCAGACTGAGAGGTCAGAGCCAGAATCAGACTGAGAAGTCAGAGCCAGAATCAGTATGAAAGGTTAGAGCTAGAATCAGACTGAGAGGTTAGAGCCGGAATAAGACTGAGAGGTCAGAGTCGGAGTCAGACTGAGAGGTCAGAGCCAGAATCAGTATGAGAGGTCAGAGCCCGAATCAGACTGAGAGGTCAGAGACAGAATCAGAATGAGAGGTCAGAGCCAGAATCAGAATGAGAGGTAAGAGCAAGAATCAGACTGAGAGGTCAGAGCCGTAATCAGACTGAGAGGTCTGAGCCAGAATCAAACTGAGAAGTCAGAGCCGGAATCAGACTGAAAAGTCAGAGCCAGAATAAGACTGAGAGGTTAGAGCCAGAATCAGTATGACAGGTCAGAGCTGGAATCAGACTGAGAGGTCAGAGCCGGAATAAGACTGAGAGGTCAGAGTCGGAGTCAGACTGAGAGGTCAGAGCCAGAATCAGTATGAGAGGTCAGAGACGGAATCAGACTAAGAGGTCAGAGCCAGAATCAGAATGAGAGGTCAGAGCCGGAAACAGACTGAGAGGTCAAAGCCAGAATCAGACTGAGAGGTCAGAGCCAGAATCAGAATGAGAGGTCAGAGCCGGAAACAGACTGAGAGGTCAAAGCCAGAATCAGACTGAGAGGTCAGAGCCGGAATCAGACTGAGAGGTCAAAACCAGAATCAGACTGAGAGGTAGGAGCTGGAATCAGACTAAGAGGTTAGAGCCGGAATCAGACTGAGAGGTCAGAGCCAGAATCAGACTAAGAGGTCAGAGCCAGAATCAGACTGAGAAGTCAGAGCAAGAATCAGACTGAGAGGTCAGAGTCGGAATCAGTAGGAGAGGTCAGAGCCGGAATCAGACTAAGAGGTCAGAGCCGGAATCAGACTGAGAGGTCTTAGCCAGAATCAAACTGAGAAGTCAGAGCCGGAATCAGACTGAAAAGTCAGAGACAGAATAAGACTGAGAGGTTAGAGCCAGAATCAGTATGACAGGTCAGAGCTGGAATCAGACTGAGAGGTCAGAGCCGGAATAAGACTAAGAGGTCAGATTCGGAGTCAGACTGAGAGGTCAGAGCCAGAATCAGTATGAGAGGTTAGAGACGGAATCAGACTGAGAGGTCAGAGCCAGAATCAGAATGAGAGATCAGAGCCGGAAACAGACTGAGATGTCAGAGCCAGAATAAGTCAGAGAGGTTAGAGAAAGAATCAGTATAAGAGGTCAGAGCCAGAATCAGACTGAGAGGTCAGAGACGGAATCAGACTGAGAGGTCAGAGCCAGAATCAGAATGAGAGATCAGAGCCGGAAACAGACTGAGAGGTCAAAGCCAGAATCAGACTGAGAGGTCAGAGCCAGAATCAGACTGAGAGGTCTGAGCCAGAATCAAACTGAGAAGTCAGAGCCGGAATCAGACTGAAAAGTCAGAGCCAGAATAAGACTGAGAGGTTAGAGCCAGAATCAGTATGACAGGTCAGAGCTGGAATCAGACTGAGAGGTCAGAGCCGGAATAAGACTGAGAAGTCAGAGTCGGAGTCAGACTGAGAGGTCAGAGCCAGAATCAGTATGAGAGGTCAGAGACGGAATCAGACTAAGAGGTCAGAGCCAGAATCAGAATGAGAGGTCAGAGCCGGAAACAGACTGAGAGGTCAAAGCCAGAATCAGACTGAGAGGTCAGAGCCAGAATCAGAATGAGAGGTCAGAGCCGGAAACAGACTGAGAGGTCAAAGCCAGAATCAGACTGAGAGGTCAGAGCCGGAATCAGACTGAGAGGTCAAAACCAGAATCAGACTGAGAGGTAGGAGCTGGAATCAGACTAAGAGGTTAGAGCCGGAATCAGACTGAGAGGTCAGAGCCAGAATCAGACTAAGAGGTCAGAGCCAGAATCAGACTGAGAAGTCAGAGCAAGAATCAGACTGAGAGGTCAGAGTCGGAATCAGTAGGAGAGGTCAGAGCCGGAATCAGACTAAGAGGTCAGAGCCGGAATCAGACTGAGAGGTCTGAGCCAGAATCAAACTGAGAAGTCAGAGCCGGAATCAGACTGAAAAGTCAGAGACAGAATAAGACTGAGAGGTTAGAGCCAGAATCAGTATGACAGGTCAGAGCTGGAATCAGACTGAGAGGTCAGAGCCGGAATAAGACTGAGAGGTCAGATTCGGAGTCAGACTGAGAGGTCAGAGCCAGAATCAGTATGAGAGGTCAGAGACGGAATCAGAATGAGAGATCAGAGCCGGAAACAGACTGAGATGTCAGAGCCAGAATAAGTCAGCGAGGTCAGAGAAAGAATCAGTATAAGAGGTCAGAGCCAGAATCAGACTGAGAGGTCAGAGACGGAATCAGACTGAGAGGTCAGAGCCAGAATGAGAATGAGAGATCAGAGCCGGAAACAGACTGAGAGGTCAAAGCCAGAATCAGACTGAGAGGTCAGAGCCAGAATCAGACTGAGAGGTCAAAACCAGAATCAGACTGAGAGGTAGGAGCTGGAATCAGACTAAGAGGTCAGAGCCGGAATCAGACTGAGAGGTCAGAGCCAGAATCAGACTAAGAGATCAGAGCCAGAATCAGACTGAGAGGTCAGAGCAAGAATCAGACTGAGAGGTCAGAGTCGGAATCAGTAGGAGAGGTCAGAGCCGGAATCAGACTGAGAGGTCAGAGCCGAAATCAGACTGAGAGGTCAGAGCCGGAATCAGACTAAGAGGTCTAAACCAGAATCAAACTGAGAAGTCAGAGCCAGAATCAGACTGAAAAGTCAGAGCCAGAATAAGACTGAGAGGTTAGAGCCAGAATCAGTATGACAGGTCAGAGCTGGAATCAGAATGAGAGGTCAGAGCCGGAATAAGACTGAGAGGTCAGAGCCAGAATCAGTATGAGAGGTCAGAGACGGAATCAGACTGAGAGGTCAGAGCCAGAATCAGAATGAGAGGTCAGAGCCGGAAACAGACTGAGATGTCAGAGCCAGAATAAGTCAGAGAGGTCAGAGAAAGAATCAGTATAAGAGGTCAGAGCCAGAATCAGACTGAGAGGTCAAAGCCAGAATCAGACTGAGAGGTCAGAGCCAGAATCAGACTGAAAGGTCAAAACCAGAATCAGACTGAGAGGTAGGAGCTGGAATCAGACTAAGAGGTCAGAGCCGGAATCAGACTGAGAGGTCAGAGCCGGAATCAGTAGGAGAGGTCAGAGCCGGAATCAGACTAAGAGGTCAGAGCCGGAATCAGACTGAGAGGTCAGAGCCGGAATCAGACTGAGAGGTCAGAGCCAGAATCAGACTGAGAAGTCAGAGTAAGAATCAGACTGAGAGGTCAGAGCCGAAATCAGACTGAGAGGTCAGAGCCAGAATCAGACTGAGAGGGCAGAGCCAGAATCAGACTGAGAAGTCAGAGCCGGAATCAGACTGAAAGGTCAGAGCTAGAATAAGACTGAGAGGTTAGAGCCAGAATCAGTATGACAGGTCAAAGCTGGAATCAAACGGAGAGGTCAGAGCCGGAATAAGACTGAGAGGTCAGAGTCGGAGTCAGACTGAAAAGTCAGAGCCAGAATCCGTATGAGAGGTCAGAGCCCGAATCAGACTGAGAGGTCAGAGCCAGAATCAGAATGAGAGGTCAGAGCAAGAATCAGACTGAGAGGTCAGAGCCGGAAACAGACTGAGAGGTCAGAGCCAGAATCAGACTGAGAGGTCAAAACCAGAATGAGACTGAGAGGTCAGAGCTGGAATCAGACTGAGAGGTCAGAGCCGGAATCAGTAGGAGAGGTGAGAGCCGGAATCAGACTAAGAGGTAAGAGCCAGAATCAGGCTGAGAGGTCAGAGCCGGAATCAGACTGAGAAGTCAGAGCCAGAATCAGTATAAGAGGTCAGAGCCAGAATCAGGCTGAGAGGTCCGAGCCAGAATCAGTATGAGAGGTCAAAGCAGGAATCAGACTGAGAGGTCAGAGCTAGAATCAGACTGAGAGGTCAGAGCCAGAATAAGACAGAGAGGTCAGAGAATGAATCAGTATAAGAGGTCAGAGCCGGAATCAGACTGAGAGGTCCGAGCCAGAATCAGACTGAGTGGTCAGAGCCGGAATCAGACTGAGAAGTCAGAGCCAGAATCAGACTGAGAGGTTAGATCCAGAATCAGTATGACAGGTCAGAGCTGGAATCAGACTGAGAGGTCAGAGCCGGAATAAGACTGAGAGGTCAGAGTCGGAGTCAGACTGAGAGGTCAGAGCCAGAATCAGTATGAGAGGTCAGAGACGGAATCAGACTAAGAAGTCAGAGCCAGAATCAGAATGAGAGGTCAGAGCCGGAAACAGACTGAGAGGTCAAAGCCAGAATCAGACTGAGAGGTCAGAGCCAGAATCAGAATGAGAGGTCAGAGCCGGAAACAGACTGAGAGGTCAAAGCCAGAATCAGACTGAGAGGTCAGAGCCGGAATCAGACTGAGAGGTCAAAACCAGAATCAGACGGAGAGGTAGGAGCTGGAATCAGACTAAGAGGTTAGAGCCGGAATCAGACTGAGAGGTCAGAGCCAGAATCAGACTAAGAGGTCAGAGCCAGAATCAGACTGAGAGGTCAGAGCCGGAATCAGACTAAGAAGTCAGAGCTGGAATAAGACTCTGAGGTCAGAGCCGGAATCAGACTGAGATGTCAGAGCCAGAATCAGTACAAGAGGTCAGAGCCAGAATCATATTGAGGGGCCAGAGCCGGAATCAGACTGAGAGGTCAGAGCCAGAATAAGACTGAGAGGTCAGAACCGGAATCAGTAGGAGAGGCCAGATCCGGAATCAGACTAAGAGGTCAGAGCTGGAATCAGACTGAGTGGTTAGAGCCGGAATCAGACTGAGAGGTCGGAGCCGGAATCAGACTAAGAGGTCAGAGCCGGAATCAGTATAAGAGGTCAGAGCCAGAATCAGACTAAGAGGTCAGAGCCAGAATCAGACTGAGAGGTCAGAGCAAGAATCAGACTGAGAGGTCAGAGTCGGAATCAGTAGGAGAGGTCAGAGCCGGAATCAGACTAAGAGGTCAGAGCCGGAATCAGACTGAGAGGTCAGAGCCAGAATCAGAATGAGAGGTCAGAGCAAGAATCAGACTGAGAGGTCAGAGCCGGAAACAGACTGAGAGGTCAGAGCCAGAATCAGACTGAGAAGTCAGAGCCGGAATCAGACTGAAAGGTCAGAGCTAGAATCAGACTGAGAGGTTAGAGCCAGAATCAGTATGACAGGTCAGAGCTGGAATCAGACGGAGAGGTCAGAGCCGGAATAAGACTGAGAGGTCAGAGTCGGAGTCAGACTGAGAGGTCAGAGCCAGAATCCGTATGAGAGGTCAGAGCCCGAATCAGACTGAGAGGTCAGAGCAAGAATCAGACTGAGAGGTCAGAGCAAGAATCAGACTGAGAGGTCAGAGCCAGAATCAGACTGAGAGGTCAGAGCCGGAATCAGTAGGAGAGGCCAGATCCGGAATCAGACTAAGAGGTCAGAGCTGAAATCAGACTGAATGGTCAGAGCCAGAATCAGACTGAGAGGTCGGAGCCGGAATCAGACTAAGAGGTCAGAGCCGGAATCAGTATAAGAGGTCAGAGCCGTAATCAGTAGGAGAGGTCAGAGCCGGAATCAGACTGAGAGGTCAGAAACAGCATCAGACTGAGAGGTCAGAGCCGGAATCAGACTGAGAGGTCAGAGCCGGAATCAGACTAAGAAATCAGAGCCGGAATCAGTAGGAGAGGTCAGAGCCATAATCAGACTAAGAGGTCAGAGCCAGAATCAGACTGAGAGGTCAGAGCAAGAATCAGACTGAGAAGTCAGAGCCAGAATCAGTATGAGTAGTCAGAGCCAGAATCAGTATCAGAGGTCAGAGCCGGAATCAGAAGGAGAGGTCAGAGCCGGAATCAGACTGAGAGGTCAGAGCCAGAATCTGACTGAGAGGTCAGAGCCAGAATCAGACTGAGAGGTCAGAGCCAGATTCAGACTGAAAGGTAAGAGCCGGAATCAGACTCAGAGGTCAGGGCTTGAATCAGACTAAGAGGTCAGAGCCAGAATCAGACTGAGAGGTCAGAGCAAGAATCAGTATGAGAGGTCAGAGCCAGAATCAGTATGAGAGGTCAAAACCAGAATCAGACTGAGAGGCTAGAGCCGAAATCAGACTGAGAAGTCAGAGCCATAATCAGACTGAGAGGTCAGAGCCGGAATCAGACTGAGAATTTAGAGCCAGAATCAGACTGAGAGGTCAGAGCCAGAATCAGAATGAGAGGTCTGAGCCGGAATCAGACTGGGAGGTCAGAGCTGGAATTAGTAGGAGAGGTCAGAGCCGGAATCAGTAGGAGAGGTCAGAGCCGGAATCAGACTGAGAGGTCAGAGCCGGAATCAGTAGGAGAGGTCAGAGCCGGAATCAGACTGAGAGTTCAGATCCAGAATCAGACTGAGAGGTCAGAGCCGGAATCAGACTGAGAGGTCAGAGCCAGATTTAGACTGAGAAGTCAGCGCAAGAATCAGTCGGAGAAGTCAAAGCCAGAATCAGTATGAGAGGTCACATCCAAAATAAGAGTGAGAGGTCAGAGCCGGAATCAGTATGAGAGGTCAGAGCCAGAATCAGGCTGAGATGTCAGAGCCGAAATCATACCGAGAGTTCAGAGCCAGAATCAGACTGAGAGGTCAGAGTCGGAATCAGTAGGAGAGGTCAGAGACGGAATCAGACTGAGTGGTCAGAGCCAGAATAAGACAGAGAGGTCAGAGAAAGAATCAGTATAAGGTCAGAGCCAGAATCAGACTGAGAGGTCAAAGCCAGAATCAGACTGCGAAGTCAGAGCCAGAATCAGACTGAGAGGTCAGAGCCAGAATCAGAATGAGAGGTCAGAGCGGGAATCAGACTGGGAGGTCAGAGCTGGAATTAATAGGAGAGGTCAGAGCCGGAATCAGTAGGAGAGGACAGAGCCGGAATCAGACTGAGAGGTCAGAGCCAGAATCAGACTAAGAGGTCAGAGCCAGACTCAGACTGAGAGGTCAGAGCAAGAATCAGACTGAGAGGTCAGAGTCGGAATCAGTAGGAGAGGTCAGAGCCGGATTCAGACTGAGAGGTCAGAAACGAAATCAGACTGAGAGGTCAGAGCTGGAATCAGACTGAGAGGTCTGAGCCAGAATCAAACTGAGAAGTCAGAGCCGGAATAAGACTGAAAAGTCAGAGCCAGAATAAGACTGAGAGGTTAGAGCCAAAATCAGTATGACAGGTCAGAGCTAGAATCAGACTGAGAGTTCAGAGCCTGAATAAGACTGAGATGTCAGAGTCGGAGTCAGACTGAGAGGTCAGAGCCGGAATCAGTATGAGAGGTCAGAGCCGGAATCAGACTGAGAGGTCAGAGCCAGAATCAGAATGAGAGGTCAGAGCCGGAAACAGACTTAGATGTCAGAGCCAGAATAAGTCAGAGAGGTCAGAGAAAGAATCAGTATAAGAGGTCAGAGCCAGAATCAGACTGAGAGGTCAAAGCCAGAATCAGACTGAGAGGTCAGAGCCAGAATCAGACTGAGAGGTCAAAACCAGAATCAGACTGAGAGGTAGGAGCTGGAATCAGACTAAGAGGTCAGAGCCGGAATCAGACTAAGAGGTCAGAGCCGGAATCAGACTGAGAGGTCAGAGCCGGAATCAGTAGGAGAGGTCAGAGCCGGAATCAGACTAAGAGGTCAGAGCTGAAATCAGACTGAGAGGTCAGACCCAGATTTAGGCTGAGATGTCAGAGCCGAAATCAGACTGAGAGGTCAGAGCCAGAATCAGACTGAGAAGTCAGAGCCGGAATCAGACTGAAAGGTCAGAGCTAGAATCAGACTGAGAGGTTAGAGCCAGAATCAGTATGACAGGTCAGAGCTGGAATCAGACGGAGAGGTCAGAGCCAGAATAAGACTGAGAGGTCAGAGTCGGAGTCAGACTGAGAGGTCAGAGCCAGAATCCGAATGAGAGGTCAGAGCCCGAATCAGACTAAGAGGTCAGAGCCAGAATCAGAATGAGAGGTCAGAGCAAGAATCAGACTGAGAGGTCAAAACCAGAATCAGACTGAGAGGTCAGAGCTGGAATCAGACTAAGAGGTCAGAGCCAGAATCAGAATGAGAGGTAAGAGCAAGAATCAGACTGAGAGGTCAGAGCCGGAATCAGACTGAGAGGTCTGAGCCAGAATCAAACTGAGAAGTCAGAGCCGGAATCAGACTGAAAAGTCAGAGCCAGAATAAGACTGAGAGGTTAGAGCCAGAATCAGTATGACAGGTCAGAGCTGGAATCAGACTGAGAGGTCAGAGCCGGAATAAGACTGAGAGGTCAGAGTCGGAGTCAGACTGAGAGGTCAGAGCCAGAATCAGTATGAGAGGTCAGAGACGGAATCAGACTGAGAGGTCAGAGCCAGAATCAGAATGAGAGGTCAGAGCCGGAAACAGACTGAGAGGTCAAAGCCAGAATCAGACTGAGAGGTCAGAGCCAGAATCAGAATGAGAGGTCAGAGCCGGAAACAATCTGGGAGGTCAAAGCCAGGATCAGACTGAGAGGTCAGAGCCGGAATCAGACTGAGAGGTCAAAACCAGAATCAGACTGAGAGGTAGGAGCTGGAATCAGACTAAGAGGTCAGAGCCGGAATCAGACTGAGAGCTCAGAGCCAGAATCAGACTAAGAGGTCAGAGCCAGAATCAGAATGAGAGGTCAGAGCAAGAATCAGACTGAGAGGTCAGAGTCGGAATCAGTAGGAGAGGTCAGAGCCGGAATCAGACTAAGAGGTCAGAGCCGAAATCAGACTGAGAGGTCAGAGCCGGAATCAGACTGAGAGGTCTGAGCCAGAATCAAACTGAGAAGTCAGAGCCAGAATCAGACTGAAAAGTCAGAGCCAGAATAAGACTGAGAGGTTAGAGCCAGAATCAGTATGACAGGTCAGAGCTGGAATCAGACTAAGAGGTCAGAGCCGGAATAAGACTGAGAGGTCAGAGTCGGAGTCAGACTGAGAGGTCAGAGCCAGAATCAGTATGAGAGGTCAGAGACGGAATCAGACTGAGAGGTCAGAGCCAGAATCTGAATGAGAGGTCAGAGCCGGAAACAGACTGAGATGTCAGAGCCAGAATAAGTCAGAGAGGTCAGAGAAAGAATCAGTATAAGAGGTCAGAGCCAGAATCAGACTGAGAGGTCAGAGACGGAATCAGACTGAGAGGTCAGAGCCAGAATCAGAATGAGAGATCAGAGCCGGAAACAGACTGAGAGGTCAAAGCCAGAATCAGACTGAGAGGTCAGAGCCAGAATCAGACTAAGAGGTCAGAGCCAGAATCAGACTGAGAGGTCAGAGCAAGAATCAGACTGAGAGGTCAGAGTCGGAATCAGTAGGAGAGGTCAGAGCCGGAATCAGACTGAGAGGTCAGAGCCGAAATCAGACTGAGAGGTCAGAGCCGGAATCAGACTGAGAGGTCTAAACCAGAATCAAACTGAGAAGTCAGAGCCGGAATCAGACTGAAAAGTCAGAGCCAGAATAAGACTGAGAGGTTAGAGTCAGAATCAGTATGACAGGTCAGAGATGGAATCAGACTGAGAGGTCAGAGCTGGAATAAGACTGAGAGGTCAGAGCCAGAATCAGTATGAGAGGTTAGAGACGGAATCAGACTGAGAGGTCAGAGCCGGAATCAGACTGAGAGGTCTGAGCCAGAATCAATCTGAGAAGTCAGAGCCGGAATAAGACTGAAAAGTCAGAGCCAGAATAAGACTGAGAGGTTAGAGCCAAAATCAGTATGACAGGTCAGAGCTGGAATCAGACTGAGAGTTCAGAGCCGGAATAAGACTGAGAGGTCAGAGTCGGAGTCAGACTGAGAGGTCAGAGCCGGAATCAGTATGAGAGGTCAGAGCCGGAATCAGACTGAGAGGTCAGAGCCAGAATCAGAATGAGAGGTCAGAGCCGGAAACAGACTTAGATGTCAGAGCCAGAATAAGTCAGAGAGGTCAGAGAAAGAATCAGTATAAGAGGTCAGAGCCAGAATCAGACTGAGAGGTCAAAGCCAGAATCAGACTGAGAGGTCAGAGCCAGAATCAGACTGAGAGGTCAAAACCAGAATCAGACTGAGAGGTAGGAGCTGGAATCAGACTAAGAGGTTAGAGCCGGAATCAGACTAAGAGGTCAGAGCCGGAATCAGACTGAGAGGTCAGAGCCGGAATCAGTAGGAGAGGTCAGAGCCGGAATCAGACTAAGAGGTCAGAGCTGAAATCAGACTGAGAGGTCAGACCCAGATTTAGGCTGAGATGTCAGAGCCGAAATCAGACTGAGAGGTCAGAGCCAGAATCAGACTGAGAAGTCAGAGCCGGAATCAGACTGAAAGGTCAGAGCTAGAATCAGACTGAGAGGTTAGAGCCAGAATCAGTATGACAGGTCAGAGCTGGAATCAGACGGAGAGGTCAGAGCCGGAATAAGACTGAGAGGTCAGAGTCGGAGTCAGACTGAGAGGTCAGAGCCAGAATCCGAATGAGAGGTCAGAGCCCGAATCAGACTAAGAGGTCAGAGCCAGAATCAGAATGAGAGGTCAGAGCAAGAATCAGACTGAGAGGTCAGAGCTGGAATCAGACTAAGAGGTCAGAGCCAGAATCAGAATGAGAGGTAAGAGCAAGAGTCAGACTGAGAGGTCAGAGCCAGAATCAGAATGAGAGGTCAGAGCCGGAAACAGACTGAGAGGTCAAAGCCAGAATCAGACTGAGAGGTCAGAGCCAGAATCAGAATGAGAGGTCAGAGCCGGAAACAGACTGGGAGGTCAAAGCCAGAATCAGACTGAGAGGTCAGAGCCGGAATCAGACTGAGAGGTCAAAACCAGAATCAGACTGAGAGGTAGGAGCTGGAATCAGACTGAGAGGTCAGAGCCAGAATCAAACTAAGAGGTCAGAGCCAGAATCAGAATGAGAGGTCAGAGCAAGAATCAGACTGAGAGGTCAGAGTCGGAATCAGTAGGAGAGGTCAGAGCCGGAATCAGACTGAGAGGTCTGAGCCAGAATCAAACTGAGAAGTCAGAGCCGGAATCAGACTGAAAAGTCAGAGCCAGAATAAGACTGAGAGGTTAGAGCCAGAATCAGTATGACAGGTCAGACCTGGAATCAGACTAAGAGGTCAGAGCCGGAATAAGACTGAGAGGTCAGAGTCGGAGTCAGACTGAGAGGTCAGAGCCAGAATCGGTATGAGAGGTCAGAGACGGAATCAGACTGAGAGGTCAGAGCCAGAATCAGAATGAGAGGTCAGAGCCGGAAACAGACTGAGATGTCAGAGCCAGAATAAGTCAGAGAAGTCAGAGAAAGAATCAGTATAAGAGGTCAGAGCCAGAATCAAACTGAGAGGTCAGAGACGGAATCAGACTGAGAGGTCAGAGCTGGAATCAGACTAAGAGGTCAGAGCAAGAATCAGACTGAGAGGTCAAAACCAGAATCAGACTGAGAGGTCAGAGCTGGAATCAGACTAAGAGGTCAGAGCCAGAATCAGAATGAGAGGTCAGAGCCAGAATCAGAATGAGAGGTAAGAGCAAGAATCAGACTGAGAGGTCAGAGCCAGAATCAGACTAAGAGGTCAGAGCCAGAATCAGACTGAAAGGTCAGAGCAAGAATCAGACTGAGAGGTCAGAGTCGGATTCAGTAGGAGAGGTCAGAGCCGGAATCAGACTGAGAGGTCAGAGCCGAAATCAGACTGAGAGGTCAGAGCCAGAATAAGACTGAGAGGTTAGAGCCAAAATCAGTATGACAGGTCAGAGCTGGAATCAGACTGAGAGTTCAGAGCCGGAATAAGACTGAGAGGTCAGAGTCGGAGTCAGACTGAGAGGTCAAAGCCGGAATCAGTATGAGAGGTCAGAGCCGGAATCAGACTGAAAAGTCAGAGCCAGAATAAGACTGAGAGGTTAGAGCCAAAATCAGTATGACAGGTCAGAGCTGGAATCAGACTGAGAGTTCAGAGCCGGAATAAGACTGAGAGGTCAGAGTCGGAGTCAGACTGAGAGGTCAGAGCCGGAATCAGTATGAGAGGTCAGAGCCGGAAACAGACTGAGAGGTCAGAGCCAGAATCAGAATGAGAGGTCAGAGCCAGAATCAGAATGAGAGGTCAGAGCCGGAAACAGACTTAGATGTCAGAGCCAGAATAAGTCAGAGAGGTCAGAGAAAGAATCAGTATAAGAGGTCAGAGCCAGAATCAGACTGAGAGGTCAAAGCCAGAATCAGTCTGAGAGGTCAGAGCCAGAATCAGACTGAGAGGTCAAAACCAGAATCAGACTGAGAGGTAGGAGCTGGAATCAGACTAAGAGGTCAGAGCCGGAATCAGACTAAGAGGTCAGAGCCGGAATCAGACTGAGAGGTCAGAGCCGGAATCAGTAGGAGAGGTCAGAGCCGGAATCAGACTAAGAGGTCAGAGCTGAAATCAGACTGAGAGGTCAGACCCAGATTTAGGCTGAGATGTCAGAGCCGAAATCAGACTGAGAGGTCAGAGCCAGAATCAGACTGAGAAGTCAGAGCCGGAATCAGACTGAAAGGTCAGAGCTAGAATCAGACTGAGAGGTTAGAGCCAGAATCAGTATGACAGGTCAGAGCTGGAATCAGACGGAGAGGTCAGAGTCGGAGTCAGACTGAGAGGTCAGAGCCAGAATCCGAATGAGAGGTCAGAGCCCGAATCAGACTAAGAGGTCAGAGCCAGAATCAGAATGAGAGGTCAGAGCAAGAATCAGACTGAGAGGTCAAAACCAGAATCAGACTGAGAGGTCAGAGCTGGAATCAGACTAAGAGGTCAGAGCAAGAATCAGACTGAGAGGTCAAAACCAGAATCAGACTGAGAGGTCAGAGCTGGAATCAGACTAAGAGGTCAGAGCCAGAATCAGAATGAGAGGTCAGAGCCAGAATCAGAATGAGAGGTAAGAGCAAGAATCAGACTGAGAGGTCAGAGCCAGAATCAGACTAAGAGGTCAGAGCCAGAATCAGACTGAGAGGTCAGAGCAAGAATCAGACTGAGAGGTCAGAGTCGGATTCAGTAGGAGAGGTCAGAGCCGGAATCAGACTGAGAGGTCAGAGCCGAAATCAGACTGAGAGGTCAGAGCCGGAATCAGACTGAGAGGTCTAAACCAGAATCAAACTGAGAAGTCAGAGCCGGAATCAGACTGAAAAGTCAGAGCCAGAATAAGACTGAGAGGTTTGAGCCAGAATCAGTATGACAGGTCAGAGCTGGAATCAGACTGAGAGGTCAGAGCCGGAATAAGACTGAGAGGTCAGAGTCGGAGTCAGACTGAGAGGTCAGAGCCAGAATCAGAATGAGAGGTCAGAGCCGGAAACGGACTGGGAGGTCAAAGCCAGAATCAGACTGAGAGGTCAGAGCCGGAATCAGACTGAGATGTCAGAGCCAGAATAAGTCAGAGAGGTCAGAGAAAGAATCAGTATAAGAGGTCAGAGCCAGAATCAGACTGAGAGGTCAGAGACGGAATCAGACTGAGAGGTCAGAGCCAGAATCAGAATGAGAGATCAGAGCCGGAAACAGACTGAGAGGTCAAAGCCAGAATCAGACTGAGAGGTCAGAGCCAGAATCAGACTGATAGGTCAAAACCAGAATCAGACTGAGAGGTAGGAGCTGGAATCAGACTAAGAGGTCAGAGCCGGAATCAGACTGAGAGGTCAGAGCCAGAATCAGACTAAGAGGTCAGAGCCAGAATCAGACTGAGTGGTCAGAGCAAGAATCAGACTGAGAGGTCAGAGTCGGAATCAGTAGGAGAGGTCAGAGCCGGAATCGGACTGAGAGGTCAGAGCCGAAATCAGACTGAGAGGTCAGAGCCGGAATCAGACTGAGAGGTCTAAACCAGAATCAAACTGAGAAGTCAGAGCCGGAATCAGACTGAAAAGTCAGAGCCAGAATAAGACTGAGAGGTTAGAGTCAGAATCAGTATGACAGGTCAGAGATGGAATCAGACTGAGAGGTCAGAGCTGGAATAAGACTGAGAGGTCAGAGCCAGAATCAGTATGAGAGGTTAGAGACGGAATCAGACTGAGAGGTTAGAGCCGGAATCAGACTGAGAGGTCTGAGCCAGAATCAATCTGAGAAGTCAGAGCCGGAATAAGACTGAAAAGTCAGAGCCAGAATAAGACTGAGAGGTTAGAGCCAAAATCAGTATGACAGGTCAGAGCTGGAATCAGACTGAGAGTTCAGAGCCGGAATAAGACTGAGAGGTCAGAGTCGGAGTCAGACTGAGAGGTCAGAGCCGGAATCAGTATGAGAGGTCAGAGCCGGAATCAGACTGAGAGGTCAGAGCCAGAATCAGAATGAGAGGTCAGAGCCAGAATCAGAATGAGAGGTCAGAGCCGGAAACAGACTTAGATGTCAGAGCCAGAATAAGTCAGAGAGGTCAGAGAAAGAATCAGTATAAGAGGTCAGAGCCAGAATCAGACTGAGAGGTCAAAGCCAGAATCAGTCTGAGAGGTCAGAGCCAGAATCAGACTGAGAGGTCAAAAATCAGAATCAGACTGAGAGGTAGGAGCTGGAATCAGACTAAGAGGTCAGAGCCGGAATCAGACTAAGAGGTCAGAGCCGGAATAAGACTGAGAGGTCAGAGCCGGAATCAGTAGGAGAGGTCAGAGCCGGAATCAGACTAAGAGGTCAGAGCTGAAATCAGACTGAGAGGTCAGACCCAGATTTAGGCTGAGATGTCAGAGCCGAAATCAGACTGAGAGGTCAGAGCCAGAATCAGACTGAGAAGTCAGAGCCGGAATCAGACTGAAAGGTCAGAGCTAGAATCAGACTGAGAGGTTAGAGCCAGAATCAGTATGACAGGTCAGAGCTGGAATCAGACGGAGAGGTCAGAGTCGGAGTCAGACTGAGAGGTCAGAGCCAGAATCCGAATGAGAGGTCAGAGCCCGAATCAGACTAAGAGGTCAGAGCCAGAATCAGAATGAGAGGTCAGAGCAAGAATCAGACTGAGAGGTCAAAACCAGAATCAGACTGAGAGGTCAGAGCTGGAATCAGACTAAGAGGTCAGAGCAAGAATCAGACTGAGAGGTCAAAACCAGAATCAGACTGAGAGGTCAGAGCTGGAATCAGACTAAGAGGTCAGAGCCAGAATCAGAATGAGAGGTCAGAGCCAGAATCAGAATGAGAGGTAAGAGCAAGAATCAGACTGAGAGGTCAGAGCCGGAATCAGACTGAGAGGTCTGAGCCAGAATCAAACTGAGAAGTCAGAGCCGGAATAAGACTGAGAGGTTAGAGCCAGAATCAGTATGACAGGTCAGAGCTGGAATCAGACTGAGAGGTCAGAGCCGGAATAAGACTGAGAGGTCAGAGTCGGAGTCAGACTGAGAGGTCAGAGCCAGAATCAGAATGAGAGGTCAGAGCCGGAAACAGACTGAGAGGTCAAAGCCAGAATCAGACTGAGAGGTCAGAGCCAGAATCAGACTAAGAGGTCAGAGCCGGAATCAGACTGAGAGGTCAGAGCCAGAATCAGACTAAGAGGTCAGACCCAGAATCAGAATGAGAGGTCAGAGCAAGAATCAGACTGAGAGGTCAGAGTCGGAATCAGTAGGAGAGGTCAGAGCCGGAATCAGACTAAGAGGTCAGAGCCAGAATAAGACTGAGAGGTCAGAGCCGGAATCAGTAGGAGAGGCCAGAGCCGGAATCAGACTAAGAGGTCAGAGCTGGAATCAGACTGAGAGGTCAGAGCCGGAATCAGACTGAGAGGTCAGAGCCGGAATCAGACTGAGAGGTCAGAGCCGGAATCAGTATGAGAGGTCAGAGCCGGAATCAGACTGAGAGGTCAGGGCTTGAATCAGACTAAGAGGTCAGAGCCAGAATCAGACTGAGAGGTCAGAGCAAGAATCAGTATGAGAGGTCAGAGCCGGAATCAGACTGAGAGGTTAGAGCCAGAATAAAACTGAGAGGTCAGAGCCGGAATCAGTAGGAGAGGCCAGAGCCGGAATCAGACTAAGAGGTCAGAGCTGGAATCAGACTGAGAGGTCAGAGCCGGAATCAGACTGAGATGTCAGAGCCGGAATCAGACTGAGAGGTCAGAGCCGGAATCAGTATGAGAGGTCAGAGCCGGAATCAGACTGATAGGTCAGAGCCGGAATCAGACTGAGAAGTCAGAGCCAGAATCAGACTGAGAGGTCAGAGCCGGAATCAGACTGAGAGGTCAGAGCCAGAATCAGACTGAGAGGTCGGAGCCAGAATCAGACTGAGAAGTCAGAGCCAGAATCAGAGTGAGAGGTTCGAGCAAGAATCAGTATGACTGGTCAGAGCCGGAATCAGACTGAGAGGTCAGAGCCGGAATTAGACTGAGAGGTCAGAGCCAGAATAAGACAGAGAGGTCAGAGCCAGAATAAGACTGAGAGGTCAGAGCCGGAATCAGTAGGAGAGGCCAGAGCCGGAATCAGACTAAGAGGTCCGAGCTGGAATCAGACTGAGAGGTCAGAGCCGGAATCAGACTGAGAGGTCAGAGCCGGAATCAGACTGAGAGGTCAGAGCCGGAATCAGTATGAGAGGTCAGAGCCGGAATCAGACTGAGAGGTCAGGGCTTGAATCAGACTAAGAGGTCAGAGCCAGAATCAGACTAAGTGGTCAGAGCAAGAGTCAGTATGAGAGGTCAGAGCCGGAATCAGACTGAGAGGTTAGAGCCAGAATAAGACAGAGAGGTTAGAGCCGGAATCAAAAGGAGAGGCCAGAGCCGGAATTAGAATAAGAGGTCAGAGCTGGAATCAGACTGAGAGGTCAGAGCCGGAATCAGACTGAGAGGTCAGAGCCGGAATCAGACTTAGAGGTCAGAGCCGGAATCAGTATGAGAGGTCAGAGCCGGAATCAGACTGAGAAGTCAGAGCCAGAATCAGACTGAGAGGTCGAAGCCAGAATCAGAATGAGAGGTCTGAGCCGGAATCAGACTGGGAGGTCAGAGCTGGAATCAGTAGGAGAGGTCAGAGCCGGAATCAGTAGGAGAGGTCAGAGCCGGAATCAGACTGAGAGGTCAGAGCCGGAATCAGACTGAGAGGTCAGAGCCGGAATCAGACTGAGAGGTCAGAGCCAGAATCAGACTGAGAAGTCAGCGCAAGAATCAGTCGGAGAAGTCGAAGCCAGAATCAGTATGAGAGGTCACAGCCAGAATACGAGTGAAAGGGTCAGAGCCGGAATCAATATGAGAGGTCAGAGCCAGAATCAGGCTGAGATGTCAGAGCCGAAATCAGACCGAGAGGTCAGAGCCAGAATCAGACTGAGAGGTCAGAGTCGGAATCAGTAGGAGAGGTCAGAGCCGGAATCAGACTAAGAGGTCAGAGCCAGAATAAGACAGAGAGGTCAGAGAAAGAATCAGTATAAGAGGTCAGAGCCAGAATCAGACTGAGAGGTCAAAGCCAGAATCAGACTGCGAAGTCAGAGCCAGAATCAGACTGAGAGGTCAGAGCCAGAATCAGAATGAGAGGTCAGAGCGGGAATCAGACTGGTAGGTCAGAGCTGGAATTAGTAGGAGAGGTCAGAGCCGGAATCAGTAGGAGAGGTCAGAGACGGAAACAGACTGAGAGGTCAGAGCCGGAATCAGACTGAGAGGTCAGAGCCGGAATAAGTAGGAGAGGTCAGAGCCGGAATCAGACTAAGAGGTCAGAGCTGGAATCAGACTGAGAGGTCAGACCCAGATTTAGGCTGAGATGTCAGAGCCGAAATCAGACTGAGAGGTCAGAGCCAGAATCAGACTGAGAAGTCAGAGCTGGAATCAGACTGAAAGGTCAGAGCTAGAATCAGACTGAGAGGTTAGAGCCAGAATCAGTATGACAGGTCAGAGCTGGAATCAGACGGAGAGGTCAGAGCCGGAATGAGACTGAGAGGTCAGAGTCGGAGTCAGACTTAGAGGTCAGAGCCAGAATCCGTATGAGAGGTCAGAGCCCGAATCAGACTGAGAGGTCAGAGCCAGAATCAGAATGAGAGGTCAGAGCAAGAATCAGACTGAGAGGTCAGAGCCGGAAACAGACTTAGAGGTCAGAGCCAGAATCAGACTGAGAAGTCAGAGCCGGAATCAGACTGAAAGGTCAGAGCTAGAATCAGACTGAGAGGTTAGAGCCAGAATCAGTATGACAGGTCAGAGCTGGAATCAGACGGAGAGGTCAGAGCCGGAATCAGTCTGAGAGGTCAGAGTCGGAGTCAGACTGAGAGGTCAAAGCCAGAATCGGTATGAGAGGTCAGAGCCCGAATCAGACTGAGAGGTCAGAGCCAGAATCAGAATGAGAGGTCAGAGCAAGAATCAGACTGAGAGGTCAGAGCCGGAATCAGACTGAGAGGTCTAAACCAGAATCAAACTGAGAAGTCAGAGCCGGAATCAGACTGAAAAGTCAGAGCCAGAATAAGACTGAGAGGTTAGAGCCAGAATCAGTATGACAGGTCAGAGCTGGAATCAGACTGAGAGGTCAGAGCCGGAATAAGACTGAGAGGTCAGAGTCGGAGTCAGACTGAGAGGTCAGAGCCAGAATCCGTATGAGAGGTCAGAGCCCGAATCAGACTGAGAGGTCAGAGCAAGAATCAGACTGAGAGGTCAGAGCAAGAATCAGACTGAGAGGTCAGAGCCAGAATCAGACTGAGAGGTCAGAGCCGGAATCAGTAGGAGATGCCAGATCCGGAATCAGACTAAGAGGTCAGAGCTGGAATCAGACTGAATGGTCAGAGCCAGAATCAGACTCAGAGGTCGGAGCCGGAATCAAACTAAGAGGTCAGAGCCGGAATCAGTATAAGAGGTCAGAGCCGTAATCAGTAGAAGAGGTCAGAGCCGGAATCAGACTGAGAGGTCAGAAACAGCATCAGACTGAGAGGTCAGAGCCGGAATCAGACTGAGAGGTCAGAGCCGGAATCAGACTAAGAAATCAGAGCCGGAATCAGTAGGAGAGGTCAGAGCCATAATCAGACTAAGAGGTCAGAGCCAGAATCAGACTGAGAGGTCAGAGCAAGAATCAGACTGAGAAGTCAGAGCCAGAATCAGTATGAGTAGTCAGAGCCAGAATCAGTATCAGAGGTCAGAGCCGGAATCAGAAGGAGAGGTCAGAGCCGGAATCAGACTGAGAGGTCAGAGCCAGAATCTGACTGAGAGGTCAGAGCCAGAATCAGACTGAGAGGTCAGAGCCAGATTCAGACTGAAAGGTAAGAGCCGGAATCAGACTGAGAGGTCAGGGCTTGAATCAGACTAAGAGGTCAGAGCCAGAATCAGACTGAGAGGTCAGAGCAAGAATCAGTATGAGAGGTCAGAGCCAGAATCAGTATGAGAGGTCAGAACCAGAATCAGACTGAGAGGCCAGAGCCGAAATCAGACTGAGAAGTCAGAGCCATAATCAGACTGAGAGGTCAGAGCCGGAATCAGACTGAGAATTTAGAGCCAGAATCAGACTGAGAGGTCAGAGCCAGAATCAGAATGAGAGGTCTGAGCCGGAATCAGACTGGGAGGTCAGAGCTGGAATTAGTAGGAGAGGTCAGAGCCGGAATCAGTAGGAGAGGTCAGAGCCGGAATCAGACTGAGAGGTCAGAGCCGGAATCAGTAGGAGAGGTCAGAGCCGGAATCAGACTGAGAGTTCAGATCCAGAATCAGACTGAGAGGTCAGAGCCGGAATCAGACTGAGAGGTCAGAGCCAGAATCAGACTGAGAAGTCAGCGCAAGAATCAGTCGGAGAAGTCAAAGCCAGAATCAGTATGAGAGGTCACATCCAAAATAAGAGTGAGAGGTCAGAGCCGGAATCAGTATGAGAGGTCAGAGCCAGAATCAGGCTGAGATGTCAGAGCCGAAATCATACCGAGAGGTCAGAGCCAGAATCAGACTGAGAGGTCAGAGTCGGAATCAGTAGGAGAGGTCAGAGACGGAATCAGACTGAGTGGTCAGAGCCAGAATAAGACAGAGAGGTCAGAGAAAGAATCAGTATAAGAGGTCAGAGCCAGAATCAGACTGAGAGGTCAAAGCCAGAATCAGACTGTGAAGTCAGAGCCAGAATCAGACTGAGAGGTCAGAGCCAGAATCAGAATGAGAGGTCAGAGCGGGAATCAGACTGGGAGGTCAGAGCTGGAATTAATAGGAGAGGTCAGAGCCGGAATCAGTAGGAGAGGACAGAGCCGGAATCAGACTGAGAGGTCAGAGCCAGAAACAGACTAAGAGGTCAGAGCCAGAATCAGACTGAGAGGTCAGAGCAAGAATCAGACTGAGAGGTCAGAGTCGGAATCAGTAGGAGAGGTCAGAGCCGGAATCAGACTGAGAGGTCAGAAACGAAATCAGACTGAGAGGTCAGAGCTGGAATCAGACTGAGAGGTCTGAGCCAGAATCAAACTGAGAAGTCAGAGCCGGAATAAGACTGAAAAGTCAGAGCCAGAATAAGACTGAGAGGTTAGAGCCAAAATCAGTATGACAGGTCAGAGCTAGAATCAGACTGAGAGTTCAGAGCCTGAATAAGACTGAGATGTAAGAGTCGGAGTCAGACTGAGAGGTCAGAGCCGGAATCAGTATGAGAGGTCAGAGCCGGAATCAGACTGAGAGGTCAGAGCCAGAATTAGAATGAGAGGTCATAGCCGGAAACAGACTTAGATGTCAGAGCCAGAATAAGTCAGAGAGGTCAGAGAAAGAATCAGTATAAGAGGTCAGAGCCAGAATCAGACTGAGAGGTCAAAGCCAGAATCAGACTGAGAGGTCAGAGCCAGAATCAGACTGAGAGGTCAAAACCAGAATCAGACTGAGAGGTAGGAGCTGGAATCAGACTAAGAGGTCAGAGCCGGAATCAGACTAAGAGGTCAGAGCCGGAATCAGACTGAGAGGTCAGAGCCGGAATCAGTAGGAGAGGTCAGAGCCGGAATCAGACTAAGAGGTCAGAGCTGAAATCAGACTGAGAGGTCAGACCCAGATTTAGGCTGAGATGTCAGAGCCGAAATCAGACTGAGAGGTCAGAGCCAGAATCAGACTGAGAAGTCAGAGCCGGAATCAGACTGAAAGGTCAGAGCTAGAATCAGACTGAGAGGTTAGAGCCAGAATCAGTATGACAGGTCAGAGCTGGAATCAGACGGAGAGGTCAGAGCCGGAATAAGACTGAGAGGTCAGAGTCGGAGTCAGACTGAGAGGTCAGAGCCAGAATCCGAATGAGAGGTCAGAGCCCGAATCAGACTAAGAGGTCAGAGCCAGAATCAGAATGAGAGGTCAGAGCAAGAATCAGACTGAGAGGTCAAAACCAGAATCAGACTGAGAGGTCAGAGCTGGAATCAGACTAAGAGGTCAGAGCCAGAATCAGAATGAGAGGTAAGAGCAAGAATCAGACTGAGAGGTCATAGCCGGAATCAGACTGAGAGGTCTGAGCCAGAATCAAACTGAGAAGTCAGAGCCGGAATCAGACTGAAAAGTCAGAGCCAGAATAAGACTGAGAGGTTAGAGCCAGAATCAGTATGACAGGTCAGAGCTGGAATCAGACTGAGAGGTCAGAGCCGGAATAAGACTGAGAGGTCAGAGTCGGAGTCAGACTGAGAGGTCAGAGCCAGAATCAGTATGAGAGGTCAGAGACGGAATCAGACTGAGAGGTCAGAGCCAGAATCAGAATGAGAGGTCAGAGCCAGAATCAGAATGAGAGGTCAGAGCCGGAAACAATCTGGGAGGTCAAAGCCAGAATCAGACTGAGAGGTCAGAGCCGGAATCAGACTGAGAGGTCAAAACCAGAATCAGACTGAGAGGTAGGAGCTGGAATCAGACTAAGAGGTCAGAGCCGGAATCAGACTGAGAGCTCAGAGCCAGAATCAGACTAAGAGGTCAGAGCCAGAATCAGAATGAGAGGTCAGAGCAAGAATCAGACTGAGAGGTCAGAGTCGGAATCAGTAGGAGAGGTCAGAGCCGGAATCAGACTAAGAGGTCAGAGCCGAAATCAGACTGAGAGGTCAGAGCCGGAATCAGACTGAGAGGTCTGAGCCAGAATCAAACTGAGAAGTCAGAGCCGGAATCAGACTGAAAAGTCAGAGATAGAATAAGACTGAGAGGTTAGAGCCAGAATCAGTATGACAGGTCAGAGCTGGAATCAGACTAAGAGGTCAGAGCCGGAATAAGACTGAGAGGTCAGAGTCGGAGTCAGACTGAGAGGTCAGAGCCAGAATCAGTATGAGAGGTCAGAGACGGAATCAGACTGAAAGGTCAGAGCCAGAATCAGAATGAGAGGTCAGAGCCGGAAACAGACTGAGATATCAGAGCCAGAATAAGTCAGAGAGGTCAGAGAAAGAATCAGTATAAGAGGTCAGAGCCAGAATCAGACTGAGAGGTCAGAGACGGAATCAGACTGAGAGGTCAGAGCCAGAATCAGAATGAGAGATCAGAGCCGGAAACAGACTGAGAGGTCAAAGCCAGAATCAGACTGAGAGGTCAGAGCCAGAATCAGACTGATAGGTCAAAACCAGAATCAGACTGAGAGGTAGGAGCTGGAATCAGACTAAGAGGTCAGAGCCGGAATCAGACTGAAAGGTCAGAGCCAGAATCAGACTAAGAGGTCAGAGCCAGAATCAGACTGAGAGGTCAGAGCAAGAATCAGACTGAGAGGTCAGAGTCGGAATCAGTAGGAGAGGTCAGAGCCGGAATCAGACTGAGAGGTCAGAGCCGGAATCAGACTGAGAGGTCAGAGCCAGAATAAGACTGAGAGGTTAGAGTCAGAATCAGTATGACAGGTCAGAGATGGAATCAGACTGAGAGGTCAGAGCCGGAATAAGACTGAGAGGTCAGAGCCAGAATCAGTATGAGAGGTTAGAGACGGAATCAGACTGAGAGGTCAGAGCCGGAATCAGACTGAGAGGTCTGAGCCAGAATCAATCTGAGAAGTCAGAGCCGGAATAAGACTGAATAGTCAGAGCCAGAATAAGACTGAGAGGTTAGAGCCAAAATCAGTATGACAGGTCAGAGCTGGAATCAGACTGAGAGTTCAGAGCCGGAATAAGACTGAGAGGTCAGAGTCGGAGTCAGACTGAGAGGTCAGAGCCGGAATCAGTATGAGAGGTCAGAGCCGGAATCAGACTGAGAGGTCAGAGCCAGAATCAGAATGAGAGGTCAGAGCCGGAAACAGACTTAGATGTCAGAGCCAGAATAAGTCAGAGAGGTCAGAGAAAGAATCAGTATAAGAGGTCAGAGCCAGAATCAGACTGAGAGGTCAAAGCCAGAATCAGACTGAGAGGTCAGAGCCAGAATCAGACTGAGAGGTCAAAACCAGAATCAGACTGAGAGGTAGGAGCTGGAATCAGAGTAAGAGGTCAGAGCCGGAATCAGACTAAGAGGTCAGAGCCGGAATCAGACTGAGAGGTCAGAGCCGGAATCAGTAGGAGAGGTCAGAGCCGGAATCAGACTGAGAGGTCAGAGCCGAAATCAGACTGAGAGGTCAGAGCAGGAATCAGACTGAGAGGTCTAAACCAGAATCAAACTGAGAAGTCAGAGCCGGAATCAGACTGAAAAGTCAGAGCCAGAATAAGACTGAGAGGTTAGAGCCAGAATCAGTATGACAGGTCAGAGCTGGAATCAGACTGAGAGGTCAGAGCCGGAATAAGACTGAGAGGTCAGAGTCGGAGTCAGACTGAGAGGTCAGAGCCAGAATCAGAATGAGAGGTCAGAGCCGGAAACAGACTGGGAGGTCAAAGCCAGAATCAGACTGAGAGGTCAGAGCCGGAATCAGACTGAGAGGTCAAAACCAGAATCAGACTGAGAGGTCAGAGCCAGAATCAGACTGAGAAGTCAGAGCCGGAATCAGACTGAAAGGTCAGAGCTAGAATCCGAATGAGAGGTCAGAGCCCGAATCAGACTAAGAGGTCAGAGCCAGAATCAGAATGAGAGGTCAGAGCTGGAATCAGACGGAGAGGTCTGAGCCGGAATAAGACTGAGAGGTCAGAGTCGGAGTCAGACTGAGAGGTCAGAGCCAGAATCCGAATGAGAGGTCAGAGCCCGAATCAGACTAAGAGGTCAGAGCCAGAATCAGAATGAGAGGTCAGAGCAAGAATCAGACTGAGAGGTCAAAACCAGAATCAGACTGAGAGGTCAGAGCTGGAATCAGACTAAGAGGTCAGAGCCAGAATCAGAATGAGAGGTAAGAGCAAGAATCAGACTGAGAGGTCAGAGTCGGAGTCAGACTGAGAGGTCAGAGCCAGAATCAGAATGAGAGGTCAGAGCCGGAAACAGACTGAGAGGTCAAAGCCAGAATCAGACTGAGAGGTCAGAGCCAGAATCAGAATGAGAGGTCAGAGCCGGAAACAGACTGGGAGGTCAAAGCCAGAATCAGACTGAGAGGTCAGAGCCGGAATCAGACTGAGAGGTCAAAACCAGAATCAGACTGAGAGGTAGGAGCTGGAATCAGACTAAGAGGTCAGAGCCGGAATCAGACTGAGAGATCAGAGCCGGAAACAGACTTAGAGGTCAAAGCTAGAATCAGACTGAGAGGTCAGAGCCAGAATCAGACTGAGAGGTCAGAGCCGGAATCAGACTGAGAGGTCTGAGCCAGAATCAAACTGAGAAGTCAGAGCCGGAATCAGACTGAAAAGTCAGAGCCAGAATAAGACTGAGAGGTTAGAGCCAGAATCAGTATGACAGGTCAGACCTGGAATCAGACTAAGAGGTCAGAGCCGGAATAAGACTGAGAGGTCAGAGTCGGAGTCAGACTGAGAGGTCAGAGCCAGAATCGGTAAGAGAGGTCAGAGACGGAATCAGACTGAGAGGTCAGAGACAGAATCAGAATGAGAGATCAGAGCCGGAAACAGACTTAGAGGTCAGAGCCAGAATAAGTCAGAGAGGTCAGAGAAAGAATCAGTACAAGAGGTCAGAGCCAGAATCAGACTGAGAGGTCAGAGACGGAATCAGACTGAGAGGTCAGAGCCAGAATCAGAATGAGAGATCAGAGCCGGAAACAGACTTAGAGGTCAAAGCTAGAATCAGACTGAGAGGTCAGAGCCAGAATCAGACTGAGAGGTCAAAACCAGAATCAGACTGAGAGGTAGGAGCTGGAATCAGACTAAAAGGTCAGAGCCGGAATCAGACTGAGAGGTCAGAGCCAGAATCAGACTAAGAGGTCAGAGCCAGAATCAGACTGAGAGGTCAGAGCAAGAATCAGACTGAGAGGTCAGAGTCGGATTCAGTAGGAGAGGTCAGAGCCGGAATCAGACTGAGAGGTCAGAGCCGAAATCAGACTGAGAGGTCAGAGCCGGAATCAGACTGAGAGGTCTAAACCAGAATCAAACTGAGAAGTCAGAGCCGGAATCAGACTGAAAAGTCAGAGCCAGAATAAGACTGAGAGGTTAGAGCCAGAATCAGTATGACAGGTCAGAGCTGGAATCAGACTGAGAGGTCAGAGCAAGAATCAGACTGAGAGGTCAGAGCAAGAATCAGACTGAGAGGTCAGAGCCAGAATAAGACTGAGAGGTCAGAGTCGGAGTCAGACTGAGAGGTCAGAGCCAGAATCGGAATGAGAGGTCAGAGCCGGAAACAGACTGAGATGTCAGAGCCAGAATAAGTCAGAGAGGTCAGAGAAAGAATCAGTATAAGAGGTCAGAGCCAGAATCAGACTGAGAGGTCAGAGACGGAATCAGACTGAGAGGTCAGAGCCAGAATCATAATGAGAGATCAGAGCCGGAAACAGACTGAGAGGTCAAAGCCAGAATCAGACTGAGAGGTCAGAGCCAGAATCAGACTGAGAGGTCAAAACCAGAATCAGACTGAGAGGTAGGAGCTGGAATCAGACTAAGAGGTCAGAGCCGGAATCAGACTGAGAGGTCAGAGCCAGAATCAGACTAAGAGGTCAGAGCCAGAATCAGACTGAGAGGTCAGAGCAAGAATCAGACTGAGAGGTCAGAGTCGGAATCAGTAGGAGAAGTCAGAGCCGGAATCAGACTAAGAGGTCAGAGCCGAAATCAGACTGAGAGGTCAGAGCCGGAATCAGACTGAGAGGTCTGAGCCAGAATCAGAATGAGAGGTCAGAGCCGGAAACAGACTTAGATGTCAGAGCCAGAATAAGTCAGAGAGGTCAGAGAAAGAATCAGTATAAGAGGTCAGAGCCAGAATCAGACTGAGAGGTCAGAGACGGAATCAGACAGAGAGGTCAGAGCCAGAATCAGAATGAGAGATCAGAGCCGGAAACAGACTTAGAGGTCAAAGCTAGAATCAGACTGAGAGGTCAGAGCCAGAATCAGACTGAGAGGTCAAAACCAGAATCAGACTGAGAGGTAGGAGCTGGAATCAGACTAAAAGGTCAGAGCCGGAATCAGACTGAGAGGTCAGAGCCAGAATCAGACTAAGAGGTCAGAGCCAGAATCAGACTGAGAGGTCAGAGCAAGAATCAGACTGAGAGGTCAGAGTCGGATTCAGTAGGAGAGGTCAGAGCCGGAATCAGACTGAGAGG
The DNA here is from genome assembly GCF_031893055.1 of Leptodactylus fuscus. NCBI lineage: Eukaryota > Metazoa > Chordata > Amphibia > Anura > Leptodactylidae > Leptodactylus > Leptodactylus fuscus. The sequence goes on along the minus strand of NC_134274.1, from coordinate 63,342,325 downwards.
TCAGAGCCGAAATCAGACTGAGAGGTCAGAGCAGGAATCAGACTGAGAGGTCTAAACCAGAATCAAACTGAGAAGTCAGAGCCGGAATCAGACTGAAAAGTCAGAGCCAGAATAAGACTGAGAGGTTAGAGCCAGAATCAGTATGACAGGTCAGAGCTGGAATCAGACTGAGAGGTCAGAGCCGGAATAAGACTGAGAGGTCAGAGTCGGAGTCAGACTGAGAGGTCAGAGCCAGAATCAGAATGAGAGGTCAGAGCCGGAAACAGACTGGGAGGTCAAAGCCAGAATCAGACTGAGAGGTCAGAGCCGGAATCAGACTGAGAGGTCAAAACCAGAATCAGACTGAGAGGTAGGAGCTGGAATCAGACTAAGAGGTCAGAGCCGGAATCAGACTGAGAGGTCAGAGCCAGAATCAGACTAAGAGGTCAGAGCCAGAATCAGAATGAGAGGTCAGAGCAAGAATCAGACTGAGAGGTCAGAGTCGGAATCAGTAGGAGAGGTCAGAGCCGGAATCAGACTAAGAAGTCAGAGCCGAAATCAGACTGAGAGGTCAGAGCCGGAATCAGACTGAGAGGTCTGAGCCAGAATCAAACTGAGAAGTCAGAGCCGGAATCAGACTGAAAAGTCAGAGCCAGAATAAGACTGAGAGGTTAGAGCCAGAATCAGTATGACAGGTCAGACCTGGAATCAGACTAAGAGGTCAAAGCCGGAATAAGACTGAGAGGTCAGAGTCGGAGTCAGACTGAGAGGTCAGAGCCAGAATCGGAATGAGAGGTCAGAGCCGGAAACAGACTGAGATGTCAGAGCCAGAATAAGTCAGAGAGGTCAGAGAAAGAATCAGTATAAGAGGTCAGAGCCAGAATCAGACTGAGAGGTCAGAGACGGAATCAGACTGAGAGGTCAGAGCCAGAATCAGAATGAGAGATCAGAGCCGGAAACAGACTGAGAGGTCAAAGCCAGAATCAGACTGAGAGGTCAGAGCCAGAATCAGACTGAGAGGTCAAAACCAGAATCAGACTGAGAGGTAGGAGCTGGAATCAGACTAAGAGGTCAGAGCCGGAATCAGACTAAGAGGTCAGAGCCAGAATCAGACTAAGAGGTCAGAGCCAGAATCAGACTGAGAGGTCAGAGCAAGAATCAGACTGAGAGGTCAGAGTCGGAATCAGTAGGAGAAGTCAGAGCCGGAATCAGACTAAGAGGTCAGAGCCGAAATCAGACTGAGAGGTCTGAGCCAGAATCAGAATGAGAGGTCAGAGCCGGAAACAGACTTAGATGTCAGAGCCAGAATAAGTCAGAGAGGTCAGAGAAAGAATCAGTATAAGAGGTCAGAGCCAGAATCAGACTGAGAGGTCAAAGCCAGAATCAGACTGAGAGGTCAGAGCCAGAATCAGACTGAGAGGTCAAAACCAGAATCAGACTGAGAGGTAGGAGCTGGAATCAGACTAAGAGGTCAGAGCCGGAATCAGACTAAGAGGTCAGAGCCGGAATCAGACTGAGAGGTCAGAGCCGGAATCAGTAGGAGAGGTCAGAGCCGGAATCAGACTAAGAGGTCAGAGCTGAAATCAGACTGAGAGGTCAGACCCAGATTTAGGCTGAGATGTCAGAGCCGAAATCAGACTGAGAGGTCAGAGCCAGAATCAGACTGAGAAGTCAGAGCCGGAATCAGACTGAAAGGTCAGAGGTAGAATCAGACTGAGAGGTTAGAGCCAGAATCAGTATGACAGGTCAGAGCTGGAATCAGACGGAGAGGTCAGAGCCGGAATAAGACTGAGAGGTCAGAGTCGGAGTCAGACTGAGAGGTCAGAGCCAGAATCCGAATGAGAGGTCAGAGCCCGAATCAGACTAAGAGGTCAGAGCCAGAATCAGAATGAGAGGTCAGAGCAAGAATCAGACTGAGAGGTCAAAACCAGAATCAGACTGAGAGGTCAGAGCTGGAATCAGACTAAGAGGTCAGAGCCAGAATCAGAATGAGAGGTCAGAGCCAGAATCAGAATGAGAGGTAAGAGCAAGAATCAGACTGAGAGGTCAGAGTCGGAGTCAGACTGAGAGGTCAGAGCCAGAATCAGAATGAGAGGTCAGAGCCGGAAAAAGACTGAGAGGTCAAAGCCAGAATCAGACTGAGAGGTCAGAGCCAGAATCAGAATGAGAGGTCAGAGCCGGAAACAGACTGGGAGGTCAAAGCCAGAATCAGACTGAGAGGTCAGAGCCGGAATCAGACTGAGAGGTCAAAACCAGAATCAGACTGAGAGGTAGGAGCTGGAATCAGACTAAGAGGTCAGAGCCGGAATCAGACTGAGAGGTCAGAGCCAGAATCAGACTAAGAGGTCAGAGCCAGAATCAGAATGAGAGGTCAGAGCAAGAATCAGACTGAGAGGTCAGAGTCGGAATCAGTAGGAGAGGTCAGAGCCGGAATCAGACTAAGAGGTCAGAGCCAAAATCAGACTGAGAGGTCAGAGCCGGAATCAGACTGAGAGGTCTGAGCCAGAATCAAACTGAGAAGTCAGAGCCGGAATCAGACTGAAAAGTCAGAGCCAGAATAAGACTGAGAGGTTAGAGCCAGAATCAGTATGACAGGTCAGACCTGGAATCAGACTAAGAGGTCAGAGCCGGAATAAGACTGAGAGGTCAGAGTCGGAGTCAGACTGAGAGGTCAGAGCCAGAATCGGTATGAGAGGTCAGAGACGGAATCAGACTGAGAGGTCAGAGCCAGAATCAGAAAGAGAGGTCAGAGAAAGAATCAGTATAAGAGGTCAGAGCCAGAATCAGACTGAGAGGTCAGAGACGGAATCAGACTGAGAGGTCAGAGCCAGAATCAGAATGAGAGATCAGAGCCGGAAACAGACTGAGAGGTCAAAGCTAGAATCAGACTGAGAGGTCAGAGCCAAAATCAGACTGAGAGGTCAAAACCAGAATCAGACTGAGAGGTAGGAGCTGGAATGAGACTAAAAGGTCAGAGCCGGAATCAGACTGAGAGGTCAGAGCCAGAATCAGACTAAGAGGTCAGAGCCAGAATCAGACTGAGTGGTCAGAGCAAGAATCAGACTGAGATGTCAGAGTCGGATTCAGTAGGAGAGGTCAGAGCCGGAATCAGACTGAGAGGTCAGAGCCGAAATCAGACTGAGAGGTCAGAGCCGGAATCAGACTGAGAGGTCTAAACCAGAATCAAACTGAGAAGTCAGAGCCGGAATCAGACTGAAAAGTCAGAGCCAGAATAAGACTGAGAGGTTAGAGCCAGAATCAGTATGACAGGTCAGAGCTGGAATCAGACTGAAAGGTCAGAGCCGGAATAAGACTGAGAGGTCAGAGTCGGAGTCAGACTGAGAGGTCAGAGCCAGAATCAGAATGAGAGGTCAGAGCCGGAAACAGACTGGGAGGTCAAAGCCAGAATCAGACTGAAAGGTCAGAGCCGGAATCAGACTGAGAGTTCAAAACCAGAATCAGACTGAGAGGTAGGAGCTGGAATCAGACTAAGAGGTCAGAGCCGGAATCAGACTGAGAGGTCAGAGCCAGAATCAGACTAAGAGGTCAGAGCCAGAATCAGAATGAGAGGTCAGAGCAAGAATCAGACTGAGAGGTCAGAGTCGGAATCAGTAGGAGAGGTCAGAGCCGGAATCAGACTAAGAGGTCAGAGCCGAAATCAGACTGAGAGGTCAGAGCCGGAATCAGACTGAGAGGTCTGAGCCAGAATCAAACTGAGAAGTCAGAGCCGGAATCAGACTGAAAAGTCAGAGCCAGAATAAGACTGAGAGGTTAGAGCCAGAATCAGTATGACAGGTCAGAGCTGGAATCAGACTGAGAGGTCAGAGCCGGAATAAGACTGAGAGGTCAGAGTCGGAGTCAGACTGAGAGGTCAGAGCCAGAATCAGTATGAGAGGTCAGAGACGGAATCAGACTGAGAGGTCAGAGCCAGAATCAGAATGAGAGGTCAGAGCCGGAAACAGACTGAGAGGTCAAAGCCAGAATCAGACTGAGAGGTCAGAGCCAGAATCAGAATGAGAGGTCAGAGCCGGAAACAATCTGGGAGGTCAAAGCCAGAATCAGACTGAGAGGTCAGAGCCGGAATCAGACTGAGAGGTCAAAACCAGAATCAGACTGAGAGGTAGGAGCTGGAATCAGACTAAGAGGTCAGAGCCGGAATCAGACTGAGAGCTCAGAGCCAGAATCAGACTAAGAGGTCAGAGACAGAATCAGAATGAGAGGTCAGAGCAAGAATCAGACTGAGAGGTCAGAGTCGGAATCAGTAGGAGAGGTCAGAGCCGGAATCAGACTAAGAGGTCAGAGCCGAAATCAGACTGAGAGGTCAGAGCCGGAATCAGACTGAGAGGTCTGAGCCAGAATCAAACTGAGAATTCAGAGCCGGAATCAGACTGAAAAGTCAGAGCCAGAATAAGACTGAGAGGTTAGAGCCAGAATCAGTATGACAGGTCAGAGCTGGAATCAGACTAAGAGGTCAGAGCCGGAATAAGACTGAGAGGTCAGAGTCGGAGTCAGACTGAGAGGTCAGAGCCAGAATCAGTATGAGAGGTCAGAGACGGAATCAGACTGAAAGGTCAGAGCCAGAATCAGAATGAGAGGTCAGAGCCGGAAACAGACTGAGATATCAGAGCCAGAATAAGTCAGAGAGGTCAGAGAAAGAATCAGTATAAGAGGTCAGAGCCAGAATCAGACTGAGAGGTCAGAGACGGAATCAGACTGAGAGGTCAGAGCCAGAATCAGAATGAGAGATCAGAGCCGGAAACAGACTGAGAGGTCAAAGCCAGAATCAGACTGAGAGGTCAGAGCCAGAATCAGACTGATAGGTCAAAACCAGAATCAGACTGAGAGGTAGGAGCTGGAATCAGACTAAGAGGTCAGAGCCGGAATCAGACTGAAAGGTCAGAGCCAGAATCAGACTAAGAGGTCAGAGCCAGAATCAGACTGAGAGGTCAGAGCAAGAATCAGACTGAGAGGTCAGAGTCGGAATCAGTAGGAGAGGTCAGAGCCGGAATCAGACTGAGAGGTCAGAGCCGAAATCAGACTGAGAGGTCAGAGCCGGAATCAGACTGAGAGGTCTAAACCAGAATCAAACTGAGAAGTCAGAGCCGGAATCAGACTGAAAAGTCAGAGCCAGAATAAGACTGAGAGGTTAGAGTCAGAATCAGTATGACAGGTCAGAGATGGAATCAGACTGAGAGGTCAGAGCCGGAATATGACTGAGAGGTCAGAGCCAGAATCAGTATGAGAGGTTAGAGACGGAATCAGACTGAGAGGTCAGAGCTGGAATCAGACTGAGAGGTCTGAGCCAGAATCAATCTGAGAAGTCAGAGCCGGAATAAGACTGAATAGTCAGAGCCAGAATAAGACTGAGAGGTTAGAGCCAAAATCAGTATGACAGGTCAGAGCTGGAATCAGACTGAGAGTTCAGAGCCGGAATAAGACTGAGAGGTCAGAGTCGGAGTCAGACTGAGAGGTCAGAGCCGGAATCAGTATGAGAGGTCAGAGCCGGAATCAGACTGAGAGGTCAGAGCCAGAATCAGAATGAGAGGTCAGAGCCGGAAACAGACTTAGATGTCAGAGCCAGAATAAGTCAGAGAGGTCAGAGAAAGAATCAGTATAAGAGGTCAGAGCCAGAATCAGACTGAGAGGTCAAAGCCAGAATCAGACTGAGAGGTCAGAGCCAGAATCAGACTGAGAGGTCAAAACCAGAATCAGACTGAGAGGTAGGAGCTGGAATCAGACTAAGAGGTCAGAGCCGGAATCAGACTAAGAGGTCAGAACCGGAATCAGACTGAGAGGTCAGAGCCGGAATCAGTAGGAGAGGTCAGAGCCGGAATCAGACTAAGAGGTCAGAGCCGAAATCAGACTGAGAGGTCAGAGCAGGAATCAGACTGAGAGGTCTAAACCAGAATCAAACTGAGAAGTCAGAGCCGGAATCAGACTGAAAAGTCAGAGCCAGAATAAGACTGAGAGGTTAGAGCCAGAATCAGTATGACAGGTCAGAGCTGGAATCAGACTGAGAGGTCAGAGCCGGAATAAGACTGAGAGGTCAGAGTCGGAGTCAGACTGAGAGGTCAGAGCCAGAATCAGAATGAGAGGTCAGAGCCGGAAACAGACTGGGAGGTCAAAGCCAGAATCAGACTGAGAGGTCAGAGCCGGAATCAGACTGAGAGGTCAAAACCAGAATCAGACTGAGAGGTCAGAGCCAGAATCAGACTGAGAAGTCAGAGCCGGAATCAGACTGAAAGGTCAGAGCTAGAATCCGAATGAGAGGTCAGAGCCCGAATCAGACTAAGAGGTCAGAGCCAGAATCAGAATGAGAGGTCAGAGCCGGAATCAGACTGAGAGGTCTGAGTCAGAATCAAACTGAGAAGTCAGAGCCGGAATCAGACTGAAAAGTCAGAGCCAGAATAAGACTGAGAGGTTAGAGCCAGAATCAGTATGACAGGTCAGAGCTGGAATCAGACTAAGAGGTCAGAGCCGGAATAAGACTGAGAGGTCAGAGTCGGAGTCAGACTGAGAGGTCAGAGCCAGAATCAGTATGAGAGGTCAGAGACGGAATCAGACTGAAAGGTCAGAGCCAGAATCAGAATGAGAGGTCAGAGCCGGAAACAGACTGAGATATCAGAGCCAGAATAAGTCAGAGAGGTCAGAGAAAGAATCAGTATAAGAGGTCAGAGCCAGAATCAGACTGAGAGGTCAGAGACGGAATCAGACTGAGAGGTCAGAGCCAGAATCAGAATGAGAGATCAGAGCCGGAAACAGACTGAGAGGTCAAAGCCAGAATCAGACTGAGAGGTCAGAGCCAGAATCAGACTGATAGGTCAAAACCAGAATCAGACTGAGAGGTAGGAGCTGGAATCAGACTAAGAGGTCAGAGCCGGAATCAGACTGAAAGGTCAGAGCCAGAATCAGACTAAGAGGTCAGAGCCAGAATCAGACTGAGAGGTCAGAGCAAGAATCAGACTGAGAGGTCAGAGTCGGAATCAGTAGGAGAGGTCAGAGCCGGAATCAGACTGAGAGGTCAGAGCCGAAATCAGACTGAGAGGTCAGAGCCGGAATCAGACTGAGAGGTCTAAACCAGAATCAAACTGAGAAGTCAGAGCCGGAATCAGACTGAAAAGTCAGAGCCAGAATAAGACTGAGAGGTTAGAGTCAGAATCAGTATGACAGGTCAGAGATGGAATCAGACTGAGAGGTCAGAGCCGGAATAAGACTGAGAGGTCAGAGCCAGAATCAGTATGAGAGGTTAGAGACGGAATCAGACTGAGAGGTCAGAGCCGGAATCAGACTGAGAGGTCTGAGCCAGAATCAATCTGAGAAGTCAGAGCCGGAATAAGACTGAATAGTCAGAGCCAGAATAAGACTGAGAGGTTAGAGCCAAAATCAGTATGACAGGTCAGAGCTGGAATCAGACTGAGAGTTCAGAGCCGGAATAAGACTGAGAGGTCAGAGTCGGAGTCAGACTGAGAGGTCAGAGCCGGAATCAGTATGAGAGGTCAGAGCCGGAATCAGACTGAGAGGTCAGAGCCAGAATCAGAATGAGAGGTCAGAGCCGGAAACAGACTTAGATGTCAGAGCCAGAATAAGTCAGAGAGGTCAGAGAAAGAATCAGTATAAGAGGTCAGAGCCAGAATCAGACTGAGAGGTCAAAGCCAGAATCAGACTGAGAGGTCAGAGCCAGAATCAGACTGAGAGGTCAAAACCAGAATCAGACTGAGAGGTAGGAGCTGGAATCAGACTAAGAGGTCAGAGCCGGAATCAGACTAAGAGGTCAGAGCCGGAATCAGACTGAGAGGTCAGAGCCGGAATCAGTAGGAGAGGTCAGAGCCGGAATCAGACTGAGAGGTCAGAGCCGAAATCAGACTGAGAGGTCAGAGCAGGAATCAGACTGAGAGGTCTAAACCAGAATCAAACTGAGAAGTCAGAGCCGGAATCAGACTGAAAAGTCAGAGCCAGAATAAGACTGAGAGGTTAGAGCCAGAATCAGTATGACAGGTCAGAGCTGGAATCAGACTGAGAGGTCAGAGCCGGAATAAGACTGAGAGGTCAGAGTCGGAGTCAGACTGAGAGGTCAGAGCCAGAATCAGAATGAGAGGTCAGAGCCGGAAACAGACTGGGAGGTCAAAGCCAGAATCAGACTGAGAGGTCAGAGCCGGAATCAGACTGAGAGGTCAAAACCAGAATCAGACTGAGAGGTCAGAGCCAGAATCAGACTGAGAAGTCAGAGCCGGAATCAGACTGAAAGGTCAGAGCTAGAATCCGAATGAGAGGTCAGAGCCCGAATCAGACTAAGAGGTCAGAGCCAGAATCAGAATGAGAGGTCAGAGCTGGAATCAGACGGAGAGGTCTGAGCCGGAATAAGACTGAGAGGTCAGAGTCGGAGTCAGACTGAGAGGTCAGAGCCAGAATCCGAATGAGAGGTCAGAGCCCGAATCAGACTAAGAGGTCAGAGCCAGAATCAGAATGAGAGGTCAGAGCAAGAATCAGACTGAGAGGTCAAAACCAGAATCAGACTGAGAGGTCAGAGCTGGAATCAGACTAAGAGGTCAGAGCCAGAATCAGAATGAGAGGTAAGAGCAAGAATCAGACTGAGAGGTCAGAGTCGGAGTCAGACTGAGAGGTTAGAGCCAGAATCAGAATGAGAGGTCAGAGCCGGAAACAGAATGAGAGGTCAGAGCCGGAAACAGACTGAGAGGTCAAAGCCAGAATCAGACTGAGAGGTCAGAGCCAGAATCAGAATGAGAGGTCAGAGCCGGAAACAGACTGGGAGGTCAAAGCCAGAATCAGACTGAGAGGTCAGAGCCGGAATCAGACTGAGAGGTCAAAACCAGAATCAGACTGAGAGGTAGGAGCTGGAATCAGACTAAGAGGTCAGAGCCGGAATCAGACTGAGAGGTCAGAGCCAGAATCAGACTAAGAGGTCAGAGCCAGAATCAGAATGAGAGGTCAGAGCAAGAATCAGACTGAGAGGTCAGAGTCGGAATCAGTAGGAGAGGTCAGAGCCGGAATCAGACTAAGAGGTCAGAGCCGAAATCAGACTGAGAGGTCAGAGCCGGAATCAGACTGAGAGGTCTGAGCCAGAATCAAACTGAGAAGTCAGAGCCGGAATCAGACTGAAAAGTCAGAGCCAGAATAAGACTGAGAGGTTAGAGCCAGAATCAGTATGACAGGTCAGACCTGGAATCAGACTAAGAGGTCAGAGCCGGAATAAGACTGAGAGGTCAGAGCCAGAATCAGACTGAGAGGTCAAAACCAGAATCAGACTGAGAGGTAGGAGCTGGAATCAGACTAAAAGGTCAGAGCCGGAATCAGACTGAGAGGTCAGAGCCAGAATCAGACTAAGAGGTCAGAGCCAGAATCAGACTGAGAGGTCAGAGCAAGAATCAGACTGAGAGGTCAGAGTCGGATTCAGTAGGAGAGGTCAGAGCCGGAATCAGACTGAGAGGTCAGAGCCGAAATCAGACTGAGAGGTCAGAGCCGGAATCAGACTGAGAGGTCTAAACCAGAATCAAACTGAGAAGTCAGAGCCGGAATCAGACTGAAAAGTCAGAGCCAGAATAAGACTGAGAGGTTAGAGCCAGAATCAGTATGACAGGTCAGAGCTGGAATCAGACTGAGAGGTCAGAGCAAGAATCAGACTGAGAGGTCAGAGCAAGAATCAGACTGAGAGGTCAGAGCCAGAATAAGACTGAGAGGTCAGAGTCGGAGTCAGACTGAGAGGTCAGAGCCAGAATCGGAATGAGAGGTCAGAGCCGGAAACAGACTGAGATGTCAGAGCCAGAATAAGTCAGAGAGGTCAGAGAAAGAATCAGTATAAGAGGTCAGAGCCAGAATCAGACTGAGAGGTCAGAGACGGAATCAGACTGAGAGGTCAGAGCCAGAATCATAATGAGAGATCAGAGCCGGAAACAGACTGAGAGGTCAAAGCCAGAATCAGACTGAGAGGTCAGAGTCAGAATCAGACTGAGAGGTCAAAACCAGAATCAGACTGAGAGGTAGGAGCTGGAATCAGACTAAGAGGTCAGAGCCGGAATCAGACTGAGAGGTCAGAGCCAGAATCAGACTAAGAGGTCAGAGCCAGAATCAGACTGAGAGGTCAGAGCAAGAATCAGACTGAGAGGTCAGAGTCGGAATCAGTAGGAGAAGTCAGAGCCGGAATCAGACTAAGAGGTCAGAGCCGAAATCAGACTGAGAGGTCAGAGCCGGAATCAGACTGAGAGGTCTGAGCCAGAATCAGAATGAGAGGTCAGAGCCGGAAACAGACTTAGATGTCAGAGCCAGAATAAGTCAGAGAGGTCAGAGAAAGAATCAGTATAAGAGGTCAGAGCCAGAATCAGACTGAGAGGTCAGAGACGGAATCAGACAGAGAGGTCAGAGCCAGAATCAGAATGAGAGATCAGAGCCGGAAACAGACTTAGAGGTCAAAGCTAGAATCAGACTGAGAGGTCAGAGCCAGAATCAGACTGAGAGGTCAAAACCAGAATCAGACTGAGAGGTAGGAGCTGGAATCAGACTAAAAGGTCAGAGCCGGAATCAGACTGAGAGGTCAGAGCCAGAATCAGACTAAGAGGTCAGAGCCAGAATCAGACTGAGAGGTCAGAGCAAGAATCAGACTGAGAGGTCAGAGTCGGATTCAGTAGGAGAGGTCAGAGCCGGAATCAGACTGAGAGGTCAGAGCCGAAATCAGACTGAGAGGTCAGAGCAGGAATCAGACTGAGAGGTCTAAACCAGAATCAAACTGAGAAGTCAGAGCCGGAATCAGACTGAAAAGTCAGAGCCAGAATAAGACTGAGAGGTTAGAGCCAGAATCAGTATGACAGGTCAGAGCTGGAATCAGACTGAGAGGTCAGAGCCGGAATAAGACTGAGAGGTCAGAGTCGGAGTCAGACTGAGAGGTCAGAGCCAGAATCAGAATGAGAGGTCAGAGCCGGAAACAGACTGGGAGGTCAAAGCCAGAATCAGACTGAGAGGTCAGAGCCGGAATCAGACTGAGAGGTCAAAACCAGAATCAGACTGAGAGGTAGGAGCTGGAATCAGACTAAGAGGTCAGAGCCGGAATCAGACTGAGAGGTCAGAGCCAGAATCAGACTAAGAGGTCAGAGCCAGAATCAGACTGAGAGGTCAGAGCAAGAATCAGACTGAGAGGTCAGAGTCGGATTCAGTAGGAGAGGTCAGAGCCGGAATCAGACTGAGAGGTCAGAGCCGAAATCAGACTGAGAGGTCAGAGCCGGAATCAGACTGAGAGGTCTAAACCAGAATCAAACTGAGAAGTCAGAGCCGGAATCAGACTGAAAAGTCAGAGCCAGAATAAGACTGAGAGGTTAGAGCCAGAATCAGTATGACAGGTCAGAGCTGGAATCAGACTGAGAGGTCAGAGCAAGAATCAGACTGAGAGGTCAGAGCAAGAATCAGACTGAGAGGTCAGAGCCAGAATAAGACTGAGAGGTCAGAGTCGGAGTCAGACTGAGAGGTCAGAGCCAGAATCGGAATGAGAGGTCAGAGCCGGAAACAGACTGAGATGTCAGAGCCAGAATAAGTCAGAGAGGTCAGAGAAAGAATCAGTATAAGAGGTCAGAGCCAGAATCAGACTGAGAGGTCAGAGACGGAATCAGACTGAGAGGTCAGAGCCAGAATCATAATGAGAGATCAGAGCCGGAAACAGACTGAGAGGTCAAAGCCAGAATCAGACTGAGAGGTCAGAGTCAGAATCAGACTGAGAGGTCAAAACCAGAATCAGACTGAGAGGTAGGAGCTGGAATCAGACTAAGAGGTCAGAGCCGGAATCAGACTGAGAGGTCAGAGCCAGAATCAGACTAAGAGGTCAGAGCCAGAATCAGACTGAGAGGTCAGAGCAAGAATCAGACTGAGAGGTCAGAGTCGGAATCAGTAGGAGAAGTCAGAGCCGGAATCAGACTAAGAGGTCAGAGCCGAAATCAGACTGAGAGGTCAGAGCCGGAATCAGACTGAGAGGTCTGAGCCAGAATCAGAATGAGAGGTCAGAGCCGGAAACAGACTTAGATGTCAGAGCCAGAATAAGTCAGAGAGGTCAGAGAAAGAATCAGTATAAGAGGTCAGAGCCAGAATCAGACTGAGAGGTCAGAGACGGAATCAGACAGAGAGGTCAGAGCCAGAATCAGAATGAGAGATCAGAGCCGGAAACAGACTTAGAGGTCAAAGCTAGAATCAGACTGAGAGGTCAGAGCCAGAATCAGACTGAGAGGTCAAAACCAGAATCAGACTGAGAGGTAGGAGCTGGAATCAGACTAAAAGGTCAGAGCCGGAATCAGACTGAGAGGTCAGAGCCAGAATCAGACTAAGAGGTCAGAGCCAGAATCAGACTGAGAGGTCAGAGCAAGAATCAGACTGAGAGGTCAGAGTCGGATTCAGTAGGAGAGGTCAGAGCCGGAATCAGACTGAGAGGTCAGAGCCGAAATCAGACTGAGAGGTCAGAGCAGGAATCAGACTGAGAGGTCTAAACCAGAATCAAACTGAGAAGTCAGAGCCGGAATCAGACTGAAAAGTCAGAGCCAGAATAAGACTGAGAGGTTAGAGCCAGAATCAGTATGACAGGTCAGAGCTGGAATCAGACTGAGAGGTCAGAGCCGGAATAAGACTGAGAGGTCAGAGTCGGAGTCAGACTGAGAGGTCAGAGCCAGAATCAGAATGAGAGGTCAGAGCCGGAAACAGACTGGGAGGTCAAAGCCAGAATCAGACTGAGAGGTCAGAGCCGGAATCAGACTGAGAGGTCAAAACCAGAATCAGACTGAGAGGTAGGAGCTGGAATCAGACTAAGAGGTCAGAGCCGGAATCAGACTGAGAGGTCAGAGCCAGAATCAGACTAAGAGGTCAGAGCCAGAATCAGAATGAGAGGTCAGAGCAAGAATCAGACTGAGAGGTCAGAGTCGGAATCAGTAGGAGAGGTCAGAGCCGGAATCAGACTAAGAAGTCAGAGCCGAAATCAGACTGAGAGGTCAGAGCCGGAATCAGACTGAGAGGTCTGAGCCAGAATCAAACTGAGAAGTCAGAGCCGGAATCAGACTGAAAAGTCAGAGCCAGAATAAGACTGAGAGGTTAGAGCCAGAATCAGTATGACAGGTCAGACCTGGAATCAGACTAAGAGGTCAAAGCCGGAATAAGACTGAGAGGTCAGAGTCGGAGTCAGACTGAGAGGTCAGAGCCAGAATCGGAATGAGAGGTCAGAGCCGGAAACAGACTGAGATGTCAGAGCCAGAATAAGTCAGAGAGGTCAGAGAAAGAATCAGTATAAGAGGTCAGAGCCAGAATCAGACTGAGAGGTCAGAGACGGAATCAGACTGAGAGGTCAGAGCCAGAATCAGAATGAGAGATCAGAGCCGGAAACAGACTGAGAGGTCAAAGCCAGAATCAGACTGAGAGGTCAGAGCCAGAATCAGACTGAGAGGTCAAAACCAGAATCAGACTGAGAGGTAGGAGCTGGAATCAGACTAAGAGGTCAGAGCCGGAATCAGACTAAGAGGTCAGAGCCAGAATCAGACTAAGAGGTCAGAGCCAGAATCAGACTGAGAGGTCAGAGCAAGAATCAGACTGAGAGGTCAGAGTCGGAATCAGTAGGAGAAGTCAGAGCCGGAATCAGACTAAGAGGTCAGAGCCGAAATCAGACTGAGAGGTCTGAGCCAGAATCAGAATGAGAGGTCAGAGCCGGAAACAGACTTAGATGTCAGAGCCAGAATAAGTCAGAGAGGTCAGAGAAAGAATCAGTATAAGAGGTCAGAGCCAGAATCAGACTGAGAGGTCAAAGCCAGAATCAGACTGAGAGGTCAGAGCCAGAATCAGACTGAGAGGTCAAAACCAGAATCAGACTGAGAGGTAGGAGCTGGAATCAGACTAAGAGGTCAGAGCCGGAATCAGACTAAGAGGTCAGAGCCGGAATCAGACTGAGAGGTCAGAGCCGGAATCAGTAGGAGAGGTCAGAGCCGGAATCAGACTAAGAGGTCAGAGCTGAAATCAGACTGAGAGGTCAGACCCAGATTTAGGCTGAGATGTCAGAGCCGAAATCAGACTGAGAGGTCAGAGCCAGAATCAGACTGAGAAGTCAGAGCCGGAATCAGACTGAAAGGTCAGAGGTAGAATCAGACTGAGAGGTTAGAGCCAGAATCAGTATGACAGGTCAGAGCTGGAATCAGACGGAGAGGTCAGAGCCGGAATAAGACTGAGAGGTCAGAGTCGGAGTCAGACTGAGAGGTCAGAGCCAGAATCCGAATGAGAGGTCAGAGCCCGAATCAGACTAAGAGGTCAGAGCCAGAATCAGAATGAGAGGTCAGAGCAAGAATCAGACTGAGAGGTCAAAACCAGAATCAGACTGAGAGGTCAGAGCTGGAATCAGACTAAGAGGTCAGAGCCAGAATCAGAATGAGAGGTCAGAGCCAGAATCAGAATGAGAGGTAAGAGCAAGAATCAGACTGAGAGGTCAGAGTCGGAGTCAGACTGAGAGGTCAGAGCCAGAATCAGAATGAGAGGTCAGAGCCGGAAAAAGACTGAGAGGTCAAAGCCAGAATCAGACTGAGAGGTCAGAGCCAGAATCAGAATGAGAGGTCAGAGCCGGAAACAGACTGGGAGGTCAAAGCCAGAATCAGACTGAGAGGTCAGAGCCGGAATCAGACTGAGAGGTCAAAACCAGAATCAGACTGAGAGGTAGGAGCTGGAATCAGACTAAGAGGTCAGAGCCGGAATCAGACTGAGAGGTCAGAGCCAGAATCAGAGTAAGAGGTCAGAGCCAGAATCAGAATGAGAGGTCAGAGCAAGAATCAGACTGAGAGGTCAGAGTCGGAATCAGTAGGAGAGGTCAGAGCCGGAATCAGACTAAGAGGTCAGAGCCGAAATCAGACTGAGAGGTCAGAGCCGGAATCAGACTGAGAGGTCTGAGCCAGAATCAAACTGAGAAGTCAGAGCCGGAATCAGACTGAAAAGTCAGAGCCAGAATAAGACTGAGAGGTTAGAGCCAGAATCAGTATGACAGGTCAGACCTGGAATCAGACTAAGAGGTCAGAGCCGGAATAAGACTGAGAGGTCAGAGTCGGAGTCAGACTGAGAGGTCAGAGCCAGAATCGGTATGAGAGGTCAGAGACGGAATCAGACTGAGAGGTCAGAGCCAGAATCAGAAAGAGAGGTCAGAGAAAGAATCAGTATAAGAGGTCAGAGCCAGAATCAGACTGAGAGGTCAGAGACGGAATCAGACTGAGAGGTCAGAGCCAGAATCAGAATGAGAGATCAGAGCCGGAAACAGACTGAGAGGTCAAAGCTAGAATCAGACTGAGAGGTCAGAGCCAAAATCAGACTGAGAGGTCAAAACCAGAATCAGACTGAGAGGTAGGAGCTGGAATGAGACTAAAAGGTCAGAGCCGGAATCAGACTGAGAGGTCAGAGCCAGAATCAGACTAAGAGGTCAGAGCCAGAATCAGACTGAGTGGTCAGAGCAAGAATCAGACTGAGATGTCAGAGTCGGATTCAGTAGGAGAGGTCAGAGCCGGAATCAGACTGAGAGGTCAGAGCCGAAATCAGACTGAGAGGTCAGAGCCGGAATCAGACTGAGAGGTCTAAACCAGAATCAAACTGAGAAGTCAGAGCCGGAATCAGACTGAAAAGTCAGAGCCAGAATAAGACTGAGAGGTTAGAGCCAGAATCAGTATGACAGGTCAGAGCTGGAATCAGACTGAAAGGTCAGAGCCGGAATAAGACTGAGAGGTCAGAGTCGGAGTCAGACTGAGAGGTCAGAGCCAGAATCAGAATGAGAGGTCAGAGCCGGAAACAGACTGGGAGGTCAAAGCCAGAATCAGACTGAAAGGTCAGAGCCGGAATCAGACTGAGAGTTCAAAACCAGAATCAGACTGAGAGGTAGGAGCTGGAATCAGACTAAGAGGTCAGAGCCGGAATCAGACTGAGAGGTCAGAGCCAGAATCAGACTAAGAGGTCAGAGCCAGAATCAGAATGAGAGGTCAGAGCAAGAATCAGACTGAGAGGTCAGAGTCGGAATCAGTAGGAGAGGTCAGAGCCGGAATCAGACTAAGAGGTCAGAGCCGAAATCAGACTGAGAGGTCAGAGCCGGAATCAGACTGAGAGGTCTGAGCCAGAATCAAACTGAGAAGTCAGAGCCGGAATCAGACTGAAAAGTCAGAGCCAGAATAAGACTGAGAGGTTAGAGCCAGAATCAGTATGACAGGTCAGACCTGGAATCAGACTAAGAGGTCAGAGCCGGAATAAGACTGAGAGGTCAGAGTCGGAGTCAGACTGAGAGGTCAGAGCCAGAATCGGAATGAGAGGTCAGAGCCGGAAACAGACTGAGATGTCAGAGCCAGAATAAGTCAGAGAGGTCAGAGAAAGAATCAGTATAAGAGGTCAGAGCCAGAATCAGACTGAGAGGTCAGAGACGGAATCAGACTGAGAGGTCAGAGCCAGAATCAGAATGAGAGATCAGAGCCGGAAACAGACTGAGAGGTCAAAGCCAGAATCAGACTGAGAGGTCAGAGCCAGAATCAGACTGAGAGGTCAAAACCAGAATCAGACTGAGAGGTAGGAGCTGGAATCAGACTAAGAGGTCAGAGCTGGAATCAGACTGAGAGGTCAGAGCCAGAATCAGACTAAGAGGTCAGAGCCAGAATCAGACTGAGAGGTCAGAGCAAGAATCAGACTGAGAGGTCAGAGTCGGAATCAGTAGGAGAGGTCAGAGCCGGAATCAGACTAAGAGGTCAGAGCCGAAATCAGACTGAGAGGTCAGAGCCGGAATCAGACTGAGAGGTCTGAGCCAGAATCAAACTGAGAAGTCAGAGCCGGAATCAGACTGAAAAGTCAGAGCCAGAATAAGACTGAGAGGTTAGAGCCAGAATCAGTATGACAGGTCAGAGATGGAATCAGACTGAGAGGTCAGAGCCGGAATAAGACTGAGAGGTCAGAGCCAGAATCAGTATGAGAGGTTAGAGACGGAATCAGACTGAGAGGTCAGAGCCGGAATCAGACTGAGAGGTCTGAGCCAGAATCAAACTGAGAAGTCAGAGCCGGAATAAGACTGAAAAGTCAGAGCCAGAATAAGACTGAGAGGTTAGAGCCAAAATCAGTATGACAGGTCAGAGCTGGAATCAGACTGAGAGTTCAGAGCCGGAATAAGACTGAGAGGTCAGAGTCGGAGTCAGACTGAGAGGTCAGAGCCGGAATCAGTAGGAGAGGTCAGAGCCGGAATCAGACTAAGAGGTCAGAGCTGAAATCAAACTGAGAGGTCAGACCCAGATTTAGGCTGAGATGTCAGAGCCGAAATCAGACTGAGAGGTCAGAGCCAGAATCAGACTGAGAAGTCAGAGCCGGAATCAGACTGAAAGGTCAGAGCTAGAATCAGACTGAGAGGTTAGAGCCAGAATCAGTATGACAGGTCAGAGCTGGAATCAGACGGAGAGGTCAGAGCCGGAATAAGACTGAGAGGTCAGAGTCGGAGTCAGACTAAGAGGTCAGAGCCAGAATCAGAATGAGAGGTCAGAGCCAGAATAAGACTGAGAGGTTAGAGCCAGAATCAGTATGACAGGTCAGAGCCGGAATAAGACTGAGAGGTCAGAGCCAGAATCAGTATGAGAGGTTAGAGACGGAATCAGACTGAGAGGTCAGAGCCAGAATCAGAATGAGAGGTCAGAGCCGGAAACAGACTGAGATGTCAGAGCCAGAATAAGTCAGAGAGGTCAGAGCCAGAATCCGAATGAGAGGTCAGAGCCCGAATCAGACTAAGAGGTCAGAGCCAGAATCAGAATGAGAGGTCAGAGCAAGAATCAGACTGAGAGGTCAAAACCAGAATCAGACTGAGAGGTCAGAGCTGGAATCAGACTAAGAGGTCAGAGCCAGAATCAGAATGAGAGGTAAGAGCAAGAATCAGACTGAGAGGTAAGAGCCAGAATCAAACTGAGAAGTCAGAGCCGGAATCAGACTGAAAAGTCAGAGCCAGAATAAGACTGAGAGGTTAGAGCCAGAATCAGTATGACAGGTCAGAGCTGGAATCAGACTGAGAGGTCAGAGCCGGAATTTGACTGAGAGGTCAGAGTCGGAGTCAGACTGAGAGGTCAGAGCCAGAATCAGTATGAGAGGTCAGAGACGGAATCAGACTGAGAGGTCAGAGCCAGAATCAGAATGAGAGGTCAGAGCCGGAAACAGACTGAGAGGTCAAAGCCAGAATCAGACTGAGAGGTCAGAGCCAGAATCAGAATGAGAGGTCAGAGCCGGAAACAATCTGGGAGGTCAAAGCCAGAATCAGACTGAGAGGTCAGAGCCGGAATCAGACTGAGAGGTCAAAACCAGAATCAGACTGAGAGGTAGGAGCTGGAATCAGACTGAGAGCTCAGAGCCAGAATCAGACTAAGAGGTCAGAGCCAGAATCAGAATGAGAGGTCAGAGCAAGAATCAGACTGAGAGGTCAGAGTCGGAATCAGTAGGAGAGGTCAGAGCCGGAATCAGACTAAGAGGTCAGAGCCGAAATCAGACTGAGAGGTCAGAGCCGGAATCAGACTGAGAGGTCTGAGCCAGAATCAAACTGAGAAGTCAGAGCCGGAATCAGACTGAAAAGTCAGAGCCAGAATAAGACTGAGAGGTTAGAGCCAGAATCAGTATGACAGATCAGAGCTGGAATCAGACTAAGAGGTCAGAGCCGGAATAAGACTGAGAGGTCAGAGTCGGAGTCAGACTGAGAGGTCAGAGCCAGAATCAGTATGAGAGGTCAGAGACGGAATCAGACTGAGAGGTCAGAGCCAGAATCAGAATGAGAGGTCAGAGCCGGAAACAGACTGAGATGTCAGAGCCAGAATAAGTCAGAGAGGTCAGAGAAAGAATCAGTATAAGAGGTCAGAGCCAGAATCAGACTGAGAGGTCAGAGACGGAATCAGACTGAGAGGTCAGAGCCAGAATCAGAATGAGAGATCAGAGCCGGAAACAGACTGAGAGGTCAAAGCCAGAATCAGACTGAGAGGTCAGAGCCAGAATCAGACTGATAGGTCAAAACCAGAATCAGACTGAGAGGTAGGAGCTGGAATCAGACTAAGAGGTCAGAGCCGGAATCAGACTGAGAGGTCAGAGCCAGAATCAGACTAAGAGGTCAGAGCCAGAATCAGACTGAGAGGTCAGAGTCGGAATCAGTAGGAGAGGTGAGAGCCGGAATCAGACTGAGAGGTCAGAGCCGAAATCAGACTGAGAGGTCAGAGCCGGAATCAGACTGAGAGGTCTAAACCAGAATCAAACTGAGAAGTCAGAGCCGGAATCAGACTGAAAAGTCAGAGCCAGAATAAGACTGAGAGGTTAGAGTCAGAATCAGTATGACAGGTCAGAGATGGAATCAGACTGAGAGGTCAGAGCCGGAATAAGACTGAGAGGTCAGAGCCAGAATCAGTATGAGAGGTTAGAGACGGAATCAGACTGAGAGGTCAGAGCCGGAATCAGACTGAGAGGTCTGAGCCAGAATCAATCTGAGAAGTCAGAGCCGGAATAAGACTGAAAAGTCAGAGCCAGAATAAGACTGAGAGGTTAGAGCCAAAATCAGTATGACAGGTCAGAGCTGGAATCAGACTGAGAGTTCAGAGCCGGAATAAGACTGAGAGGTCAGAGTCGGAGTCAGACAGAGAGGTCAGAGCCGGAATCAGTATGAGAGGTCAGAGCCGGAATCAGACTGAGAGGTCAGAGCCAGAATCAGAATGAGAGGTCAGAGCCGGAAACAGACTTAGATGTCAGAGCCAGAATAAGTCAGAGAGGTCAGAGAAAGAATCAGACTGAGAGGTCAAAACCAGAATCAGACTGAGAGGTCAGAGCCAGAATCAGACTGAGAGGTCAAAACCAGAATCAGACTGAGAGGTAGGAGCTGGAATCAGACTAAGAGGTCAGAGCCGGAATCAGACTAAGAGGTCAGAGCCGGAATCAGATGGAGAGGTCAGAGCCGGAATCAGTAGGAGAGGTCAGAGCCGGAATCAGACTAAGAGGTCAGAGCTGAAATCAGACTGAGAGGTCAGACCCAGATTTAGGCTGAGATGTCAGAGCCGAAATCAGACTGAGAGGTCAGAGCCAGAATCAGACTGAGAAGTCAGAGCCGGAATCAGACTGAAAGGTCAGAGCTAGAATCAGACTGAGAGGTTAGAGCCAGAATCAGTATGACAGGTCAGAGCTGGAATCAGACGGAGAGGTCTGAGCCGGAATAAGACTGAGAGGTCAGAGTCGGAGTCAGACTGAGAGGTCAGAGCCAGAATCCGAATGAGAGGTCAGAGCCCGAATCAGACTAAGAGGTCAGAGCCAGAATCAGAATGAGAGGTCAGAGCTGGAATCAGACTAAGAGGTCAGAGCCAGAATCAGAATGAGAGGTAAGAGCAAGAATCAGACTGAGAGGTCAGAGTCGGAGTCAGACTGAGAGGTCAGAGCCAGAATCAGAATGAGAGGTCAGAGCCGGAAACAGACTGAGAGGTCAAAGCCAGAATCAGACTGAGAGGTCAGAGCCAGAATCAGAATGAGAGGTCAGAGCCGGAAACAGACTGGGAGGTCAAAGCCAGAATCAGACTGAGAGGTCAGAGCCGGAATCAGACTGAGAGGTCAAAACCAGAATCAGACTGAGAGGTAGGAGCTGGAATCAGACTAAGAGGTCAGAGCCGGAATCAGACTGAGAGGTCAGAGCCAGAATCAGACTAAGAGGTCAGTGCCAGAATCAGAATGAGAGGTCAGAGCAAGAATCAGACTGAGAGGTCAGAGTCGGAATCAGTAGGAGAGGTCAGAGCCGGAATCAGACTAAGAGGTCAGAGCCGAAATCAGACTGAGAGGTCAGAGCCGGAATCAGACTGAGAGGTCTGAGCCAGAATCAAACTGAGAAGTCAGAGCCGGAATCAGACTGAAAAGTCAGAGCCAGAATAAGACTGAGAGGTTAGAGCCAGAATCAGTATGACAGGTCAGACCTGGAATCAGACTAAGAGGTCAGAGCCGGAATAAGACTGAGAGGTCAGAGTCGGAGTCAGACTGAGAGGTCAGAGCCAGAATCGGTATGAGAGGTCAGAGACGGAATCAGACTGAGAGGTCAGAGCCAGAATCAGAATGAGAGGTCAGAGCCGGAAACAGACTGAGATGTCAGAGCCAGAATAAGTCAGAGAGGTCAGAGAAAGAATCAGTATAAGAGGTCAGAGCCAGAATCAGACTGAGAGGTCAGAGACGGAATCAGACTTAGAGGTCAGAGCCAGAATCAGAATGAGAGATCAGAGCCGGAAACAGACTGAGAGGTCAAAGCTAGAATCAGACTGAGAGTTCAGAGCCAGAATCAGACTGAGAGGTCAAAACCAGAATCAGACTGAGAGGTAGGAGCTGGAATCAGACTAAAAGGTCAGAGCCGGAATCAGACTGAGAGGTCAGAGCCAGAATCAGACTAAGAGGTCAGAGCCAGAATCAGACTAAGAGGTCAGAGCAAGAATCAGACTGAGAGGTCAGAGTCGGATTCAGTAGGAGAGGTCAGAGCCGGAATCAGAGTGAGAGGTCAGAGCCGAAATCAGACTGAGAGGTCAGAGCCGGAATCAGACTGAGAGGTCTAAACCAGAATCAAACTGAGAAGTCAGAGCCGGAATCAGACTGAAAAGTCAGAGCCAGAATAAGACTGAGAGGTTAGAGCCAGAATCAGTATGACAGGTCAGAGCTGGAATCAGACTGAGAGGTCAGAGCCGGAATAAGACTGAGAGGTCAGAGCCAGAATCAGACTAAGAGGTCAGAGCCAGAATCAGAATGAGAGGTCAGAGCCAGAATAAGACTGAGAGGTTAGAGCCAGAATCAGTATGACAGGTCAGAGCCGGAATAAGACTGAGAGGTCAGAGCCAGAATCAGTATGAGAGGTTAGAGACGGAATCAGACTGAGAGGTCAGAGCCAGAATCAGAATGAGAGGTCAGAGCCGGAAACAGACTGAGATGTCAGAGCCAGAATAAGTCAGAGAGGTCAGAGAAAGAATCAGTATAAGAGGTCAAAGCCAGAATCAGACTAAGAGGTCAGAGCCAGAATCAGACTGAAAGGTCAAAACCAGAATCAGACTGAGAGGTAGGAGCTGGAATCAGACTAAGAGGTCAGAGCCGGAATCAGACTGAGAGGTCAGAGCCGGAATCAGTAGGAGAGGTCAGAGCTGGAATCAGACTAAGAGGTCAGAGCCGGAATCAGACTGAGAGGTCAGAGCCGGAATCAGACTGAGAGGTCAGAGCCGGAATCAGACTGCGAGGTCAGAGCCAGAATCAGACTGAGAAGTCAGAGTAAGAATCAGACTGAGAGGTTAGAGCCAGAATCAGTATGACAGGTCAGAGCCGGAATCAGACTGAGAGGTCAGAGCCAGAATCAGACTGAGAGGGCAGAGACGGATTAAGTATGAAATATCAGAGCCGGAATAAGACTGATAGGTCAGAGCCGGAATCAGACTGAGAGATCAGAGCAGGAATCAGACTGAGAGGTCAGAGCCAGAATCAGACTGAGAGGTCAGAGCCAGAATCAGACTGAGAGGGCAGAGCCAGAATCAGACTGAGAGGTCAGAGCCGGAATCAGTAGGAGAGGTGAGAGCCGGAATCAGACTAAGAGGTAAGAGCCAGAATCAGGCTGAGAGGTCAGAGCCGGAATTAGACTGAGAAGTCAGAGCCAGAATCAGTATAAGAGGTCAGAGCCAGAATCAGGCTGAGAGGTCGGAGCCAGAATCAGACTGAGAGGTCAGAGCCAGAATAAGACAGAGAGGTCAGAGAATGAATCAGTATAAGAGGTCAGAGCCGGAATCAGACTGAGAGGTCCGAGCCAGAATCAGACTGCGAGGACAGAGCCAGAATCAGACTAAGTGGTCAGAGCCGGAATCAGACAGAGAGGTAAGAGCCAGAATCAGACTGAGAAGTCAGAGCCAGAATCAGACTGAGAGGTTAGAGCCAGAATCAGTATGACAGGTCAGAGCCGGAATCAGACTGAGAGGTCAAAGCCGGAAACAGACTGAGAGGTCAGAGCCAGAATAAGACAGAGAGGTCAGAGAAAGAATCAGACTGAGAAGTCAGAGCCAGAATCAGACTGAGAGGTTAGAGCCAGAATCAGTATGACAGGTCAGAGCCGGAATCAGACTGAGAGGTCAGAGCCAGAATCAGACAGAGAGGTCAGAGCCAGAATCAGACTGAGAGGTCAGAGACGGATTACGTATGAGATATCAGAGCCGGAATCAGACTGAGAGGTCAGAGCCGGAATCAGTATGAGAGGTCAGAGCCGGAATCAGACTGAGAGGTCAGGGCTTGAATCAGACTAAGAGGTCAGAGCCAGAATCAGACTGAGAGGTCAGAGCAAGAATCAGTATGAGAGGTCAGAGCCAGAATCAGTATGTGAGGTCAGAACCAGAATCAGACTGAGAGGCCAGAGCCGGAATCAGACTGAGAAGTCAGAGCCAGAATCAGACTGAGAGGTCAGAGCCGGAATCAGACTGAGAATTTAGAGCCAGAATCAGACTGAGAGGTCAGAGCCAGAATCAGTATGACAGGTCAGAGCCGGAATCAGACTGAGAGGTCAGAGCCAGAATCAGACTGAGAGGGCAGAGACGGATTAAGTATGAAATATCAGAGCCGGAATAAGACTGACAGGTCAGAGCCGGAATCAGACTGAGAGGTCAGAGCAGGAATCAGACTGAGAGGTCAGAGCCAGAATCAGACTGAGAGGTCAGAGCCAGAATCAGACTGAGAGGGCAGAGCCAGAATCAGACTGAGAAGTCAGAGCCGGAATAAGACTGAAAGGTCAGAGCTAGAATAAGACTGAGAGGTTAGAGCCAGAATCAGTATGACAGGTCAAAGCTGGAATCAAACGGAGAGGTCAGAGCCGGAATAAGACTGAGAGGTCAGAGTCAGAATCAGAATGAGAGGTCAGAGCAAGAATCAGACTGAGAGGTCAGAGCCGGAAACAGACTAAGAGGTCAGTGCCGGAATCAGACTGAGAGGTCAGAGCCGGAATCAGTAGGAGAGGTGAGAGCCGGAATCAGACTAAGAGGTAAGAGCCAGAATCAGGCTGAGAGGTCAGAGCCGGAATCAGACTGAGAAGTCAGAGCCAGAATCAGTATAAGAGGTCAGAGCCAGAATCAGGCTGAGAGGTCGGAGCCAGAATCAGTATGAGAGGTCAAAGCCGGAATCAGACTGAGAGGTCAGAGCCAGAATCAGACTGAGAGGTCAGAGCCAGAATAAGACAGAGAGGTCAGAGAATGAATCAGTATAAGAGGTCAGAGCCGGAATCAGACTGAGAGGTCCGAGCCAGAATCAGACTGAGAGGACAGAGCCAGAATCAGACTAAGTGGTCAGAGCCGGAATCAGACAGAGAGGTCAGAGCCACAATCAGACTGAGAAGTCAGAGCCAGAATCAGACTGAGAGGTTAGAGCCAGAATCAGTATGACAGGTCAGAGCCGGAATCAGACTGACAGGTCAAAGCCGGAAACAGACTGAGAGGTCAGAGCCAGAATCAGACTGAGAGGTCAGAGACGGATTACGTATGAGATATCAGAGCCGGAATCAGACTGAGAGGTCAGAGCCGGAATCAGTATGAGAGGTCAGAGCCGGAATCAGACTGAGAGGTCAGAGCCAAAATCAGACTGAGAGGTCGGAGCCAGAATCAGACTGAGAAGTCAGAGCCAGAATCAGACTGAGAGGTTAGAGCAAGAATCAGTATGACTGGTCAGAGCCGGAATCAGACTGAGAGGTCAGAGCCGGAATCAGACTGAGAGGTCAGAGCCAGAATAAGACTGAGAGGTCAGAGCCGGAATCAGTAGGAGAGGCCAGAGCCGGAATCAGACTAAGAGGTCAGAGCCGGAATCAGGCTGAGAAGTCAGAGCCGGAATCAGACTGAGAAGTCAGAGCCAGAATCAGTATGAGAGGTCAGAGCCAGAATCAGGCTGAGAGGTCCAAAAAGAATCAGTATGAGAGGTCAAAGCCGGAATCAGACTGAGAGGTCAGAGCCAGAATCAGACTGAGAGGTCAGAGCCGGAATCAGACTAAGAAGTCAGAGCTGGAATAAGACTCTGAGGTCAGAGCCGGAATCAGACTGAGATGTCAGAGCCAGAATCAGTACAAGAGGTCAGAGATGGAATCATATTGAGGGGTCAGAGCCGGAATCAGACTGAGAGGTCAGAGCCAGAATCAGTAGGAGAGGCCAGATCCGGAATCAGACTAAGAGGTCAGAGCTGGAATCAGACTGAGTGTTTAGAGCCGGAATCAGACTGAGAGGTCGGAGCCGGAATCAGACTAAGAGGTCAGAGCCGAAATCAGTATAAGAGGTCAGAGCCGTAATCAGTAGGAGAGGTCAGAGCCGGAATCAGACTGAGAGGTCAGAAACAGCATCAGACTGAGAGGTCAGAGCCGGAATCAGACTGAGAGGTCAGAGCCGGAATCAGACTAAGAAATCAGAGCCGGAATCAGTAAGAGAGATCAGAGCCGGAATCAGTACAAGAGGTCAGAGCCATAATCAGACTGAGAGGTCAGAGCAAGAATCAGACTGAGAAGTCAGAGCCAGAATCAGTATGAGAGGTCAGAGCCAGAATTAGTATCAGAGGTCAGAGCCGGAATCCGTAGAAGAGGTCAGAGCCGGAATCAGACTGAGAGGTCAGAGCCGGAAACAGACTGAGAGGTCAGAGCCAAAATCAAACTGAGAGGTCAGAGCCAGAATCAGACTGAGAGATCAGAGCCAGAATCAGACTGAAAGGTCAGAGCCGGAATCAGACTGAGAGGTCAGAGCCGGAATCAGACTGAGAGGTCAGAGCAGGAATCAGACTGAGAGGTCAAAGCCGGAATCAGACAAAGAGGTCAGAGCCGGAATAAGACTAAAAAGTCAGAGCCGGAATCAGACTGAGAGGTCAGAGCCGGAATCAGACTGAGAGGTCAGAGCAGGAATCAGACTGAGAGGTCAAAGCCGGAATCAGACAAAGAGGTCAGAGCCGGAATAAGACTGTGAGGTCAGAGCCGGAATAAGACTGTGAGGTCAGAGCCGGAATCAGACTGAGAAGTAAGAGCCAGAAACAGTACAAGAGGTCAGAGCCAGAATCATATTGAGGGGTCAGAGCCGGAATCAGACTGAGTGGTCAGAGCCAGAATCAGACTGAGAGGTCAGAGCCGGAATCAGTAGGAGAGGTCAGAGCCGGAATCAGACTCAGAAGTCAGAGCTGGAATCAGACTGAGAGGTCAGACGGGGAATCAGACTGACAGGTCAGAGCCAGAATCAGACTGAGAAGTCAGAGCCAGAATCAGACTAAGAAGTCAGAGCCGGAATCAGATTGAGAGGTCAGAGCCAGAATCAGACTGAGAAGTCAGAGCCAGAATCAGTATGAAAGGTTAGAGCTAGAATCAGACTGAGAGGTTAGAGCCGGAATAAGACTGAGAGGTCAGAGTCGGAATCAGACTGAGAGGTCAGAGCAAGAATCAGACTGAGAAGTCAGAGCCAGAATCAGTATGAGAGGTCAGAGCCAGAATTAGTATCAGAGGTCAGAGCCGGAATCAGTAGAAGAGGTCAGAGCCGGAATCAGACTGAGAGGTCAGAGCCGGAAACAGACTGAGAGGTCAGAGCCAAAATCAAACTGAGAGGTCAGAGCCAGAATCAGACTGAGAGATCAGAGCCAGAATCAGACTGAAAGGTCAGAGCCGGAATCAGACTGAGAGGTCAGAGCCGGAATCAGACTGAGAGGTCACAGCAGGAATCAGACTGAGAGGTCAAAGCCGGAATCAGACAAAGAGGTCAGAGCCGGAATAAGACTGTGAGGTCAGAGCCGGAATCAGACTGAGAGGTCAGAGCCGGAATCAGACTGAGAGGTCAGAGCAGGAATCAGACTGAGGGGTCAAAGCCGGAATCAGACAAAGAGGTCAGAGCCGGAATAAGACTGTGAGGTCAGAGCCGGAATAAGACTGTGAGGTCAGAGCCGGAATCAGACTGAGAAGTAAGAGCCAGAAACAGTACAAGAGGTCAGAGCCAGAATCATATTGAGGGGTCAGAGCCGGAATCAGACTGAGTGGTCAGAGCCAGAATCAGACTGAGAGGTCAGAGCCGGAATCAGTAGGAGAGGTCAGAGCCGGAATCAGACTCAGAGGTCAGAGCTGGAATCAGACTGAGAGGTCAGACGGGGAATCAGACTGACAGGTCAGAGCCAGAATCAGACTGAGAAGTCAGAGCCAGAATCAGACTAAGAAGTCAGAGCCGGAATCAGACTGAGAGGTCAGAGCCAGAATCAAACTGAGAAGTCAGAGCCAGAATCAGTATGAAAGGTTAGAGCTAGAATCAGACTGAGAGGTTAGAGCCGGAATAAGACTGAGAGGTCAGAGTCGGAGTCAGACTGAGAGGTCAGAGCCAGAATCAGTATGAGAGGTCAGAGCCCGAATCAGACTGAGAGGTCAGAGCCAGAATCAGAATGAGAGGTCAGAGCCAGAATCAGAATGAGAGGTAAGAGCAAGAATCAGACTGAGAGGTCAGAGCCGTAATCAGACTGAGAGGTCTGAGCCAGAATCAAACTGAGAAGTCAGAGCCGGAATCAGACTGAAAAGTCAGAGCCAGAATAAGACTGAGAGGTTAGAGCCAGAATCAGTATGACAGGTCAGAGCTGGAATCAGACTGAGAGGTCAGAGCCGGAATAAGACTGAGAGGTCAGAGTCGGAGTCAGACTGAGAGGTCAGAGCCAGAATCAGTATGAGAGGTCAGAGACGGAATCAGACTAAGAGGTCAGAGCCAGAATCAGAATGAGAGGTCAGAGCCGGAAACAGACTGAGAGGTCAAAGCCAGAATCAGACTGAGAGGTCAGAGCCGGAATCAGACTGAGAGGTCAAAACCAGAATCAGACTGAGAGGTAGGAGCTGGAATCAGACTAAGAGGTTAGAGCCGGAATCAGACTGAGAGGTCAGAGCCAGAATCAGACTAAGAGGTCAGAGCCAGAATCAGACTGAGAAGTCAGAGCAAGAATCAGACTGAGAGGTCAGAGTCGGAATCAGTAGGAGAGGTCAGAGCCGGAATCAGACTAAGAGGTCAGAGCCGGAATCAGACTGAGAGGTCTTAGCCAGAATCAAACTGAGAAGTCAGAGCCGGAATCAGACTGAAAAGTCAGAGACAGAATAAGACTGAGAGGTTAGAGCCAGAATCAGTATGACAGGTCAGAGCTGGAATCAGACTGAGAGGTCAGAGCCGGAATAAGACTGAGAGGTCAGATTCGGAGTCAGACTGAGAGGTCAGAGCCAGAATCAGTATGAGAGATCAGAGCTGGAAACAGACTGAGATGTCAGAGCCAGAATAAGTCAGAGAGGTTAGAGAAAGAATCAGTATAAGAGGTCAGAGCCAGAATCAGACTGAGAGGTCAGAGACGGAATCAGACTGAGAGGTCAGAGCCAGAATCAGAATGAGAGATCAGAGCCGGAAACAGACTGAGAGGTCAAAGCCAGAATCAGACTGAGAGGTCAGAGCCAGAATCAGACTGAGAGGTCTGAGCCAGAATCAAACTGAGAAGTCAGAGCCGGAATCAGACTGAAAAGTCAGAGCCAGAATAAGACTGAGAGGTTAGAGCCAGAATCAGTATGACAGGTCAGAGCTGGAATCAGACTGAGAGGTCAGAGCCGGAATAAGACTGAGAAGTCAGAGTCGGAGTCAGACTGAGAGGTCAGAGCCAGAATCAGTATGAGAGGTCAGAGACGGAATCAGACTAAGAGGTCAGAGCCAGAATCAGAATGAGAGGTCAGAGCCGGAAACAGACTGAGAGGTCAAAGCCAGAATCAGACTGAGAGGTCAGAGCCAGAATCAGAATGAGAGGTCAGAGCCGGAAACAGACTGAGAGGTCAAAGCCAGAATCAGACTGAGAGGTCAGAGCCGGAATCAGACTGAGAGGTCAAAACCAGAATCAGACTGAGAGGTAGGAGCTGGAATCAGACTAAGAGGTTAGAGCCGGAATCAGACTGAGAGGTCAGAGCCAGAATCAGACTAAGAGGTCAGAGCCAGAATCAGACTGAGAAGTCAGAGCAAGAATCAGACTGAGAGGTCAGAGTCGGAATCAGTAGGAGAGGTCAGAGCCGGAATCAGACTAAGAGGTCAGAGCCGGAATCAGACTGAGAGGTCTGAGCCAGAATCAAACTGAGAAGTCAGAGCCGGAATCAGACTGAAAAGTCAGAGACAGAATAAGACTGAGAGGTTAGAGCCAGAATCAGTATGACAGGTCAGAGCTGGAATCAGACTGAGAGGTCAGAGCCGGAATAAGACTGAGAGGTCAGATTCAGAGTCAGACTGAGAGGTCAGAGCCAGAATCAGTATGAGAGGTCAGAGACGGAATCAGAATGAGAGATCAGAGCC
The DNA here is from genome assembly GCF_031893055.1 of Leptodactylus fuscus. Classification (NCBI taxonomy): domain Eukaryota; kingdom Metazoa; phylum Chordata; class Amphibia; order Anura; family Leptodactylidae; genus Leptodactylus; species Leptodactylus fuscus. Next base: position 63,313,043 of record NC_134274.1, on the reverse strand, counting down.
GGAAACAGACTGAGATGTCAGAGCCAGAATAAGTCAGCGAGGTCAGAGAAAGAATCAGTATAAGAGGTCAGAGCCAGAATCAGACTGAGAGGTCAGAGACGGAATCAGACTGAGAGGTCAGAGCCAGAATGAGAATGAGAGATCAGAGCCGGAAACAGACTGAGAGGTCAAAGCCAGAATCAGACTGAGAGGTCAGAGCCAGAATCAGACTGAGAGGTCAAAACCAGAATCAGACTGAGAGGTAGGAGCTGGAATCAGACTAAGAGGTCAGAGCCGGAATCAGACTGAGAGGTCAGAGCCAGAATCAGACTAAGAGATCAGAGCCAGAATCAGACTGAGAGGTCAGAGCAAGAATCAGACTGAGAGGTCAGAGTCGGAATCAGTAGGAGAGGTCAGAGCCGGAATCAGACTGAGAGGTCAGAGCCGAAATCAGACTGAGAGGTCAGAGCCGGAATCAGACTAAGAGGTCTAAACCAGAATCAAACTGAGAAGTCAGAGCCGGAATCAGACTGAAAAGTCAGAGCCAGAATAAGACTGAGAGGTTAGAGCCAGAATCAGTATGACAGGTCAGAGCTGGAATCAGAATGAGAGGTCAGAGCCGGAATAAGACTGAGAGGTCAGAGCCAGAATCAGTATGAGAGGTCAGAGACGGAATCAGACTGAGAGGTCAGAGCCAGAATCAGAATGAGAGGTCAGAGCCGGAAACAGACTGAGATGTCAGAGCCAGAATAAGTCAGAGAGGTCAGAGAAAGAATCAGTATAAGAGGTCAGAGCCAGAATCATACTGAGAGGTCAAAGCCAGAATCAGACTGAGAGGTCAGAGCCAGAATCAGACTGAAAGGTCAAAACCAGAATCAGACTGAGAGGTAGGAGCTGGAATCAGACTAAGAGGTCAGAGCCGGAATCAGACTGAGAGGTCAGAGCCGGAATCAGTAGGAGAGGTCAGAGCCGGAATCAGACTAAGAGGTCAGAGCCGGAATCAGACTGAGAGGTCAGAGCCGGAATCAGACTGAGAGGTCAGAGCCAGAATCAGACTGAGAAGTCAGAGTAAGAATCAGACTGAGAGGTTAGAGCCAGAATCAGAATGAGAGGTCAGAGCCGGAAACAGACTGAGAGGTCAAAGCCAGAATCAGACTGAGAGGTCAGAGCCGGAATCAGACTGAGAGGTCAAAACCAGAATCAGACTGAGAGGTAGGAGCTGGAATCAGACTAAGAGGTTAGAGCCGGAATCAGACTGAGAGGTCAGAGCCAGAATCAGACTAAGAGGTCAGAGCCAGAATCAGACTGAGAAGTCAGAGCAAGAATCAGACTGAGAGGTCAGAGTCGGAATCAGTAGGAGAGGTCAGAGCCGGAATCAGACTAAGAGGTCAGAGCCGGAATCAGACTGAGAGGTCTGAGCCAGAATCAAACTGAGAAGTCAGAGCCGGAATCAGACTGAAAAGTCAGAGACAGAATAAGACTGAGAGGTTAGAGCCAGAATCAGTATGACAGGTCAGAGCTGGAATCAGACTGAGAGGTCAGAGCCGGAATAAGACTGAGAGGTCAGATTCGGAGTCAGACTGAGAGGTCAGAGCCAGAATCAGTATGAGAGGTCAGAGACGGAATCAGAATGAGAGATCAGAGCCGGAAACAGACTGAGATGTCAGAGCCAGAATAAGTCAGCGAGGTCAGAGAAAGAATCAGTATAAGAGGTCAGAGCCAGAATCAGACTGAGAGGTCAGAGACGGAATCAGACTGAGAGGTCAGAGCCAGAATGAGAATGAGAGATCAGAGCCGGAAACAGACTGAGAGGTCAAAGCCAGAATCAGACTGAGAGGTCAGAGCCAGAATCAGACTGAGAGGTCAAAACCAGAATCAGACTGAGAGGTAGGAGCTGGAATCAGACTAAGAGGTCAGAGCCGGAATCAGACTGAGAGGTCAGAGCCAGAATCAGACTAAGAGATCAGAGCCAGAATCAGACTGAGAGGTCAGAGCAAGAATCAGACTGAGAGGTCAGAGTCGGAATCAGTAGGAGAGGTCAGAGCCGGAATCAGACTGAGAGGTCAGAGCCGAAATCAGACTGAGAGGTCAGAGCCGGAATCAGACTAAGAGGTCTAAACCAGAATCAAACTGAGAAGTCAGAGCCGGAATCAGACTGAAAAGTCAGAGCCAGAATAAGACTGAGAGGTTAGAGCCAGAATCAGTATGACAGGTCAGAGCTGGAATCAGAATGAGAGGTCAGAGCCGGAATCAGACTGAGAGGTCAGAGCCGGAATCAGACTGAGAGGTCAGAGCCAGAATCAGACTGAGAAGTCAGAGTAAGAATCAGACTGAGAGGTTAGAGCCAGAATCAGTATGACAGGTCAGAGCCGGAATCAGACTGAGAGGTCAGAGCCAGAATCAGACTGAGAGGTCAGAGCCAGAATCAGACTGAGAGGGCAGAGCCAGAATCAGACTGAGAAGTCAGAGCCGGAATCAGACTGAAAGGTCAGAGCTAGAATAAGACTGAGAGGTTAGAGCCAGAATCAGTATGACAGGTCAAAGCTGGAATCAAACGGAGAGGTCAGAGCCGGAATAAGACTGAGAGGTCAGAGTCGGAGTCAGACTGAAAAGTCAGAGCCAGAATCCGTATGAGAGGTCAGAGCCCGAATCAGACTGAGAGGTCAGAGCCAGAATCAGAATGAGAGGTCAGAGCAAGAATCAGACTGAGAGGTCAGAGCCGGAAACAGACTGAGAGGTCAGAGCCAGAATCAGACTGAGAGGTCAAAACCAGAATGAGACTGAGAGGTCAGAGCTGGAATCAGACTGAGAGGTCAGAGCCGGAATCAGTAGGAGAGGTGAGAGCCGGAATCAGACTAAGAGGTAAGAGCCAGAATCAGGCTGATAGGTCAGAGCCGGAATCAGACTGAGAAGTCAGAGCCAGAATCAGTATAAGAGGTCAGAGCCAGAATCAGGCTGAGAGGTCCGAGCCAGAATCAGTATGAGAGGTCAAAGCCGGAATCAGACTGAGAGGTCAGAGCTAGAATCAGACTGAGAGGTCAGAGCCAGAATAAGACAGAGAGGTCAGAGAATGAATCAGTATAAGAGGTCAGAGCCGGAATCAGACTGAGAGGTCCGAGCCAGAATCAGACTGAGTGGTCAGAGCCGGAATCAGACTGAGAAGTCAGAGCCAGAATCAGACTGAGAGGTTAGAGCCAGAATCAGTATGACAGGTCAGAGCTGGAATCAGACTGAGAGGTCAGAGCCGGAATAAGACTGAGAGGTCAGAGTCGGAGTCAGACTGAGAGGTCAGAGCCAGAATCAGTATGAGAGGTCAGAGACGGAATCAGACTAAGAAGTCAGAGCCAGAATCAGAATGAGAGGTCAGAGCCGGAAACAGACTGAGAGGTCAAAGCCAGAATCAGACTGAGAGGTCAGAGCCAGAATCAGAATGAGAGGTCAGAGCCGGAAACAGACTGAGAGGTCAAAGCCAGAATCAGACTGAGAGGTCAGAGCCGGAATCAGACTGAGAGGTCAAAACCAGAATCAGACGGAGAGGTAGGAGCTGGAATCAGACTAAGAGGTTAGAGCCGGAATCAGACTGAGAGGTCAGAGCCAGAATCAGACTAAGAGGTCAGAGCCAGAATCAGACTGAGAGGTCAGAGCCGGAATCAGACTAAGAAGTCAGAGCTGGAATAAGACTCTGAGGTCAGAGCCGGAATCAGACTGAGATGTCAGAGCCAGAATCAGTACAAGAGGTCAGAGCCAGAATCATATTGAGGGGCCAGAGCCGGAATCAGACTGAGAGGTCAAAGCCAGAATCAGACTGAGAGGTCAGAGCCGGAATCAGACTGAGAGGTCAAAACCAGAATCAGACTGAGAGGTAGGAGCTGGAATCAGACTAAGAGGTCAGAGCCGGAATCAGACTGAGAGGTCAGAGCCAGAATCAGACTAAGAGATCAGAGCCAGAATCAGACTGACAGGTCAGAGCAAGAATCAGACTGAGAGGTCAGAGTCGGAATCAGTAGGAGAGGTCAGAGCCAGAATCAGACTGAGAGGTCAGAGCCGAAATCAGACTGAGAGGTCAGAGCCGGAATCAGACTGAGAGGTCTAAACCAGAATCAAACTGAGAAGTCAGAGCCGGAATCAGACTGAAAAGTCAGAGCCAGAATAAGACTGAGAGGTTAGAGCCAGAATCAGTATGACAGGTCAGAGCTGGAATCAGACTGAGAGGTCAGAGCCGGAATAAGACTGAGAGGTCAGAGTCGGAGTCAGACTGAGAGGTCAGAGCCAGAATCAGAATGAGAGGTCAGAGCCGGAAACAGACTGGGAGGTCAAAGCCAGAATCAGACTGAGAGGTCAGAGCCGGAATCAGACTGAGAGGTCAAAACCAGAATCAGACTGAGAGGTAGGAGCTGGAATCAGACTAAGAGGTCAGAGCCGGAATCAGACTGAGAGGTCAGAGCCAGAATCAGACTAAGAGGTCAGAGCCAGAATCAGAATGAGAGGTCAGAGCAAGAATCAGACTGAGAGGTCAGAGTCGGAATCAGTAGGAGAGGTCAGAGCCGGAATCAGACTAAGAGGTCAGAGCCGAAATCAGACTGAGAGGTCAGAGCCGGAATCAGACTGAGAGGTCTGAGCCAGAATCAAACTGAGAAGTCAGAGCCGGAATCAGACTGAAAAGTCAGAGCCAGAATAAGACTGAGAGGTTAGAGCCAGAATCAGTATGACAGGTCAGACCTGGAATCAGACTAAGAGGTCAGAGCCGGAATAAGACTGAGAGGTCAGAGTCGGAGTCAGACTGAGAGGTCAGAGCCAGAATCGGAATGAGAGGTCAGAGCCGGAAACAGACTGAGATGTCAGAGCCAGAATAAGTCAGAGAGGTCAGAGAAAGAATCAGTATAAGAGGTCAGAGCCAGAATCAGACTGAGAGGTCAGAGACGGAATCAGACTGAGAGGTCAGAGCCAGAATCAGAATGAGAGATCAGAGCCGGAAACAGACTGAGAGGTCAAAGCCAGAATCAGACTGAGAGGTCAGAGCCAGAATCAGACTGAGAGGTCAAAACCAGAATCAGACTGAGAGGTAGGAGCTGGAATCAGACTAAGAGGTCAGAGCCGGAATCAGACTGAGAGGTCAGAGCCAGAATCAGACTAAGAGGTCAGAGCCAGAATCAGACTGAGAGGTCAGAGCAAGAATCAGACTGAGAGGTCAGAGTCGGAATCAGTAGGAGAGGTCAGAGCCGGAATCAGACTAAGAGGTCAGAGCCGAAATCAGACTGAGAGGTCAGAGCCGGAATCAGACTGAGAGGTCTGAGCCAGAATCAAACTGAGAAGTCAGAGCCGGAATCAGACTGAAAAGTCAGAGCCAGAATAAGACTGAGAGGTTAGAGCCAGAATCAGTATGACAGGTCAGAGATGGAATCAGACTGAGAGGTCAGAGCCGGAATAAGACTGAGAGGTCAGAGCCAGAATCAGTATGAGAGGTTAGAGACGGAATCAGACTGAGAGGTCAGAGCCGGAATCAGACTGAGAGGTCTGAGCCAGAATCAAACTGAGAAGTCAGAGCCGGAATAAGACTGAAAAGTCAGAGCCAGAATAAGACTGAGAGGTTAGAGCCAAAATCAGTATGACAGGTCAGAGCTGGAATCAGACTGAGAGGTCAGAGCCGGAATAAGACTGAGAGGTCAGAGTCGGAGTCAGACTGAGAGGTCAGAGCCAGAATCAGAATGAGAGGTCAGAGCCGGAAACAGACTGAGAGGTCAAAGCCAGAATCAGACTGAGAGGTCAGAGCCAGAATCAGAATGAGAGGTCAGAGCCGGAAACAGACTGGGAGGTCAAAGCCAGAATCAGACTGAGAGGTCAGAGCCGGAATCAGACTGAGAGGTCAAAACCAGAATCAGACTGAGAGGTAGGAGCTGGAATCAGACTAAGAGGTCAGAGCCGGAATCAGACTGAGAGGTCAGAGCCAGAATCAGACTAAGAGGTCAGAGCCAGAATCAGAATGAGAGGTCAGAGCAAGAATCAGACTGAGAGGTCAGAGTCGGAATCAGTAGGAGAGGTCAGAGCCGGAATCAGACTAAGAGGTCAGAGCCGAAATCAGACTGAGAGGTCAGAGCCGGAATCAGACTGAGAGGTCTGAGCCAGAATCAAACTGAGAAGTCAGAGCCGGAATCAGACTGAAAAGTCAGAGCCAGAATAAGACTGAAAGGTTAGAGCCAGAATCAGTATGACAGGTCAGACCTGGAATCAGACTAAGAGGTCAGAGCCGGAATAAGACTGAGAGGTCAGAGTCGGAGTCAGACTGAGAGGTCAGAGCCAGAATCGGAATGAGAGGTCAGAGCCGGAAACAGACTGAGATATCAGAGCCAGAATAAGTCAGAGAGGTCAGAGAAAGAATCAGTATAAGAGGTCAGAGCCAGAATCAGACTGAGAGGTCAGAGACGGAATCAGACTGAGAGGTCAGAGCCAGAATCAGAATGAGAGATCAGAGCCGGAAACAGACTGAGAGGTCAAAGCCAGAATCAGACTGAGAGGTCAGAGCCAGAATCAGACTGAGAGGTCAAAACCAGAATCAGACTGAGACGTAGGAGCTGGAATCAGACTAAGAGGTCAGAGCCGGAATCAGACTGAGAGGTCAGAGCCAGCATCAGACTAAGAGGTCAGAGCCAGAATCAGACTGAGAGGTCAGAGCAAGAATCAGACTGAGAGGTCAGAGTCGGATTCAGTAGGAGAGGTCAGAGCCGGAATCAGACTGAGAGGTCAGAGCCGAAATCAGACTGAGAGGTCAGAGCCGGAATCAGACTGAGAGGTCTAAACCAGAATCAGACTGAGAAGTCAGAGCCGGAATCAGACTGAAAAGTCAGAGCCAGAATAAGACTGAGAGGTTAGAGCCAGAATCAGTATGACAGGTCAGAGATGGAATCAGACTGAGAGGTCAGAGCCGGAATCAGACTGAGAGGTCTAAACCAGAATCAAACTGAGAAGTCAGAGCCGGAATCAGACTGAAAAGTCAGAGCCAGAATAAGACTGAGAGGTTAGAGCCAGAATCAGTATGACAGGTCAGAGCCGGAATAAGACTGAGAGGTCAGAGCCAGAATCAGTATGAGAGGTTAGAGACGGAATCAGACTGAGAGGTCAGAGCCAGAATCAGAATGAGAGGTCAGAGCCGGAAACAGACTGAGATGTCAGAGCCAGAATAAGTCAGAGAGGTCAGAGAAAGAATCAGTATAAGAGGTCAAAGCCAGAATCAGACTAAGAGGTCAGAGCCAGAATCAGACTGAAAGGTCAAAACCAGAATCAGACTGAGAGGTAGGAGCTGGAATCAGACTAAGAGGTCAGAGCCGGAATCAGACTGAGAGGTCAGAGCCGGAATCAGTAGGAGAGGTCAGAGCTGGAATCAGACTAAGAGGTCAGAGCCGGAATCAGACTGAGAGGTCAGAGCCGGAATCAGACTGAGAGGTCAGAGCCGGAATCAGACTGCGAGGTCAGAGCCAGAATCAGACTGAGAAGTCAGAGTAAGAATCAGACTGAGAGGTTAGAGCCAGAATCAGTATGACAGGTCAGAGCCGGAATCAGACTGAGAGGTCAGAGCCAGAATCAGACTGAGAGGGCAGAGACGGATTAAGTATGAAATATCAGAGCCGGAATAAGACTGATAGGTCAGAGCCGGAATCAGACTGAGAGATCAGAGCAGGAAACAGACTGAGAGGTCAGAGCCAGAATCAGACTGAGAGGTCAGAGCCAGAATCAGACTGAGAGGGCAGAGCCAGAATCAGACTGAGAGGTCAGAGCCGGAATCAGTAGGAGAGGTGAGAGCCGGAATCAGACTAAGAGGTAAGAGCCAGAATCAGGTTGAGAGGTCAGAGCCGGAATTAGACTGAGAAGTCAGAGCCAGAATCAGTATAAGAGGTCAGAGCCAGAATCAGGCTGAGAGGTCGGAGCCAGAATCAGACTGAGAGGTCAGAGCCAGAATAAGACAGAGAGGTCAGAGAATGAATCAGTATAAGAGGTCAGAGCCGGAATCAGACTGAGAGGTCCGAGCCAGAATCAGACTGCGAGGACAGAGCCAGAATCAGACTAAGTGGTCAGAGCCGGAATCAGACAGAGAGGTAAGAGCCAGAATCAGACTGAGAAGTCAGAGCCAGAATCAGACTGAGAGGTTAGAGCCAGAATCAGTATGACAGGTCAGAGCCGGAATCAGACTGAGAGGTCAAAGCCGGAAACAGACTGAGAGGTCAGAGCCAGAATAAGACAGAGAGGTCAGAGAAAGAATCAGACTGAGAAGTCAGAGCCAGAATCAGACTGAGAGGTTAGAGCCAGAATCAGTATGACAGGTCAGAGCCGGAATCAGACTGAGAGGTCAGAGCCAGAATCAGACAGAGAGGTCAGAGCCAGAATCAGACTGAGAGGTCAGAGACGGATTACGTATGAGATATCAGAGCCGGAATCAGACTGAGAGGTCAGAGCCGGAATCAGTATGACAGGTCAGAGCCGGAATCAGACTGAGAGGTCAGGGCTTGAATCAGACTAAGAGGTCAGAGCCAGAATCAGACTGAGAGGTCAGAGCAAGAATCAGTATGAGAGGTCAGAGCCAGAATCAGTATGTGAGGTCAGAACCAGAATCAGACTGAGAGGCCAGACCTGGAATCAGACTGAGAAGTCAGAGCCAGAATCAGACTGAGAGGTCAGAGCCGGAATCAGACTGAGAATTTAGAGCCAGAATCAGACTGAGAGGTCAGAGCCAGAATCAGTATGACAGGTCAGAGCCGGAATCAGACTGAGAGGTCAGAGCCAGAATCAGACTGAGAGGGCAGAGACGGATTAAGTATGAAATATCAGAGCCGGAATAAGACTGACAGGTCAGAGCCGGAATCAGACTGAGAGGTCAGAGCAGGAATCAGACTGAGAGGTCAGAGCCAGAATCAGACTGAGAGGTCAGAGCCAGAATCAGACTGAGAGGGCAGAGCCAGAATCAGACTGAGAAGTCAGAGCCGGAATCAGACTGAAAGGTCAGAGCTAGAATAAGACTGAGAGGTTAGAGCCAGAATCAGTATGACAGGTCAAAGCTGGAATCAAACGGAGAGGTCAGAGCCGGAATAAGACTGAGAGGTCAGAGTCAGAATCAGAATGAGAGGTCAGAGCAAGAATCAGACTGAGAGGTCAGAGCCGGAAACAGACTAAGAGGTCAGTGCCGGAATCAGACTGAGAGGTCAGAGCCGGAATCAGTAGGAGAGGTGAGAGCCGGAATCAGACTAAGAGGTAAGAGCCAGAATCAGGCTGAGAGGTCAGAGCCGGAATCAGACTGAGAAGTCAGAGCCAGAATCAGTATAAGAGGTCAGAGCCAGAATCAGGCTGAGAGGTCGGAGCCAGAATCAGTATGAGAGGTCAAAGCCGGAATCAGACTGAGAGGTCAGAGCCAGAATCAGACTGAGAGGTCAGAGCCAGAATAAGACAGAGAGGTCAGAGAATGAATCAGTATAAGAGGTCAGAGCCGGAATCAGACTGAGAGGTCCGAGCCAGAATCAGACTGAGAGGACAGAGCCAGAATCAGACTAAGTGGTCAGAGCCGGAATCAGACAGAGAGGTCAGAGCCAGAATCAGACTGAGAAGTCAGAGCCAGAATCAGACTGAGAGGTTAGAGCCAGAATCAGTATGACAGGTCAGAGCCGGAATCAGACTGACAGGTCAAAGCCGGAAACAGACTGAGAGGTCAGAGCCAGAATCAGACTGAGAGGTCAGAGACGGATTACGTATGAGATATCAGAGCCGGAATCAGACTGAGAGGTCAGAGCCGGAATCAGTATGAGAGGTCAGAGCCGGAATCAGACTGAGAGGTCAGAGCCAGAATCAGACTGAGAGGTCGGAGCCAGAATCAGACTGAGAAGTCAGAGCCAGAATCAGACTGAGAGGTTAGAGCAAGAATCAGTATGACTGGTCAGAGCCGGAATCAGACTGAGAGGTCAGAGCCGGAATCAGACTGAGAGGTCAGAGCCAGAATAAGACTGAGAGGTCAGAGCCGGAATCAGTAGGAGAGGCCAGAGCCGGAATCAGACTAAGAGGTCAGAGCCGGAATCAGGCTGAGAAGTCAGAGCCGGAATCAGACTGAGAAGTCAGAGCCAGAATCAGTATGAGAGGTCAGAGCCAGAATCAGGCTGAGAGGTCCAAGCCAGAATCAGTATGAGAGGTCAAAGCCGGAATCAGACTGAGAGGTCAGAGCCAGAATCAGACTGAGAGGTCAGAGCCGGAATCAGACTAAGAAGTCAGAGCTGGAATAAGACTCTGAGGTCAGAGCCGGAATCAGACTGAGATGTCAGAGCCAGAATCAGTACAAGAGGTCAGAGATGGAATCATATTGAGGGGTCAGAGCCGGAATCAGACTGAGAGGTCAGAGCCAGAATCAGTAGGAGAGGCCAGATCCGGAATCAGACTAAGAGGTCAGAGCTGGAATCAGACTGAGTGTTTAGAGCCGGAATCAGACTGAGAGGTCGGAGCCGGAATCAGACTAAGAGGTCAGAGCCGAAATCAGTATAAGAGGTCAGAGCCGTAATCAGTAGGAGAGGTCAGAGCCGGAATCAGACTGAGAGGTCAGAAACAGCATCAGACTGAGAGGTCAGAGCCGGAATCAGACTGAGAGGTCAGAGCCGGAATCAGACTAAGAAATCAGAGCCGGAATCAGTAAGAGAGATCAGAGCCGGAATCAGTACAAGAGGTCAGAGCCATAATCAGACTGAGAGGTCAGAGCAAGAATCAGACTGAGAAGTCAGAGCCAGAATCAGTATGAGAGGTCAGAGCCAGAATTAGTATCAGAGGTCAGAGCCGGAATCCGTAGAAGAGGTCAGAGCCGGAATCAGACTGAGAGGTCAGAGCCGGAAACAGACTGAGAGGTCAGAGCCAAAATCAAACTGAGAGGTCAGAGCCAGAATCAGACTGAGAGATCAGAGCCAGAATCAGACTGAAAGGTCAGAGCCGGAATCAGACTGAGAGGTCAGAGCCGGAATCAGACTGAGAGGTCAGAGCAGGAATCAGACTGAGAGGTCAAAGCCGGAATCAGACAAAGAGGTCAGAGCCGGAATAAGACTAAAAAGTCAGAGCCGGAATCAGACTGAGAGGTCAGAGCCGGAATCAGACTGAGAGGTCAGAGCAGGAATCAGACTGAGAGGTCAAAGCCGGAATCAGACAAAGAGGTCAGAGCCGGAATAAGACTGTGAGGTCAGAGCCGGAATAAGACTGTGAGGTCAGAGCCGGAATCAGACTGAGAAGTAAGAGCCAGAAACAGTACAAGAGGTCAGAGCCAGAATCATATTGAGGGGTCAGAGCCGGAATCAGACTGAGTGGTCAGAGCCAGAATCAGACTGAGAGGTCAGAGCCGGAATCAGTAGGAGAGGTCAGAGCCGGAATCAGACTCAGAAGTCAGAGCTGGAATCAGACTGAGAGGTCAGACGGGGAATCAGACTGACAGGTCAGAGCCAGAATCAGACTGAGAAGTCAGAGCCAGAATCAGACTAAGAAGTCAGAGCCGGAATCAGACTGAGAGGTCAGAGCCAGAATCAGACTGTGAAGTCAGAGCCAGAATCAGTATGAAAGGTTAGAGCTAGAATCAGACTGAGAGGTTAGAGCCGGAATAAGACTGAGAGGTCAGAGTCGGAATCAGACTGAGAGGTCAGAGCAAGAATCAGACTGAGAAGTCAGAGCCAGAATCAGTATGAGAGGTCAGAGCCAGAATTAGTATCAGAGGTCAGAGCCGGAATCAGTAGAAGAGGTCAGAGCCGGAATCAGACTGAGAGGTCAGAGCCGGAAACAGACTGAGAGGTCAGAGCCAAAATCAAACTGAGAGGTCAGAGCCAGAATCAGACTGAGAGATCAGAGCCAGAATCAGACTGAAAGGTCAGAGCCGGAATCAGACTGAGAGGTCAGAGCCGGAATCAGACTGAGAGGTCAGAGCAGGAATCAGACTGAGAGGTCAAAGCCGGAATCAGACAAAGAGGTCAGAGCCGGAATAAGACTGTGAGGTCAGAGCCGGAATCAGACTGAGAGGTCAGAGCCGGAATCAGACTGAGAGGTCAGAGCAGGAATCAGACTGAGGGGTCAAAGCCGGAATCAGACAAAGAGGTCAGAGCCGGAATAAGACTAAAAAGTCAGAGCCGGAATCAGACTGAGAGGTCAGAGCCGGAATCAGACTGAGAGGTCAGAGCAGGAATCAGACTGAGAGGTCAAAGCCGGAATCAGACAAAGAGGTCAGAGCCGGAATAAGACTGTGAGGTCAGAGCCGGAATAAGACTGTGAGGTCAGAGCCGGAATCAGACTGAGAAGTAAGAGCCAGAAACAGTACAAGAGGTCAGAGCCAGAATCATATTGAGGGGTCAGAGCCGGAATCAGACTGAGTGGTCAGAGCCAGAATCAGACTGAGAGGTCAGAGCCGGAATCAGTAGGAGAGGTCAGAGCCGGAATCAGACTCAGAAGTCAGAGCTGGAATCAGACTGAGAGGTCAGACGGGGAATCAGACTGACAGGTCAGAGCCAGAATCAGACTGAGAAGTCAGAGCCAGAATCAGACTAAGAAGTCAGAGCCGGAATCAGACTGAGAGGTCAGAGCCAGAATCAGACTGAGAAGTCAGAGCCAGAATCAGTATGAAAGGTTAGAGCTAGAATCAGACTGAGAGGTTAGAGCCGGAATAAGACTGAGAGGTCAGAGTCGGAATCAGACTGAGAGGTCAGAGCAAGAATCAGACTGAGAAGTCAGAGCCAGAATCAGTATGAGAGGTCAGAGCCAGAATTAGTATCAGAGGTCAGAGCCGGAATCAGTAGAAGAGGTCAGAGCCGGAATCAGACTGAGAGGTCAGAGCCGGAAACAGAATGAGAGGTCAGAGCCAAAATCAAACTGAGAGGTCAGAGCCAGAATCAGACTGAGAGATCAGAGCCAGAATCAGACTGAAAGGTCAGAGCCGGAATCAGACTGAGAGGTCAGAGCCGGAATCAGACTGAGAGGTCAGAGCAGGAATCAGACTGAGAGGTCAAAGCCGGAATCAGACAAAGAGGTCAGAGCCGGAATAAGACTGTGAGGTCAGAGCCGGAATCAGACTGAGAGGTCAGAGCCGGAATCAGACTGAGAGGTCAGAGCAGGAATCAGACTGAGGGGTCAAAGCCGGAATCAGACAAAGAGGTCAGAGCCGGAATAAGACTGTGAGGTCAGAGCCGGAATAAGACTGTGAGGTCAGAGCCGGAATCAGACTGAGAAGTAAGAGCCAGAAACAGTACAAGAGGTCAGAGCCAGAATCATATTGAGGGGTCAGAGCCGGAATCAGACTGAGTGGTCAGAGCCAGAATCAGACTGAGAGGTCAGAGCCGGAATCAGTAGGAGAGGTCAGAGCCGGAATCAGACTCAGAGGTCAGAGCTGGAATCAGACTGAGAGGTCAGACGGGGAATCAGACTGACAGGTCAGAGCCAGAATCAGACTGAGAAGTCAGAGCCAGAAACAGACTAAGAAGTCAGAGCCGGAATCAGACTGAGAGGTCAGAGCCAGAATCAGACTGAGAAGTCAGAGCCAGAATCAGTATGAAAGGTTAGAGCTAGAATCAGACTGAGAGGTTAGAGCCGGAATAAGACTGAGAGGTCAGAGTCGGAGTCAGACTGAGAGGTCAGAGCCGGAATCAGTATGAGAGGTCAGAGCCCGAATCAGACTGAGAGGTCAGAGCCAGAATCAGAATGAGAGGTCAGAGCCAGAATCAGAATGAGAGGTAAGAGCAAGAATCAGACTGAGAGGTCAGAGCCAGAATCAGAATGAGAGATCAGAGCCGGAAACAGACTGAGATGTCAGAGCCAGAATAAGTCAGAGGGGTTAGAGAAAGAATCAGTATAAGAGGTCAGAGCCAGAATCAGACTGAGAGGTCAGAGACGGAATCAGACTGAGAGGTCAGAGCCAGAATCAGAATGAGAGATCAGAGCCGGAAACAGACTGAGAGGTCAAAGCCAGAATCAGACTGAGAGGTCAGAGCCAGAATCAGACTGAGAGGTCTGAGCCAGAATCAAACTGAGAAGTCAGAGCCGGAATCAGACTGAAAAGTCAGAGCCAGAATAAGACTGAGAGGTTAGAGCCAGAATCAGTATGACAGGTCAGAGCTGGAATCAGACTGAGAGGTCAGAGCCGGAATAAGACTGAGAAGTCAGAGTCGGAGTCAGACTGAGAGGTCAGAGCCAGAATCAGTATGAGAGGTCAGAGACGGAATCAGACTAAGAGGTCAGAGCCAGAATCAGAATGAGAGGTCAGAGCCGGAAACAGACTGAGAGGTCAAAGCCAGAATCAGACTGAGAGGTCAGAGCCAGAATCAGAATGAGAGGTCAGAGCCGGAAACAGACTGAGAGGTCAAAGCCAGAATCAGACTGAGAGGTCAGAGCCGGAATCAGACTGAGAGGTCAAAACCAGAATCAGACTGAGAGGTAGGAGCTGGAATCAGACTAAGAGGTTAGAGCCGGAATCAGACTGAGAGGTCAGAGCCAGAATCAGACTAAGAGGTCAGAGCCAGAATCAGACTGAGAAGTCAGAGCAAGAATCAGACTGAGAGGTCAGAGTCGGAATCAGTAGGAGAGGTCAGAGCCGGAATCAGACTAAGAGGTCAGAGCCGGAATCAGACTGAGAGGTCTGAGCCAGAATCAAACTGAGAAGTCAGAGCCGGAATCAGACTGAAAAGTCAGAGACAGAATAAGACTGAGAGGTTAGAGCCAGAATCAGTATGACAGGTCAGAGCTGGAATCAGACTGAGAGGTCAGAGCCGGAATAAGACTGAGAGGTCAGATTCGGAGTCAGACTGAGAGGTCAGAGCCAGAATCAGTATGAGAGGTCAGAGACGGAATCAGAATGAGAGATCAGAGCCGGAAACAGACTGAGATGTCAGAGCCAGAATAAGTCAGCGAGGTCAGAGAAAGAATCAGTATAAGAGGTCAGAGCCAGAATCAGACTGACAGGTCAGAGACGGAATCAGACTGAGAGGTCAGAGCCAGAATGAGAATGAGAGATCAGAGCCGGAAACAGACTGAGAGGTCAAAGCCAGAATCAGACTGAGAGGTCAGAGCCAGAATCAGACTGAGAGGTCAAAACCAGAATCAGACTGAGAGGTAGGAGCTGGAATCAGACTAAGAGGTCAGAGCCGGAATCAGACTGAGAGGTCAGAGCCAGAATCAGACTAAGAGATCAGAGCCAGAATCAGACTGAGAGGTCAGAGCAAGAATCAGACTGAGAGGTCAGAGTCGGAATCAGTAGGAGAGGTCAGAGCCGGAATCAGACTGAGAGGTCAGAGCCGAAATCAGACTGAGAGGTCAGAGCCGGAATCAGACTAAGAGGTCTAAACCAGAATCAAACTGAGAAGTCAGAGCCGGAATCAGACTGAAAAGTCAGAGCCAGAATAAGACTGAGAGGTTAGAGCCAGAATCAGTATGACAGGTCAGAGCTGGAATCAGAATGAGAGGTCAGAGCCGGAATAAGACTGAGAGGTCAGAGCCAGAATCAGTATGAGAGGTCAGAGACGGAATCAGACTGAGAGGTCAGAGCCAGAATCAGAATGAGAGGTCAGAGCCGGAAACAGACTGAGATGTCAGAGCCAGAATAAGTCAGAGAGGTCAGAGAAAGAATCAGTATAAGAGGTCAGAGCCAGAATCAGACTGAGAGGTCAAAGCCAGAATCAGACTGAGAGGTCAGAGCCAGAATCAGACTGAAAGGTCAAAACCAGAATCAGACTGAGAGGTAGGAGCTGGAATCAGACTAAGAGGTCAGAGCCGGAATCAGACTGAGAGGTCAGAGCCGGAATCAGTAGGAGAGGTCAGAGCCGGAATCAGACTAAGAGGTCAGAGCCGGAATCAGACTGAGAGGTCAGAGCCGGAATCAGACTGAGAGGTCAGAGCCAGAATCAGACTGAGAAGTCAGAGTAAAAATCAGACTGAGAGGTTAGAGCCAGAATCAGTATGACAGGTCAGAGCCGGAATCAGACTGAGAGGTCAGAGCCAGAATCAGACTGAGAGGTCAGAGCCAGAATCAGACTGAGAGGGCAGAGCCAGAATCAGACTGAGAAGTCAGAGCCGGAATCAGACTGAAAGGTCAGAGCTAGAATAAGACTGAGAGGTTAGAGCCAGAATCAGTATGACAGGTCAAAGCTGGAATCAAACGGAGAGGTCAGAGCCGGAATAAGACTGAGAGGTCAGAGTCGGAGTCAGACTGAAAAGTCAGAGCCAGAATCCGTATGAGAGGTCAGAGCCCGAATCAGACTGAGAGGTCAGAGCCAGAATCAGAATGAGAGGTCAGAGCAAGAATCAGACTGAGAGGTCAGAGCCGGAAACAGACTGAGAGGTCAGAGCTAGAATCAGACTGAGAGGTCAGAGCCGGAATAAGACTGAGAGGTCAGAGTCGGAGTCAGACTGAGAGGTCAGAGCCAGAATCAGTATGAGAGGTCAGAGACGGAATCAGACTAAGAAGTCAGAGCCAGAATCAGAATGAGAGGTCAGAGCCGGAAACAGACTGAGAGGTCAAAGCCAGAATCAGACTGAGAGGTCAGAGCCAGAATCAGAATGAGAGGTCAGAGCCGGAAACAGACTGAGAGGTCAAAGCCAGAATCAGACTGAGAGGTCAGAGCCGGAATCAGACTGAGAGGTCAAAACCAGAATCAGACGGAGAGGTAGGAGCTGGAATCAGACTGAGAGGTCAGAGCCAGAATCAGACTAAGAGGTCAGAGCCAGAATCAGACTGAGAGGTCAGAGCCGGAATCAGACTAAGAAGTCAGAGCTGGAATAAGACTCTGAGGTCAGAGCCGGAATCAGACTGAGATGTCAGAGCCAGAATCAGTACAAGAGGTCAGAGCCAGAATCATATTGAGGGGCCAGAGCCGGAATCAGACTGAGAGGTCAGAGCCAGAATAAGACTGAGAGGTCAGAACCGGAATCAGTAGGAGAGGCCAGATCCGGAATCAGACTAAGAGGTCAGAGCTGGAATCAGACTGAGTGGTTAGAGCCGGAATCAGACTGAGAGGTCGGAGCCGGAATCAGACTAAGAGGTCAGAGCCGGAATCAGTATAAGAGGTCAGAGCCAGAATCAGACTGAGAGGTCAGAGCAAGAATCAGACTGAGAGGTCAGAGTCGGAATCAGTAGGAGAGGTCAGAGCCGGAATCAGACTAAGAGGTCAGAGCCGGAATCAGACTGAGAGGTCTGAGCCAGAATCAAACTGAGAAGTCAGAGCCGGAATCAGACTGAAAAGTCAGAGACAGAATAAGACTGAGAGGTTAGAGCCAGAATCAGTATGACAGGTCAGAGCTGGAATCAGACTGAGAGGTCAGAGCCGGAATAAGACTGAGAGGTCAGATTCGGAGTCAGACTGAGAGGTCAGAGCCAGAATCAGTATGAGAGGTCAGAGACGGAATCAGACTGAGAGGTCAGAGCCAGAATCAGAATGAGAGATCAGAGCCGGAAACAGACTGAGATGTCAGAGCCAGAATAAGTCAGAGAGGTCAGAGAAAGAATCAGTATAAGAGGTCAGAGCCAGAATCAGACTGAGAGGTCAGAGACGGAATCAGACTGAGAGGTCAGAGCCAGAATCAGAATGAGAGATCACAGCCGGAAACAGACTGAGAGGTCAAAGCCAGAATCAGACTGAGAGGTCAGAGCCAGAATCAGACTGAGAGGTCAAAACCAGAATCAGACTGAGAGGTAGGAGCTGGAATCAGACTAAGAGGTCAGAGCCGGAATCAGACTGAGAGGTCAGAGCCAGAATCAGACTAAGAGATCAGAGCCAGAATCAGACTGAGAGGTCAGAGCAAGAATCAGACTGAGAGGTCAGAGTCGGAATCAGTAGGAGAGGTCAGAGCCGGAATCAGACTGAGAGGTCAGAGCCAAAATCAGACTGAGAGGTCAGAGCCGGAATCAGACTAAGAGGTCTAAACCAGAATCAAACTGAGAAGTCAGAGCCGGAATCAGACTGAAAAGTCAGAGCCAGAATAAGACTGAGAGGTTAGAGCCAGAATCAGTATGACAGGTCAGAGCTGGAATCAGACTGAGAGGTCAGAGCCGGAATAAGACTGAGAGGTCAGAGCCAGAATCAGTATGAGAGGTCAGAGACGGAATCAGACTGAGAGGTCAGAGCCAGAATCAGAATGAGAGGTCAGAGCCGAAAACAGACTGAGATGTCAGAGCCAGAATAAGTCAGAGAGGTCAGAGAAAGAATCAGTATAAGAGGTCAGAGCCAGAATCAGACTGAGAGGTCAAAGCCAGAATCAGACTGAGAGGTCAGAGCCAGAATCAGACTGAAAGGTCAAAACCAGAATCAGACTGAGAGGTAGGAGCTGGAATCAGACTAAGAGGTCAGAGCCGGAATCAGACTGAGAGATCAGAGCCGGAATCAGTAGGAGAGGTCAGAGCCGGAATCAGACTAAGAGGTCAGAGCCGGAATCAGACTGAGAGGTCAGAGCCGGAATCAGACTGAGAGGTCAGAGCCAGAATCAGACTGAGAAGTCAGAGTAAGAATCAGACTGAGAGGTTAGAGCCAGAATCAGTATGACAGGTCAGAGCCGGAATCAGACTGAGAGGTCAGAGCCAGAATCAGACTGAGAGGTCAGAGCCAGAATCAGACTGAGAGGGCAGAGCCAGAATCAGAATGAGAGATCAGAGCCGGAAACAGACTGAGATGTCAGAGCCAGAATAAGTCAGAGAGGTCAGAGAAAGAATCAGTATAAGAGGTCAGAGCCAGAATCAGACTGAGAGGTCAGAGACGGAATCAGACTGAGAGGTCAGAGCCAGAATCAGAATGAGAGATCAGAGCCGGAAACAGACTGAGAGGTCAGAGCCAGAATCAGACTGAGAGGTCAAAACCAGAATCAGACTGAGAGGTAGGAGCTGGAATCAGACTAAGAGGTCAGAGCCGGAATCAGACTGAGAGGTCAGAGCCAGAATCAGACTAAGAGATCAGAGCCAGAATCAGACTGAGAGGTCAGAGCAAGAATCAGACTGACAGGTCAGAGTCGGATTCAGTAGGAGAGGTCAGAGCCGGAATCAGACTGAGAGGTCAGAGCCGAAATCAGACTGAGAGGTCAGAGCCGGAATCAGACTAAGAGGTCTAAACTAGAATCAAACTGAGAAGTCAGAGCCGGAATCAGACTGAAAAGTCAGAGCCAGAATAAGACTGAGAGGTTAGAGCCAGAATCAGTATGACAGGTCAGAGCTGGAATCAGACTGAGAGGTCAGAGCCGGAATAAGACTGAGAGGTCAGAGCCAGAATCAGTATGAGAGGTCAGAGACGGAATCAGACTGAGAGGTCAGAGCCAGAATCAGAATGAGAGGTCAGAGCCGGAAACAGACTGAGATGTCAGAGCCAGAATAAGTCAGAGAGGTCAGAGAAAGAATCAGTATAAGAGGTCAGAGCCAGAATCAGACTGAGAGGTCAAAGCCAGAATCAGACTGAGAGGTCAGAGCCAGAATCATTCTGAAAGGTCAAAACCAGAATCAGACTGAGAGGTAGGAGCTGGAATCAGACTAAGTGGTCAGAGCCGGAATCAGACTGAGAGGTCAGAGCCGGAATCAGTAGGAGAGGTCAGAGCCGGAATCAGGCTAAGAGGTCAGAGCCGGAATCAGACTGAGAGGTCAGAGCCGGAATCAGACTGAGATTTCAGAGCCAGAATCAGACTGAGAAGTCAGAGTAAAAATCAGACTGAGAGGTTAGAGCCAGAATCAGTATGACAGGTCAGAGCCGGAATCAGACTGAGAGGTCAGAGCCAGAATCAGACTGAGAGGTCAGAGCCAGAATCAGACTGAGAGGGCAGAGCCAGAATCAGACTGAGAAGTCAGAGCCGGAATCAGACTGAAAGGTCAGAGCTAGAATAAGACTGAGAGGTTAGAGCCAGAATCAGTATGACAGGTCAAAGCTGGAATCAAACGGAGAGGTCAGAGCCGGAATAAGACTGAGAGGTCAGAGTCGGAGTCAGACTGAAAAGTCAGAGCCAGAATCCGTATGAGAGGTCAGAGCCCGAATCAGACTGAGAGGTCAGAGCCAGAATCAGAATGAGAGGTCAGAGCAAGAATCAGACTGAGAGGTCAGAGCCGGAAACAGACTGAGAGGTCAGAGCCAGAATCAGACTGAGAGGTCAAAACCAGAATGAGACTGAGAGGTCAGAGCTGGAATCAGACTGAGAGGTCAGAGCCGGAATCAGTAGGAGAGGTGAGAGCCGGAATCAGACTAAGAGGTAAGAGCCAGAATCAGGCTGAGAGGTCAGAGCCGGAATCAGACTGAGAAGTCAGAGCCAGAATCAGTATAAGAGGTCAGAGCCAGAACCAGGCTGAGAGGTCCGAGCCAGAATCAGTATGAGAGGTCAAAGCCGGAATCAGACTGAGAGGTCAGAGCTAGAATCAGACTGAGAGGTCAGAGCCAGAATAAGACAGAGAGGTCAGAGAATGAATCAGTATAAGAGGTCAGAGCCGGGATCAGACTGAGAGGTCCGAGCCAGAATCAGACTGAGTGGTCAGAGCCGGAATCAGACTGAGAAGTCAGAGCCAGAATCAGACTGAGAGGTTAGAGCCAGAATCAGTATGACAGGTCAGAGCCGGAATCAGACTGAGAGGTCAAAGCCGGAAACAGACTGAGAGGTTAGAGCCAGAATAAGACAGAGAGGTCAGAGAAAGAATCAGTATAAGAGGTCAGAGCCGGAATCAGACTGAGAGGTCAGAGCCAGAATCAGACAGAGAGGTCAGAGCCAGAATCAGACTGAGAGGTCAGAGACGGATTATGTATGAGATATCAGAGCCGGAATCAGACTGACAGGTCAGAGCCGGAATCAGACTGAGAGGTCAGAGCCGGAATCAGTATGAGAGGTCAGAGCCGGAATCAGACTGAGAGGTCAGAGCCAGAATCAGACTGAGAGGTCGGAGCCAGAATCAGACTGAGAAGTCAGAGCCAGAATCAGACTGAGAGGTTAGAGCAAGAATCAGTATGACTGGTCAGAGCCGGAATCAGACTGAGAGGTCAGAGCCGGAATCAGACTGAGAGGTCAGAGCCGGAATCAGGCTGAGAAGTCAGAGCCGGAATCAGACTGAGAAGTCAGAGCCAGAATCAGTATGAGAGGTCAGAGCCAGAATCAGGCTGAGAGGTCCGAGCCAGAATCAGTATGAGAGGTCAAAGCCGGAATCAGACTATGAGGTCAGAGCCAGAATCAGACTGAGAGGTCAGAGCCGGAATCAGACTAAGAAGTCAGAGCTGGAATAAGACTCTGAGGTCAGAGCCGGAATCAGACTGAGATGTCAGAGCCAGAATCAGTACAAGAGGTCCGAGCCAGAATCATATTGAGGGGCCAGAGCCGGAATCAGACTGAGAGGTCAGAGCCAGAATAAGACTGAGAGGTCAGAACCGGAATCAGTAGGAGAGGCCAGATCCGGAATCAGACTAAGAGGTCAGAGCTGGAATCAGACTGAGTGGTTAGAGCCGGAATCAGACTGAGAGGTCGGAGCCGGAATCAGACTAAGAGGTCAGAGCCGGAATCAGTATAAAAGGTCAGAGCCAGAATCAGACTAAGAGGTCAGAGCCAGAATCAGACTGAGAGGTCAGAGCAAGAATCAGACTGAGAGGTCAGAGTCGGAATCAGTAGGAGAGGTCAGAGCCGGAATCAGACTAAGAGGTCAGAGCCGGAATCAGACTGAGAGGTCTGAGCCAGAATCAAACTGAGAAGTCAGAGCCGGAATCAGACTGAAAAGTCAGACACAGAATAAGACTGAGAGGTTAGAGCCAGAATCAGTATGACAGGTCAGACCTGGAATCAGACTGAGAGGTCAGAGCCGGAATAAGACTGAGAGGTCAGATTCGGAGTCAGACTGAGAGGTCAGAGCCAGAATCAGACTGAGAGGTCAGAGACGGAATCAGACTGAGAGGTCAGAGCCAGAATCAGAATGAGAGATCAGAGCCGGAAACAGACTGAGAGGTCAGAGCCAGAATAAGACAGAGAGGTCAGAGAATGAATCAGTATAAGAGGTCAGAGCCGGAATCAGACTGAGAGGTCCGAGCCAGAATCAGACTGAGTGGTCAGAGCCGGAATCAGACTGAGAAGTCAGAGCCAGAATCAGACTGAGAGGTTAGAGCCAGAATCAGTATGACAGGTCAGAGCTGGAATCAGACTGAGAGGTCAGAGCCGGAATAAGACTGAGAGGTCAGAGTCGGAGTCAGACTGAGAGGTCAGAGCCAGAATCAGTATGAGAGGTCAGAGACGGAATCAGACTAAGAAGTCAGAGCCAGAATCAGAATGAGAGGTCAGAGCCGGAAACAGACTGAGAGGTCAAAGCCAGAATCAGACTGAGAGGTCAGAGCCAGAATCAGAATGAGAGGTCAGAGCCGGAAACAGACTGAGAGGTCAAAGCCAGAATCAGACTGAGAGGTCAGAGCCGGAATCAGACTGAGAGGTCAAAACCAGAATCAGACGGAGAGGTAGGAGCTGGAATCAGACTAAGAGGTTAGAGCCGGAATCAGACTGAGAGGTCAGAGCCAGAATCAGACTAAGAGGTCAGAGCCAGAATCAGACTGAGAGGTCAGAGCCGGAATCAGACTAAGAAGTCAGAGCTGGAATAAGACTCTGAGGTCAGAGCCGGAATCAGACTGAGATGTCAGAGCCAGAATCAGTACAAGAGGTCAGAGCCAGAATCATATTGAGGGGCCAGAGCCGGAATCAGACTGAGAGGTCAGAGCCAGAATAAGACTGAGAGGTCAGAACCGGAATCAGTAGGAGAGGCCAGATCCGGAATCAGACTAAGAGGTCAGAGCTGGAATCAGACTGAGTGGTTAGAGCCGGAATCAGACTGAGAGGTCGGAGCCGGAATCAGACTAAGAGGTCAGAGCCGGAATCAGTATAAGAGGTCAGAGCCAGAATCAGACTGAGAGGTCAGAGCAAGAATCAGACTGAGAGGTCAGAGTCGGAATCAGTAGGAGAGGTCAGAGCCGGAATCAGACTAAGAGGTCAGAGCCGGAATCAGACTGAGAGGTCTGAGCCAGAATCAAACTGAGAAGTCAGAGCCGGAATCAGACTGAAAAGTCAGAGACAGAATAAGACTGAGAGGTTAGAGCCAGAATCAGTATGACAGGTCAGAGCTGGAATCAGACTGAGAGGTCAGAGCCAGAATAAGACTGAGAGGTCAGATTCGGAGTCAGACTGAGAGGTCAGAGCCAGAATCAGTATGAGAGGTCAGAGACGGAATCAGACTGAGAGGTCAGAGCCAGAATCAGAATGAGAGATCAGAGCCGGAATCAGACTGAGAAGTCAGAGCCAGAATCAGTATAAGAGGTCAGAGCCAGAACCAGGCTGAGAGGTCCGAGCCAGAATCAGTATGAGAGGTCAAAGCCGGAATCAGACTGAGAGGTCAGAGCTAGAATCAGACTGAGAGGTCAGAGCCAGAATAAGACAGAGAGGTCAGAGAATGAATCAGTATAAGAGGTCAGAGCCGGGATCAGACTGAGAGGTCCGAGCCAGAATCAGACTGAGTGGTCAGAGCCGGAATCAGACTGAGAAGTCAGAGCCAGAATCAGACTGAGAGGTTAGAGCCAGAATCAGTATGACAGGTCAGAGCCGGAATCAGACTGAGAGGTCAAAGCCGGAAACAGACTGAGAGGTTAGAGCCAGAATAAGACAGAGAGGTCAGAGAAAGAATCAGTATAAGAGGTCAGAGCCGGAATCAGACTGAGAGGTCAGAGCCAGAATCAGACAGAGAGGTCAGAGCCAGAATCAGACTGAGAGGTCAGAGACGGATTATGTATGAGATATCAGAGCCGGAATCAGACTGACAGGTCAGAGCCGGAATCAGACTGAGAGGTCAGAGCCGGAATCAGTATGAGAGGTCAGAGCCGGAATCAGACTGAGAGGTCAGAGCCAGAATCAGACTGAGAGGTCGGAGCCAGAATCAGACTGAGAAGTCAGAGCCAGAATCAGACTGAGAGGTTAGAGCAAGAATCAGTATGACTGGTCAGAGCCGGAATCAGACTGAGAGGTCAGAGCCGGAATCAGACTGAGAGGTCAGAGCCGGAATCAGGCTGAGAAGTCAGAGCCGGAATCAGACTGAGAAGTCAGAGCCAGAATCAGTATGAGAGGTCAGAGCCAGAATCAGGCTGAGAGGTCCGAGCCAGAATCAGTATGAGAGGTCAAAGCCGGAATCAGACTATGAGGTCAGAGCCAGAATCAGACTGAGAGGTCAGAGCCGGAATCAGACTAAGAAGTCAGAGCTGGAATAAGACTCTGAGGTCAGAGCCGGAATCAGACTGAGATGTCAGAGCCAGAATCAGTACAAGAGGTCCGAGCCAGAATCATATTGAGGGGCCAGAGCCGGAATCAGACTGAGAGGTCAGAGCCAGAATAAGACTGAGAGGTCAGAACCGGAATCAGTAGGAGAGGCCAGATCCGGAATCAGACTAAGAGGTCAGAGCTGGAATCAGACTGAGTGGTTAGAGCCGGAATCAGACTGAGAGGTCGGAGCCGGAATCAGACTAAGAGGTCAGAGCCGGAATCAGTATAAGAGGTCAGAGCCAGAATCAGACTAAGAGGTCAGAGCCAGAATCAGACTGAGAGGTCAGAGCAAGAATCAGACTGAGAGGTCAGAGTCGGAATCAGTAGGAGAGGTCAGAGCCGGAATCAGACTAAGAGGTCAGAGCCGGAATCAGACTGAGAGGTCTGAGCCAGAATCAAACTGAGAAGTCAGAGCCGGAATCAGACTGAAAAGTCAGACACAGAATAAGACTGAGAGGTTAGAGCCAGAATCAGTATGACAGGTCAGACCTGGAATCAGACTGAGAGGTCAGAGCCGGAATAAGACTGAGAGGTCAGATTCGGAGTCAGACTGAGAGGTCAGAGCCAGAATCAGACTGAGAGGTCAGAGACGGAATCAGACTGAGAGGTCAGAGCCAGAATCAGAATGAGAGATCAGAGCCGGAAACAGACTGAGAGGTCAAAGCCAGAATCAGACTGAGAGGTCAGAGCCAGAATCAGACTGAGAGGTCAAAACCAGAATCAGACTGAGAGGTAGGAGCTGGAATCAGACTAAGAGGTCAGAGCCGAAATCAGACTGAGAGGTCAGAGCCGGAATCAGACTAAGAGGTCTAAACCAGAATCAAACTGAGAAGTCAGAGCCTGAATCAGACTGAAAAGTCAGAGCCAGAATAAGACTGAGAGGTTAGAGCCAGAATCAGTATGACAGGTCAGAGCTGGAATCAGACTGAGAGGTCAGAGCCGGAATAAGACTGAGAGGTCAGAGCCAGAATCAGTATGAGAGGTCAGAGACGGAATCAGACTGAGAGGTCAGAGCCAGAATCAGAATGAGAGGTCAGAGCCGGAAACAGACTGAGATGTCAGAGCCAGAATAAGTCAGAGAGGTCAGAGAAAGAATCAGTATAAGAGGTCAGAGCCAGAATCAGACTGAGAGGTCAAAGCCAGAATCAGACTGAGAGGTCAGAGCCAGAATCATTCTGATAGGTCAAAACCAGAATCAGACTGAGAGGTCAGAGCCGGAATCAGACTGAGAGGTCAGAGCCGGAATCAGTAGGAGAGGTCAGAGCCGGAATCAGACTAAGAGGTCAGAGCCGGAATCAGACTGAGAGGTCAGAGCCGGAATCAGACTGAGAGGTCAGAGCCAGAATCAGACTGAGAAGTCAGAGTAAGAATCAGACTGAGAGGTCAGAGCCGGAATCAGTAGGAGAGGTCAGAGCCGGAATCAGACTAAGAGGTCAGAGCCGGAATCAGACTGAGAGGTCAGAGCCGGAATCAGACTGAGAGGTCAGAGCCAGAATCAGACTGAGAAGTCAGAGTAAGAATCAGACTGAGAGGTTAGAGCCAGAATCAGTATGACAGGTCAGAGCCGGAATCAGACTGAGAGGTCAGAGCCAGAATCAGACTGAGAGGTCAGAGCCAGAATCAGACTGAGAGGGCAGAGCCAGAATCAGACTGAGAAGTCAGAGCCGTAATCAGACTGAAAGGTCAGAGCTAGAATAAGACTGAGAGGTTAGAGCCAGAATCAGTATGACAGGTCAAAGCTGGAATCAAACGGAGAGGTCAGAGCCGGAATAAGACTGAGAGGTCAGAGTCGGAGTCAGACTGAAAAGTCAGAGCCAGAATCCGTATGAGAGGTCAGAGCCCGAATCAGACTGAGAGGTCAGAGCCAGAATCAGAATGAGAGGTCAGAGCAAGAATCAGACTGAGAGGTCAGAGCCGGAAACAGACTGAGAGGTCAGAGCCAGAATCAAACTGAGAGGTCAAAAAAAGAATGAGACTGAGAGGTCAGAGCTGGAATCAGACTGAGAGGTCAGAGCCGGAATCAGTAGGAGAGGTGAGAGCCGGAATCAGACTAAGAGGTAAGAGCCAGAATCAGGCTGAGAGGTCAGAGCCGGAATCAGACTGAGAAGACAGAGCCAGAATCAGTATAAGAGGTCAGAGCCAGAATCAGGCTGAGAGGTCCGAGCCAGAATCAGTATGAGAGGTCAAAGCCGGAATCAGACTGAGAGGTCAGAGCTAGAATCAGACTGAGAGGTCAGAGCCAGAATAAGACAGAGAGGTCAGAGAATGAATCAGTATAAGATGTCAGAGCCGGAATCAGACTGAGAGGTCCGAGCCAGAATCAGACTGAGTGGTCAGAGCCGGAATCAGACTGAGAAGTCAGAGCCAGAATCAGACTGAGAGGTCCAAGCCGGAAACAGACTGAGAGGTCAGAGCCAGAATAAGACAGAGAGGTCAGAGAAAGAATCAGTATAAGAGGTCAGAGCCGGAATCAGACTGAGAGGTCAGAGCCAGAATCAGACAGAGAGGTCAGAGCCAGAATCAGACTGAGAGGTCAGAGACGGATTATGTATGAGATATCAGAGCCGGAATCAGACTGACAGGTCAGAGCCGGAATCAGACTGAGAGGTCAGAGCCGGAATCAGAATGAGAGGTCAGAGCCGGAATCAGACTGAGAGGTCAGAGCCAGAATCAGACTGAGAGGTTGGAGCCAGAATCAGACTGAGAAGTCAGAGCCAGAATCAGACTGAGTGGTTAGAGCAAGAATCAGTATGACTGGTCAGAGCCGGAATCAGACTGAGAGGTCAGAGCCGGAATCAGACTGAGAGGTCAGAGCCAGAATAAGACTGAGAGGTCAGAGCCGGAATCAGTAGGAGATGCCAGAGCCGGAATCAGACTAAGAGGTCAGAGCCGGAATCAGGCTGAGAAGTCAGAGCCGGAATCAGACTGAGAAGTCAGAGCCAGAATCAGTATGAGAGGTCAGAGCCAGAATCAGGCTGAGAGGTCCGAGCCAGAATCAGTATGAGAGGTCAAAGCCGGAATCAGACTATGAGGTCAGAGCCAGAATCAGACTTAGAGGTCAGAGCCGGAATCAGACTAAGAAATCAGAGCTGGAATAAGACTCTGAGGTCAGAGCCGGAATCAGACTGAGATGTCAGAGCCAGAATCAGTACAAGAGGTCAGAGCCAGAATCATATTGAGGGGCCAGAGCCGGAATCAGACTGAGAGGTCAGAGCCAGAATAAGACTGAGAGGTCAGAACCGGAATCAGTAGGAGAGGCCAGATCCGGAATCAGACTAAGAGGTCAGAGCTGGAATCAGACTGAGTGGTTAGAGCCGGAATCAGACTGAGAGGTCGGAGCCGGAATCAGACTAAGAGGTCAGAGCCGGAATCAGTATAAGAGGTCAGAGCCGTAATCAGTAGGAGAGGTCAGAGCCGGAATCAGACTGAGAGGTCAGAAACAGCATCAGACTGAGAGGTCAGAGCCGGAATCAGACTGACAGGTCAGAGCCGGAATCAGACTAAGAAATCAGAGCCGGAATCAGTAGGAGAGGTCAGAGCCGGAATCAGTACGAGAGGTCAGAGCCATAATCAGACTGAGAGGTCAGAGCAAGAATCAGACTGAAAAGTCAGAGCCAGAATCAGTATGAGAGGTCAGAGCCAGAATTAGTATCAGAGGTCAGAGCCGGAATCAGTAGAAGAGGTCAGAGCCGGAATCAGACTGAGAGGTCAGAGCCGGAAACAGACTGAGAGGTCAGAGCCAAAATCAAACTGAGAGGTCAGAGCCAGAATCAGACTGAGAGGTCAGAGCCAGAATCAGACTGAAAGGTCAGAGCCGGAATCAGACTGAGAGGTCAGAGCCGGAATCAGACTGAGAGGTCAGAGCAGGAATCAGACTGAGAGGTCAAAGCCGGAATCAGGCAAAGAGGTCAGAGCCGGAATAAGACTGGGAGGTCAGAGCCGGAATCAGACTGAGAGGTCAGAGCCGGAATCAGACTGAGAGGTCAGAGCAGGAATCAGACTGAGAGGTCAAAGCCGGAATCAGACAAAGAGGTTAGAGCCGGAATAAGACTGTGAGGTCAGAGCCGGAATCAGACTGAGAAGTCAGAGCCAGAATCAGTATGAAAGGTTAGAGATAGAATCAGACTGAGAGGTCAGAGCCGGAATAAGACTGAGAGGTCAGAGTCGGAGTCAGACTGAGAGGTCAGAGCCAGAATCAGTATGAGAGGTCAGAGCCCGTATCAGACTGAGAGGTCAGAGCCAGAATCAGAATGAGAGGTCAGAGCCAGAATCAGAATGAGAGGTCAGAGCAAGAATCAGACTGAGAGGTCAGAGCCAGAAACAGACTGAGAGGTCAGAGCCAGAATAAGACAGAGAGGTCAGAGAAATAATCAGTATAAGACGTCAGAGCCGGAATCCGACTGAGAGGTCCGAGCCAGAATCAGACTGAGAGGACAGAGCCAGAATCAGACTGAATGGTCAGAGCTGGAATCAGACTGAGAGGTCAGAGCCAGAATCAGACTGAGAAGTCAGAGCCAGAATCAGACTGAGAGGACAGAGCCAGAATCAGACTGAATGGTCAGAGCTGGAATCAGACTGAGAGGTCAGAGCCAGAATCAGACTGAGAAGTCAGAGCCAGAATCAGACTGAGAGGTCAGAGCCAGAATCAGACTGAGAGGTCAGGTCAGAGACGGAATCAAACTGAGAGGTCAGAGCCAGAATAAGACAGAGAGGTCAGAGAAAGAATCAGTATAAGAGGTCAGAGCCGGAATCAGACTGAGAGGTCAGAGCCAGAATCAGACTGAGAGGTCAGAGCCAGAATAAGACTGAGAGGGCAGAGACGGATTAAGTATGAGAAATCAGAGCCGGAATCAGACTGACAGGTCAGAGCCGGAATCAGACTGAGTGGTCAGAGCAGGAATCAGACTGAGAGGTCAGAGCCGGAATCAGTAGGAGAGGTCAGAGCCGGAATCAGACTAAGAGGTCAGAGCCAGAATCAGACTGAGAGGTCAGAGCAAGAATCAGACTGAGAGGTCAGAGTCGGAATCAGTAGGAGAGGTCAGAGCCGGAATCAGACTGAGAGGTCAGAGCCGAAATCAGACTGAGAGGTCAGAGCCGGAATCAGACTGAGAGGTCTGAGCCAGAATCAAACTGAGAAGTCAGAGCTGGAATCAGACTGAAAAGTCAGAGCCAGAATAAGACTGAGAGGTTAGAGCCAGAATCAGTATGACAGGTCAGAGCTGGAATCAGACTAAGAGGTCAGAGCCGGAATAAGACTGAGAGGACAGAGTCGGAGTCAGACTGAGAGGTCAGAGCCAGAATCAGTATGAGAGGTTAAAGACGGAATCAGACTGAGAGGTCAGAGCCAGAATCAGACTGAGAGGTCAAAACCAGAATCAGACTGAGAGGTAGGAGCTGGAATCAGACTAAGAGGTCAGAGCCGGAATCAGACTGAGAGGTCAGAGCCAGAATCAGACTAAGAGGTCAGAGCCAGAATCAGACTGAGAGGTCAGAGCAAGAATCAGACTGAGAGGTCAGAGTCGGAATCAGTAGGAGAGGTCAGAGCCGGAATCAGACTGAGAGGTCAGAGCCGAAATCAGACTGAGAGGTCAGAGCCGGAATCAGACTGAGAGGTCTGAGCCAGAATCAAACTGAGAAGTGAGAGCCGGAATCAGACTGAAAAGTCAGAGACAGAATAAGACTGAGAGGTTAGAGCCAGAATCAGTATGACAGGTCAGAGCTGGAATCAGACTGAGAGGTCAGAGCCGGAATAAGACTGAAAGGTCAGAGCCAGAATCAGTATGAGAGGTCAGAGACGGAATCAGACTAAGAGGTCAGAGCCAGAATCAGAATGAGAGGTCAGAGCCGGAAACAGACTGAGATGTCAGAGCCAGAATAAGTCAGAGAGGTCAGAGAAAGAATCAGTATAAGAGGTCAGAGCCAGAATCAGACTGAGAGGTCAAAGTCAGAATCAGACTGAGAGGTCAGAGCCAGAATCAGACTGAGAGGTCAAAACCAGAATCAGACTGAGAGGTAGGAGCTGGAATCAGACTAAGAGGTCAGAGCCGGAATCAGACTGAGAGGTCAGAGCCGGAATCAGTAGGAGAGGTCAGAGCCGGAATCAGACTAAGAGGTCAGAGCCGGAATCAGACTGAGAGGTCAGAGCCGGAATCAGACTGAGAGGTCAGAGCCAGAATCAGACTGAGAAGTCAGAGCAAGAATTAGACTGAGAGGTTAGAGCCAGAATCAGTATGACAGGTCAAAGCCGGAATCAGACTGAGAGGTCAGAGCCAGAATCAGACTGAGAGGGCAGAGACGGATTAAGTATGAAATATCAGAGCCGGAATAAGACTGACAGGTCAGAGCCGGAATCAGACTGAGAGGTCAGAGCAGGAATCAGACTGAGAGGTCAGAGCCAGAATCAGACTGAGAGGTCAGAGCCAGAATCAGACTGAGAGGGCAGAGCCAGAATCAGACTGAGAAGTCAGAGCCGAAATCAGACTGAAAGGTCAGAGCTAGAATAAGACTGAGAGGTTAGAGCCAGAATCAGTATGACAGGTCAAAGCTGGAATCAAACGAAGAGGTCAGAGCCGGAATAAGACTGAGAGGTCATAGTCGGAGTTAGACTGAAAAGTCAGAGCCAGAATCCGAATTAGAGTTCAGAGCCCGAATCAGACTGAGAGGTCAGAGCCAGAATCAGAATGAGAGGTCAGAGCAAGAATCAGACTGAGAGGTCAGAGCCGGAAACAGACTGAGAGGTCAGAGCCATAATCAGACAGAGAGGTCAAAACCAGAATGAGACTGAGAGGTCAGAGCTGGAATCAGACTAAGAGGTCAGACCCGGAATCAGACTGAGAGGTCAGAGCCGGAATCAGTAGGAGAGGTCAGAGCCGGAATCAGACTGAGAGGTCAGAGCCGGAATCAGACTGAGAGGTCAGAGCCAGAATCAGACTGAGAGGTCGGAGCCAGAATCAGACTGAGAAGTCAGAGCCAGAATCAGACTGAGAGGTTCGAGCAAGAATCAGTATGACTGGTCAGAGCCGGAATCAGACTGAGAGGTCAGAGCCGGAATCAGACTGAGAGGTCAGAGCCAGAATAAGACTGAGAGGTCAGAGCCGGAATCAGTAGGAGAGGCCAGAGCCGGAATCAGACTAAGAGGTCAGAGCTGGAATCAGACTGAGAGGTCAGAGCCGGAATCAGACTGAGAAGTCAGAGCCAGAATCAGACTGGGAGGTCAGAGCTGGAATCAGTAGGAGAGGTCAGAGCCGGAATCAGACTGGGAGGTCAGAGCCGGAATCAGACTGGGAGGTCAGAGCTGGAATCAGTAGGAGAGGTCAGAGCCGGAATCAGACTGAGAGGTCAGAGCCGGAATCAGACTGAGAGGTCAGAGCCGGAATCAGACTGAGAGGTCAGAGCCAGAATCAGACTGAGAGGTCAGAGCAAGAATCAGACTGAGAGGTCAGAGTCGGAATCAGTAGGAGAGGTCAGAGCCGGAATCAGACTGAGAGGTCAGAGCCGAAATCAGACTGAGAGGTCAGAGCCGGAATCAGACTGAGAGGTCTGAGCCAGAATCAAACTGAGAAGTCAGAGCCGGAATCAGACTGAAAAGTCAGAGCCAGAATAGGACTGAGAGGTTAGAGCCAGAATCAGTATGACAGGTCAGAGCTGGAATCAGACTGAGAGGTCAGAGTCGGAATCAGTAGGAGAGGTCAAAGCCGGAATCAGACTGAGAGGTCAGAGCCAGAATCAGACTGAGAGGTCAAAACCAGAATCAGACTGAGAGGTAGGAGCTGGAATCAGACTAAGAGGTCAGAGCCGGAATCAGACTGAGAGGTCAGAGCCGGAATCAGTAGGAGAGGTCAGAGCCGGAATCAGACTAAGAGGTCAGAGCCGGAATCAGACTGAGAGGTCAGAGCCGGAATCAGACTGAGAGGTCAGAGCCAGAATCAGACTGAGAAGTCAGAGCAAGAATTAGACTGAGAGGTTAGAGCCAGAATCAGTATGACAGGTCAAAGCCGGAATCAGACTGAGAGGTCAGAGCCAGAATCAGACTGAGAGGGCAGAGACGGATTAAGTATGAAATATCAGAGCCGGAATAAGACTGACAGGTCAGAGCCGGAATCAGACTGAGAGGTCAGAGCAGGAATCAGACTGAGAGGTCAGAGCCAGAATCAGACTGAGAGGTCAGAGCCAGAATCAGACTGAGAGGGCAGAGCCAGAATCAGACTGAGAAGTCAGAGCCGAAATCAGACTGAAAGGTCAGAGCTAGAATAAGACTGAGAGGTTAGAGCCAAAATCAGTATGACAGGTCAAAGCTGGAATCAAACGAAGAGGTCAGAGCCGGAATAAGACTGAGAGGTCATAGTCGGAGTTAGACTGAAAAGTCAGAGCCAGAATCCGAATTAGAGTTCAGAGCCCGAATCAGACTGAGAGGTCAGAGCCAGAATCAGAATGAGAGGTCAGAGCAAGAATCAGACTGAGAGGTCAGAGCCGGAAACAGACTGAGAGGTCAGAGCCATAATCAGACAGAGAGGTCAAAACCAGAATGAGACTGAGAGGTCAGAGCTGGAATCAGACTAAGAGGTCAGACCCGGAATCAGACTGAGAGGTCAGAGCCGGAATCAGTAGGAGAGGTGAGAGCCGGAATCAGGCTGAGAGGTCAGAGCCGGAATCAGACTGAGAAGTCAGAGCCAGAATCAGACTAAGAGGTCAGACCCGGAATCAGACTGAGAGGTCAGAGCCGGAATCAGTATGAGAGGTCAGAGCCGGAATCAGACTGAGAGGTCAGAGCCGGAATCAGACTGAGAGGTCAGAGCCAGAATCAGACTGAGAGGTCGGAGCCAGAATCAGACTGAGAAGTCAGAGCCAGAATCAGACTGAGAGGTTCGAGCAAGAATCAGTATGACTGGTCAGAGCCGGAATCAGACTGAGAGGTCAGAGCCGGAATCAGACTGAGAGGTCAGAGCCAGAATAAGACTGAGAGGTCAGAGCCGGAATCAGTAGGAGAGGCCAGAGCCGGAATCAGACTAAGAGGTCAGAGCTGGAATCAGACTGAGAGGTCAGAGCCGGAATCAGACTGAGAAGTCAGAGCCAGAATCAGACTGGGAGGTCAGAGCTGGAATCAGTAGGAGAGTTCAGAGCCGGAATCAGACTGGGAGGTCAGAGCTGGAATCAGTAGGAGAGGTCAGAGCCGGAATCAGACTGAGAGGTCAGAGCCGGAATCAGACTGAGAGGTCAGAGCCGGAATCAGACTGAGAGGTCAGAGCCAGAATCAGACTGAGAGGTCAGAGCAAGAATCAGACTGAGAGGTCAGAGTCGGAATCAGTAGGAGAGGTCAGAGCCGGAATCAGACTGAGAGGTCAGAGCCGAAATCAGACTGAGAGGTCAGAGCCGGAATCAGACTGAGAGGTCTGAGCCAGAATCAAACTGAGAAGTCAGAGCCGGAATCAGACTGAAAAGTCAGAGCCAGAATAGGACTGAGAGGTTAGAGCCAGAATCAGTATGACAGGTCAGAGCTGGAATCAGACTGAGAGGTCAGAGTCGGAATCAGTAGGAGAGGTCAAAGCCGGAATCAGACTGAGAGGTCAGAGCCAGAATCAGACTAAGAGGTCAGAGCCAGAATCAGACTGAGATTTCAGAGCCGGAATCAGACTGAGAGGTCAGAGCCGGAATCAGACTGAGAGGTCAGAGCCAGAATCAGACTGAGAGGTCGGAGCCAGAATCAGACTGAGAAGTCAGAGCAAGAATCAGACTGAGAGGTTAGAGCCAGAATCAGTATGACTGGTCAGAGCTTGAATCAGACTGAGAGGTCAGAGCCGGAATCAGACTGAGAGGTCAGAGCCAGAATAAGACTGAGAGGTCAGAGCCGGAATCAGTAGGAGAGGCCAGAGCCGGAATCAGACTAAGAGGTCAGAGCTGGAATCAGACTGAGAGGTAAGAGCCGGAATCAGACTGAGAGGTCAGAGCCGGAATCAGACTGAGAGGTCAGAGCCAGAATCAATATGAGAGGTCAGAGCCGGAATCAGACTGAGAGGTCAGGGCTTTAATCAGACTAAGAGGTCAGAGTCAGAATCACACTGAGAGGTCAGAGCAAGAATCAGTATGAGAGGACAGAACCAGAATCAGACTGAGAGGTCAAAGCCGGAATCAGTAGGAGAGGTCAGAGCCGGAATCAGACTGAGAGGTCAGAGCCGGAATCAGACTGAGAGGTCAGAGCCGGAATCAGACTGAGAAGTCAGAGCCGGAATAAGACTGAGAGGTCAGAGCCAGAATCAGACTGAGAAGTAAGCGCAAGAATCAGTCGGAGAAGTCGCAGCAAGAATCAGTATGAGAGGTCACAACCAGAATAAGAGTGAGAGGTCAGAGCCGGAATCAGTATGAGAGGTCAGAACCAGAATCAGGCTGAGATGTCAGAGCCGAAATCAGACCGAAAGGTCAGAGCCAGAATCAGACTGAGAGGTCAGAGTCGGAATCAGTAGGAGAGGTCAGAGACGGAATCAGACTGAGAGGTCAGAGCCAGAATAAGACAGAGAGGTCAGAGAAAGAATCAGTATAAGAGGTCAGAAGCAGAATCAGACTGAGAGGTTAAAGCCAGAATCAGACTGCGAAGTCAGAGCCAGAATCAGACTGAGAGGTCAGAGCCAGAATCAGAATGAGAGGTCAGAGCGGGAATCAGACTGGGAGGTCAGAGCTGGAATTAGTAGGAGAGGTCAGAGCCGGAATCAGTAGGAGAGGTCAGAGCCGGAATCAGACTGAGAGGTCAGAGCCGGAATCAGTAGGAGAGGTCAGAGCCGGAATCAGACTGAGAGGTCAGAGCCAGAATCAGACTAAGAGGTCAGAGCCAGAATCAGACTGAGAGGTCAGAGCAAGAATCAGACTGAGAGGTCAGACCCGGAATCAGACTGAGAGGTCAGAGCCGAAATCAGACTGAGAGGTCAGAGCCGGAATCAGACTGAGAGGTCTGAGCCAGAATCAAACTGAGAAGTCAGAGCCGGAATCAGACTGAAAAGTCAGAGCCAGAATAAGACTGAGAGGTTAGAGCAAGAATAAGTATGACAGGTCAGAGCTGGAATCAGACTGAGAGGTCAGAGCCGGAATAAGACTGAGAGGTCAGAGTCGGAGTCAGACTGAGAGGTCAGAGCCAGAATCAGTATGAGAGGTCAGAGACGGAATCAGACTGAGAAGTCAGAGCCAGAATCAGACTGGGAGGTCAGAGCTGGAATCAGTAGGAGAGGTCAGAGCCGGAATCAGACTGAGAGGTCAGAGCCAGAATCAGACTAAGAGGTCAGAGCCAGAATCAGACTGAGATTTCAGAGCCGGAATCAGACTGAGAGGTCAGAGCCGGAATCAGACTGAGAGGTCAGAGCCAGAATCAGACTGAGAGGTCGGAGCCAGAATCAGACTGAGAAGTCAGAGCAAGAATCAGACTGAGAGGTTAGAGCCAGAATCAGTATGACTGGTCAGAGCTGGAATCAGACTGAGAGGTCAGAGCCGGAATCAGACTGAGAGGTCAGAGCCAGAATAAGACTGAGAGGTCAGAGCCGGAATCAGTAGGAGAGGCCAGAGCCGGAATCAGACTAAGAGGTCAGAGCTGGAATCAGACTGAGAGGTAAGAGCCGGAATCAGACTGAGAGGTCAGAGCCGGAATCAGACTGAGAGGTCAGAGCCGGAATCAGACTGAGAAGTCAGAGCCAGAATCAGACTGAGAGGTCAGAGCCAGAATCAGAAATGAGAGGTCTGAGCCGGAATCAGACTGGGAGGTCAGAGCTGGAATCAGTAGGAGAGGTCAGAGCCGGAATCAGTAGGAGAGGTCAGAGCCGGAATCAGACTGAGAGGTCAGAGCCGGAATCAGACTGAGAGGTCAGAGCCGGAATCAGACTGAGAGGTCAGAGCCAGAATCAGACTGAGAGGTCAGAGCAAGAATCAGACTGAGAGATCAGAGTCGGAATCAGTAGGAGAGGTCAAGAGCCGGAATCAGACAGAGAGGTCAGAGCCGAAATCAGACTGAGAGGTCAGAGCCGGAATCAGACTGAGAGGTCTAAACCAGAATCAAACTGAGAAGTCAGAGCCGGAATCAGACTGAAAAGTCAGAGCCAGAATAAGACTGAGAGGTTAGAGCCAGAATCAGTATGACAGGTCAGAGCTGGAATCAGACTGAGAGGTCAGAGCCGGAATTTAGTAGGAGAGGCCAGAGCCGGAATCAGACTAAAAGGTCAGAGCTGGAATCAGACTGAGAGGTCAGAGCCGGAATCAGACTGAGAGGTCAGAGCCGGAATAAGACTGAGAGGTCAGAGCCGGAATCAGTATGAGAGGTCAGAGCCGCAATCAGACTGAGAGGTCAGGGCTTTAATCAGACTAAGAGGTCAGAGCCAGAATCAGACTGAGAGGTCAGAGCAAGAATCAGTATGAGAGGTCAGAACCAGAATCAGACTGAGAGGCCAGAGCTGGAATTGGTAGGAGAGGTCAGAGCCGGAATCAGTAGGAGAGGTTAGAGCCGGAATCAGACTGAGAGGTCAGAGCCGGAATCAGTAGGAGAGCTCAGAGCCGGAATTAGTAGGAGAGGCCAGAGCCGGAATCAGACTGAGAGGTCAGAACCAGAATCAGACTGAGAGGTCAGAGCTGGAATTAGTAGGAGAGGTCAGAGCCGGAATTAGTAGGAGAGGCCAGAGCCGTAATCAGACTAAGAGGTCAGAGCTGGAATCAGACTGAGAGGTCAGAGCCGGAATCAGACTGAGAGGTCAGAGCCGGAATAAGACTGAGAGGTCAGAGCCGGAATCAGTATGAGAGGTCAGAGCCGCAATCAGACTGAGAGGTCAGAGCCAGAATCAGACTGAGAGGTCAGAGCAAGAATCAGACTGAGAAGTCAGAGCCAGAATCAGACTGAGAGGTCATAGCCGGAATCAGACTGAGAAGTCAGAGCCAGAATCAGACTGAGAGGTCAGAGCCAGAATCAGAATGAGAGGTCTGAGCCGGAATCAGACTGGGAGGTCAGAGCTGGAATTAGTAGGAGAGGTCAGAGCCGGAATCAGTAGGAGAGGTCAGAGCCGGAATCAGACTGAGAGGTCAGAGCCGGAATCAGTAGGAGAGCTCAGAGCCGGAATCAGACTGAGAGGTCAGAGCCGGAATCAGTAGGAGAGGTCAGAGCCGGAATCAGACTGAGAGGTCAGAGCCGGAATCAGACTGAGAGGTCAGAGCCGGAATAAGATTGAGAGGTCAGAGCCAGAATCAGACTGAGAAGTCAGCGCAAGAATCAGTCGGAGAAGTCGCAGCCAGAATCAGTATGAGAGGTCACAACCAGAATAAGAGTGAGAGGTCAGAGCCGGAATCAGTATGAGAGGTCAGAGCCAGAATCAGGCTGAGATGTCAGAGCCGAAATCAGACCGAGAGGTCATTGACGGAATCAGACTGAGAGGTCAGAGCCAGAATAAGACAGAGAGGTCAGAGAAAGAATCAGTATAAGAGGTCAGAGCCAGAATCAGACTGAGAGGTCAAAGCCAGAATCAGACTGCGAAGTCAGAGCCAGAATCAGACTGAGAGGTCAGAGCCAGAATCAGAATGAGAGGTCAGAGCGGGAATCAGACTGGGAGGTCAGAGCTTGAATTAGTAGGAGAGGTCAGAGCCGGAATCAGTAGGAGAGGTCAGAGCCGGAATCAGACTGAGAGGTCAGAGCCGGAATCAGACTGAGAGGTCAGAGCCAGAATCAGACTTAGAGGTCGGAGCCAGAATCAGACTGAGAAGTCAGAGCCAGAATCAGACTGAGAGGTTCGAGCAAGAATCAGTATGACTGGTCAGAGCCGGAATCAGACTGAGAGGTCAGAGCCGGAATCAGACTGAGAGGTCAGAGCCAGAATAAGACTGAGAGGTCAGAGCCGGAATCAGTAGGAGAGGCCAGAGCCGGAATCAGACTAAGAGGTCAGAGCTGGAATCAGACTGAGAGGTCAGAGCCGGAATCAGACTGAGAGGTCAGAGCCGGAATCAGACTGAGAGGTCAGAGCCGGAATCAGTATGAGAGGTCAGAGCCGGAATCAGACTGAGAGGTCAGGGCTTGAATCAGACTAAGAGGTCAGAGCCAGAATCAGACTGAGAGGTCAGAGCAAGAATCAGTATGAGAGGTCAGAGCCGGAATCAGACTGAGAGGTCAGAGCCAGAATAAGACTGAGAGGTCAGAGCCGGAATCAGTAGGAGAGGCCAGAGCCGGAATCAGACTAAAAGGTCAGAGCTGCAATCAGACTGAGAGGTCAGAGCCGGAATCAGACTGAGAGGTCAGAGCCGGAATCAGACTGAGAGGTCAGAGCCGGAATTAGTATGAGAGGTCAGAGCCGGAATCAGACTGAGAGGTCAGAGCCGGAATCAGACTGAGAAGTCAGAGCCAGAATCAGACTGAGAGGTCAGAGCCAGAATCAGAATGAGAGGTCTGAGCCGGAATCAGACTGGTAGGTCAGAGCTGGAATCAGTAGGAGAGGTCAGAGCCGGAATCAGACTGAGAGGTCAGAGCCGGAATCAGACTGAGAGGTCAGAGCCGGAATCAGACTGAGAGGTCAGAGCCAGAATCAGACTGAGAGGTCAGAGCAAGAATCAGACTGAGAGGTCAGAGTCGGAATCAGTAGGAGAGGTCAGAGCCGGAATCAGACTGAGAGGTCAGAGCCGAAATCAGACTGAGAGGTCAGAGCCGGAATCAGACTGAGAGGTCTGAGCCAGAATCAAACTGAGAAGTCAGAGCCGGAATCAGACTGAAAAGTCAGAGCCAAAATAGGACTGAGAGGTTAGAGCCAGAATCAGTATGACAGGTCAGAGCTGGAATCAGACTGAGAGGTCAGAGTCGGAATCAGTAGGAGAGGTCAAAGCCGGAATCAGACTGAGATTTCAGAGCCGGAATCAGACTGAGAGGTCAGAGCCGGAATCAGACTGAGAGGTCAGAGCCAGAATCAGACTGAGAGGTCGGAGCCAGAATCAGACTGAGAAGTCAGAGCAAGAATCAGACTGAGAGGTTAGAGCCAGAATCAGTATGACTGGTCAGAGCTGGAATCAGACTGAGAGGTCAAAGCCGGAATCAGACTGAGAGGTCAGAGCCAGAATAAGACTGAGAGGTCAGAGCCGGAATCAGTAGGAGAGGCCAGAGCCGGAATCAGACTAAGAGGTCAGAGCTGGAATCAGACTGAGAGGTCAGGGCTTTAATCAGACTAAGAGGTCAGAGCCAGAATCACACTGAGAGGTCAGAGCAAGAATCAGTATGAGAGGACAGAACCAGAATCAGACTGAGAGGCCAGAGCTTGAATCAGACTGAGAAGTCAGAGCCAGAATCAGACTGAGAGGTCATAGCCGGAATCAGACTGAGAAGTCAGAGCCAGAATCAGACTGAGAGG
This sequence comes from Leptodactylus fuscus, assembly GCF_031893055.1. Taxonomy (NCBI): domain Eukaryota; kingdom Metazoa; phylum Chordata; class Amphibia; order Anura; family Leptodactylidae; genus Leptodactylus; species Leptodactylus fuscus. The sequence continues at coordinate 63,273,468 of NC_134274.1, read as the reverse complement.
TCAGAGCCAGAATCAGAATGAGAGGTCTGAGCCGGAATCAGACTGGGAGGTCAGAGCTGGAATTAGTAGGAGAGGTCAGAGCCGGAATCAGTAGGAGAGGTCAGAGCCGGAATCAGACTGAGAGGTCAGAGCCGGAATCAGTAGGAGAGGTCAGAGCCGGAATCAGACTGAGAGGTCAAAGCCGGTATCAGTAGGAGAGGTCAGAGCCGGAATCAGACTGAGAGGTCAGAGCCGGAATAAGACTGAGAGGTCAGAGCCAGAATCAGACTGAGAAGTCAGCGCAAGAATCAGTCGGAGAAGTCGCAGCAAGAATCAGTATGAGAGGTCACAACCAGAATAAGAGTGAGAGGTCAGAGCCGGAATCAGTATGAGAGGTCAGAGCCAGAATCAGGCTGAGATGTCAGAGCCGAAATCAGACCGAGAGGTCAGAGCCAGAATCAGACTGAGAGGTCAGAGTCGGAATCAGTAGGAGAGGTCAGAGACGGAATCAGACTGAGAGGTCAGAGCCAGAATAAGACAGAGAGGTCAGAGAAAGAATCAGTATAAGAGGTCAGAGCCAGAATCAGACTGAGAGGTCAAAGCCAGAATCAGACTGCGAAGTCAGAGCCAGAATCAGACTGAGAGGTCAGAGCCAGAATCAGAATGAGAGGTCAGAGCGGGAATCAGACTGGGAGGTCAGAGCTGGAATTAGTAGGAGAGGTGAGAGCCGGAATCAGTAGGAGAGGACAGAGCCGGAATCAGACTGAGAGGTCAGAGCCGGAATCAGTAGGAGAGGTCAGAGCCGGAATCAGACTGAGAGGTCAGAGCCAGAATCAGACTAAGAGGTCAGAGCCAGAATCAGACTGAGAGGTCAGAGCAAGAATCAGACTGAGAGGTCAGAGTCGGAATCAGTAGGAGAGGTCAGACCCGGAATCAGACTGAGAGGTCAGAGCCGAAATCAGACTGAGAGGTCAGAGCCGGAATCAGACTGAGAGGTCTGAGCCAGAATCAAACTGAGAAGTCAGAGCCGGAATCAGACTGAAAAGTCAGAGCCAGAATAAGACTGAGAGGTTAGAGCAAGAATCAGTATGACAGGTCAGAGCTGGAATCAGACTGAGAGGTCAGAGCCGGAATAAAACTGAGAGGTCAGAGTCGGAGTCAGACTGAGAGGTCAGAGCCAGAATCAGTATGAGAGGTCAGAGACGGAATCAGACTGAGAGGTCAGAGCCAGAATCAGAATGAGAGGTCAGAGCCAGAAACAGACTGAGATGTCAGAGCCAGAATAAGTTAGAAAGGTCAGAGAAAGAATCAGTATAAGAGGTCAGAGCCAGAATCAGACTGAGAGGTCAAAGCCAGAATCAGACTGAGAGGTCAGAGCCAGAATCAGACTGAGAGGTCAAAACCAGAATCAGACTGAGAGGTAGGAGCTGGAATCAGACTAAGAGGTCACAGCCGGAATCAGACTGAGAGGTCAGAGCCGGAATCAGTAGGAGAGGTCAGAGCCGGAATCAGACTAAGAGGTCAGAGCCGGAATCAGACTGAGAGGTCAGAGCCGGAATCAGACTGAGAGGTCAGAGCCAGAATCAGACTGAGAGGGCAGAGACGGATTAAGTATGAAATATCAGAGCCGGAAAAAGACTGATAGGTCAGAGCCGGAATCAGACTAAGAGGTTAGAGCCGGAATCAGACTGAGAGGTCAGAGCAAGAATCAGAATGAGAGGTCTGAGCCGGAATCAGACTGGGAGGTCAGAGCTGGAATTAGTAGGAGAGGTCAGAGCCGGAATCAGTAGGAGAGGTCAGAGCCGGAATCAGACTGAGAGGTCAGAGCCGGAATCAGTAGGAGAGGTCAGAGCCGGAATCAGACTGAGAGGTCAAAGCCGGTATCAGTAGGAGAGGTCAGAGCCGGAATCAGACTGAGAGGTCAGAGCCGGAATAAGACTGAGAGGTCAGAGCCAGAATCAGACTGAGAAGTCAGCGCAAGAATCAGTCGGAGAAGTCGCAGCAAGAATCAGTATGAGAGGTCACAACCAGAATAAGAGTGAGAGGTCAGAGCCGGAATCAGTATGAGAGGTCAGAGCCAGAATCAGGCTGAGATGTCAGAGCCGAAATCAGACCGAGAGGTCAGAGCCAGAATCAGACTGAGAGGTCAGAGTCGGAATCAGTAGGAGAGGTCAGAGACGGAATCAGACTGAGAGGTCAGAGCCAGAATAAGACAGAGAGGTCAGAGAAAGAATCAGTATAAGAGGTCAGAGCCAGAATCAGACTGAGAGGTCAAAGCCAGAATCAGACTGCGAAGTCAGAGCCAGAATCAGACTGAGAGGTCAGAGCCAGAATCAGAATGAGAGGTCAGAGCGGGAATCAGACTGGGAGGTCAGAGCTGGAATTAGTAGGAGAGGTGAGAGCCGGAATCAGTAGGAGAGGTCAGAGCCGGAATCAGACTGAGAGGTCAGAGCCGGAATCAGTAGGAGAGGTCAGAGCCGGAATCAGACTGAGAGGTCAGAGCCAGAATCAGACTAAGAGGTCAGAGCCAGAATCAGACTGAGAGGTCAGAGCAAGAATCAGACTGAGAGGTCAGAGTCGGAATCAGTAGGAGAGGTCGGACCCGGAATCAGACTGAGAGGTCAGAGCCGAAATCAGACTGAGAGGTCAGAGCCGGAATCAGACTGAGAGGTCTGAGCCAGAATCAAACTGAGAAGTCAGAGCCGGAATCAGACTGAAAAGTCAGAGCCAGAATAAGACTGAGAGGTTAGAGCAAGAATCAGTATGACAGGTCAGAGCTGGAATCAGACTGAGAGGTCAGAGCCGGAATAAAACTGAGAGGTCAGAGTCGGAGTCAGACTGAGAGGTCAGAGCCAGAATCAGTATGAGAGGTCAGAGACGGAATCAGACTGAGAGGTCAGAGCCAGAATCAGAATGAGAGGTCAGAGCCAGAAACAGACTGAGATGTCAGAGCCAGAATAAGTTAGAAAGGTCAGAGAAAGAATCAGTATAAGAGGTCAGAGCCAGAATCAGACTGAGAGGTCAAAGCCAGAATCAGACTGAGAGGTCAGAGCCAGAATCAGACTGAGAGGTCAAAACCAGAATCAGACTGAGAGGTAGGAGCTGGAATCAGACTAAGAGGTCACAGCCGGAATCAGACTGAGAGGTCAGAGCCGGAATCAGTAGGAGAGGTCAGAGCCGGAATCAGACTAAGAGGTCAGAGCCGGAATCAGACTGAGAGGTCAGAGCCGGAATCAGACTGAGAGGTCAGAGCCAGAATCAGACTGAGAGGGCAGAGACGGATTAAGTATGAAATATCAGAGCCGGAAAAAGACTGATAGGACAGAGCCGGAATCAGACTAAGAGGTTAGAGCCGGAATCAGACTGAGAGGTCAGAGCCGAAATCAGACTGAGAGGTCAGAGCCGGAATCAGACTGAAAGGTCTGAGCCAGAATCAAACTGAGAAATCAGAGCCGGAATTAGACTGAAAAGTCAGAGCCAGAATAAGACTGAGAGGTTAGAGCCAGAATCAGTATGACAGGTCAGAGCTGGAATCAGACTGACAGGTCAGAGCCGGAATAAGACTGAGAGGTCAGAGTCGGAGTCAGAATGAGAGGTCAGAGCCAGAATCAGTATGAGAGGTCAGAGACTGAATCAGACTGAGAGGTCAGAGCCAGAATCAGAATGAGAGGTCAGAGCCGGAAACAGACTGAGATGTCAGAGCCAGAATAAGTCAGAGTGGTCAGAGAAAGAATCAGTATAAGAGGTCAGAGCCAGAATCAGACTGAGAGGTCAAAGCCAGAATCGGAATGAGAGGTCAGAGCCAGAATCAGACTGAGAGGTCAAAACCAGAATCAGACTGAGAGGTAGGAGCTGGAATCAGACTAAGAGGTCAGAGCCAGAATCAGACTGAGAGGTCAGAGCAAGAATCAGACTGAGAGGTCAGAGCCGGAATAAGACTGAGAGGTCAGAGTCGGAATCAGTAGGAGAGGTCAGAGCCGGACTCAGACTGAGAGGTCAGAGCCGAAATCAGACTGAGAGGTCAGAGCCGGAATCAGACTAAGAGGTCTGAGCCAGAATCAAACTGAGAAGTCAGAGCCGGAATCAGACTGAAAAGTCAGAGCCAGAATAAGACTGAGAGGTTAGAGCCAGAATCAGTATGACAGGTCAGAGCTGGAATCAGACTGAGAGGTCAGAACCGGAATAAGACTGAGAGGTCAGAGTCGGAGTCAGACTGAGAGGTCAGAGCCAGAATCAGTATGAGAGGTCAGAGACGGAATTAGACTGAGAGGTCAGAGCCGAAATCAGACTGAGAGGTCAGAGCCGGAATCAGACTGAGAGGACTGAGCCAGAATCAATCTGAGAAGTCAGAGCCGGAATCAGACTGAAAAGTCAGAGCCAGAATAAGACTGAGAGGTTAGAGCCAGAATCAGTATGACAGGTCAGAGCTGGAATCAGACTGAGAGGTCAGAGCCGGAATAAGACTGAGAGGTCAGAGTCGGAGTCAAACTGAGAGGTCAGAGCCAGAATCAGTATGAGAGGTCAGAGACGGAATCAGACTGAGAGGTCAGAGCCAGAATCAGAATGAGAGGTCAGAGCCGGAAACAGACTGAGATGTCAGAGCCAGAATAAGTTAGAGAGGTCAGAGAAAGAATCAGTATAAGAGGTCAGAGCCAGAATCAGACTGAGAGGTCAAAGCCAGAATCAGAATGAGAGGTCAGAGCCAGAATCAGACTGAGAGGTCAAAACCAGAATCAGACTGAGAGGTAGGAGCTGGAATCAGACTAAGAGGTCAGAGCCAGAATCAGACTGAGAGGTCAGAGCAAGAATCAGACTGAGAGGTCAGAGCCGGAATAAGACTGAGAGGTCAGAGTCGGAATCAGTAGGAGAGGTCAGAGCCGGAATCAGACTGAGAGGTCAGAGCCGAAATCAGACTGAGAGGTCAGAGCCGGAATCAGACTAAGAGGTCAGAGCCGGAATAAGACTGAGAGGTCAGAGTCGGAATCAGTAGGAGAGGTCAGAGCCGGAATCAGACTGAGAGGTCAGAGCCAGAATCAGACTGAGAGGTCGGAGCCAGAATCAGACTGAGAAGTCAGAGCAAGAATCAGACTGAGAGGTTAGAGCCAGAATCAGTATGACTGGTCAGAGCTGGAATCAGACTGAGAGGTCAAAGCCGGAATCAGACTGAGAGGTCAGAGCCAGAATAAGACTGAGAGGTCAGAGCCGGAATCAGTAGGAGAGGCCAGAGCCGGAATCAGACTAAGAGGTCAGAGCTGGAATCAGACTGAGAGGTCAGGGCTTTAATCAGACTAAGAGGTCAGAGCCAGAATCACACTGAGAGGTCAGAGCAAGAATCAGTATGAGAGGACAGAACCAGAATCAGACTGAGAGGCCAGAGCTTGAATCAGACTGAGAAGTCAGAGCCAGAATCAGACTGAGAGGTCATAGCCGGAATCAGACTGAGAAGTCAGAGCCAGAATCAGACTGAGAGGTCAGAGCCAGAATCAGAATGAGAGGTCTGAGCCGGAATCAGACTGGGAGGTCAGAGCTGGAATTAGTAGGAGAGGTCAGAGCCGGAATCAGTAGGAGAGGTCAGAGCCGGAATCAGACTGAGAGGTCAGAGCCGGAATCAGTAGGAGAGGTCAGAGCCGGAATCAGACTGAGAGGTCAAAGCCGGTATCAGTAGGAGAGGTCAGAGCCGGAATCAGACTGAGAGGTCAGAGCCGGAATAAGACTGAGAGGTCAGAGCCAGAATCAGACTGAGAAGTCAGCGCAAGAATCAGTCGGAGAAGTCGCAGCAAGAATCAGTATGAGAGGTCACAACCAGAATAAGAGTGAGAGGTCAGAGCCGGAATCAGTATGAGAGGTCAGAGCCAGAATCAGGCTGAGATGTCAGAGCCGAAATCAGACCGAGAGGTCAGAGCCAGAATCAGACTGAGAGGTCAGAGTCGGAATCAGTAGGAGAGGTCAGAGACGGAATCAGACTGAGAGGTCAGAGCCAGAATAAGACAGAGAGGTCAGAGAAAGAATCAGTATAAGAGGTCAGAGCCAGAATCAGACTGAGAGGTCAAAGCCAGAATCAGACTGCGAAGTCAGAGCCAGAATCAGACTGAGAGGTCAGAGCCAGAATCAGAATGAGAGGTCAGAGCGGGAATCAGACTGGGAGGTCAGAGCTGGAATTAGTAGGAGAGGTGAGAGCCGGAATCAGTAGGAGAGGACAGAGCCGGAATCAGACTGAGAGGTCAGAGCCGGAATCAGTAGGAGAGGTCAGAGCCGGAATCAGACTGAGAGGTCAGAGCCAGAATCAGACTAAGAGGTCAGAGCCAGAATCAGACTGAGAGGTCAGAGCAAGAATCAGACTGAGAGGTCAGAGTCGGAATCAGTAGGAGAGGTCAGACCCGGAATCAGACTGAGAGGTCAGAGCCGAAATCAGACTGAGAGGTCAGAGCCGGAATCAGACTGAGAGGTCTGAGCCAGAATCAAACTGAGAAGTCAGAGCCGGAATCAGACTGAAAAGTCAGAGCCAGAATAAGACTGAGAGGTTAGAGCAAGAATCAGTATGACAGGTCAGAGCTGGAATCAGACTGAGAGGTCAGAGCCGGAATAAAACTGAGAGGTCAGAGTCGGAGTCAGACTGAGAGGTCAGAGCCAGAATCAGTATGAGAGGTCAGAGACGGAATCAGACTGAGAGGTCAGAGCCAGAATCAGAATGAGAGGTCAGAGCCAGAAACAGACTGAGATGTCAGAGCCAGAATAAGTTAGAAAGGTCAGAGAAAGAATCAGTATAAGAGGTCAGAGCCAGAATCAGACTGAGAGGTCAAAGCCAGAATCAGACTGAGAGGTCAGAGCCAGAATCAGACTGAGAGGTCAAAACCAGAATCAGACTGAGAGGTAGGAGCTGGAATCAGACTAAGAGGTCACAGCCGGAATCAGACTGAGAGGTCAGAGCCGGAATCAGTAGGAGAGGTCAGAGCCGGAATCAGACTAAGAGGTCAGAGCCGGAATCAGACTGAGAGGTCAGAGCCGGAATCAGACTGAGAGGTCAGAGCCAGAATCAGACTGAGAGGGCAGAGACGGATTAAGTATGAAATATCAGAGCCGGAAAAAGACTGATAGGTCAGAGCCGGAATCAGACTAAGAGGTTAGAGCCGGAATCAGACTGAGAGGTCAGAGCAAGAATCAGAATGAGAGGTCTGAGCCGGAATCAGACTGGGAGGTCAGAGCTGGAATTAGTAGGAGAGGTCAGAGCCGGAATCAGTAGGAGAGGTCAGAGCCGGAATCAGACTGAGAGGTCAGAGCCGGAATCAGTAGGAGAGGTCAGAGCCGGAATCAGACTGAGAGGTCAAAGCCGGTATCAGTAGGAGAGGTCAGAGCCGGAATCAGACTGAGAGGTCAGAGCCGGAATAAGACTGAGAGGTCAGAGCCAGAATCAGACTGAGAAGTCAGCGCAAGAATCAGTCGGAGAAGTCGCAGCAAGAATCAGTATGAGAGGTCACAACCAGAATAAGAGTGAGAGGTCAGAGCCGGAATCAGTATGAGAGGTCAGAGCCAGAATCAGGCTGAGATGTCAGAGCCGAAATCAGACCGAGAGGTCAGAGCCAGAATCAGACTGAGAGGTCAGAGTCGGAATCAGTAGGAGAGGTCAGAGACGGAATCAGACTGAGAGGTCAGAGCCAGAATAAGACAGAGAGGTCAGAGAAAGAATCAGTATAAGAGGTCAGAGCCAGAATCAGACTGAGAGGTCAAAGCCAGAATCAGACTGCGAAGTCAGAGCCAGAATCAGACTGAGAGGTCAGAGCCAGAATCAGAATGAGAGGTCAGAGCGGGAATCAGACTGGGAGGTCAGAGCTGGAATTAGTAGGAGAGGTGAGAGCCGGAATCAGTAGGAGAGGTCAGAGCCGGAATCAGACTGAGAGGTCAGAGCCGGAATCAGTAGGAGAGGTCAGAGCCGGAATCAGACTGAGAGGTCAGAGCCAGAATCAGACTAAGAGGTCAGAGCCAGAATCAGACTGAGAGGTCAGAGCAAGAATCAGACTGAGAGGTCAGAGTCGGAATCAGTAGGAGAGGTCGGACCCGGAATCAGACTGAGAGGTCAGAGCCGAAATCAGACTGAGAGGTCAGAGCCGGAATCAGACTGAGAGGTCTGAGCCAGAATCAAACTGAGAAGTCAGAGCCGGAATCAGACTGAAAAGTCAGAGCCAGAATAAGACTGAGAGGTTAGAGCAAGAATCAGTATGACAGGTCAGAGCTGGAATCAGACTGAGAGGTCAGAGCCGGAATAAAACTGAGAGGTCAGAGTCGGAGTCAGACTGAGAGGTCAGAGCCAGAATCAGTATGAGAGGTCAGAGACGGAATCAGACTGAGAGGTCAGAGCCAGAATCAGAATGAGAGGTCAGAGCCAGAAACAGACTGAGATGTCAGAGCCAGAATAAGTTAGAAAGGTCAGAGAAAGAATCAGTATAAGAGGTCAGAGCCAGAATCAGACTGAGAGGTCAAAGCCAGAATCAGACTGAGAGGTCAGAGCCAGAATCAGACTGAGAGGTCAAAACCAGAATCAGACTGAGAGGTAGGAGCTGGAATCAGACTAAGAGGTCACAGCCGGAATCAGACTGAGAGGTCAGAGCCGGAATCAGTAGGAGAGGTCAGAGCCGGAATCAGACTAAGAGGTCAGAGCCGAAATCAGACTGAGAGGTCAGAGCCGGAATCAGACTGAGAGGTCAGAGCCAGAATCAGACTGAGAGGGCAGAGACGGATTAAGTATGAAATATCAGAGCCGGAAAAAGACTGATAGGACAGAGCCGGAATCAGACTAAGAGGTTAGAGCCGGAATCAGACTGAGAGGTCAGAGCCGAAATCAGACTGAGAGGTCAGAGCCGGAATCAGACTGAAAGGTCTGAGCCAGAATCAAACTGAGAAATCAGAGCCGGAATTAGACTGAAAAGTCAGAGCCAGAATAAGACTGAGAGGTTAGAGCCAGAATCAGTATGACAGGTCAGAGCTGGAATCAGACTGACAGGTCAGAGCCGGAATAAGACTGAGAGGTCAGAGTCGGAGTCAGAATGAGAGGTCAGAGCCAGAATCAGTATGAGAGGTCAGAGACTGAATCAGACTGAGAGTTCAGAGCCAGAATCAGAATGAGAGGTCAGAGCCGGAAACAGACTGAGATGTCAGAGCCAGAATAAGTCAGAGTGGTCAGAGAAAGAATCAGTATAAGAGGTCAGAGCCAGAATCAGACTGAGAGGTCAAAGCCAGAATCGGAATGAGAGGTCAGAGCCAGAATCAGACTGAGAGGTCAAAACCAGAATCAGACTGAGAGGTAGGAGCTGGAATCAGACTAAGAGGTCAGAGCCAGAATCAGACTGAGAGGTCAGAGCAAGAATCAGACTGAGAGGTCAGAGCCGGAATAAGACTGAGAGGTCAGAGTCGGAATCAGTAGGAGAGGTCAGAGCCGGACTCAGACTGAGAGGTCAGAGCCGAAATCAGACTGAGAGGTCAGAGCCGGAATCAGACTAAGAGGTCTGAGCCAGAATCAAACTGAGAAGTCAGAGCCGGAATCAGACTGAAAAGTCAGAGCCAGAATAAGACTGAGAGGTTAGAGCCAGAATCAGTATGACAGGTCAGAGCTGGAATCAGACTGAGAGGTCAGAACCGGAATAAGACTGAGAGGTCAGAGTCGGAGTCAGACTGAGAGGTCAGAGCCAGAATCAGTATGAGAGGTCAGAGACGGAATTAGACTGAGAGGTCAGAGCCGAAATCAGACTGAGAGGTCAGAGCCGGAATCAGACTGAGAGGACTGAGCCAGAATCAATCTGAGAAGTCAGAGCCGGAATCAGACTGAAAAGTCAGAGCCAGAATAAGACTGAGAGGTTAGAGCCAGAATCAGTATGACAGGTCAGAGCTGGAATCAGACTGAGAGGTCAGAGCCGGAATAAGACTGAGAGGTCAGAGTCGGAGTCAAACTGAGAGGTCAGAGCCAGAATCAGTATGAGAGGTCAGAGACGGAATCAGACTGAGAGGTCAGAGCCAGAATCAGAATGAGAGGTCAGAGCCGGAAACAGACTGAGATGTCAGAGCCAGAATAAGTTAGAGAGGTCAGAGAAAGAATCAGTATAAGAGGTCAGAGCCAGAATCAGACTGAGAGGTCAAAGCCAGAATCAGAATGAGAGGTCAGAGCCAGAATCAGACTGAGAGGTCAAAACCAGAATCAGACTGAGAGGTAGGAGCTGGAATCAGACTAAGAGGTCAGAGCCAGAATCAGACTGAGAGGTCAGAGCAAGAATCAGACTGAGAGGTCAGAGCCGGAATAAGACTGAGAGGTCAGAGTCGGAATCAGTAGGAGAGGTCAGAGCCGGAATCAGACTGAGAGGTCAGAGCCGAAATCAGACTGAGAGGTCAGAGCCGGAATCAGACTAAGAGGTCAGAGCCGGAATCAGACTGAGAGGTCAGAGCCAGAATCAGAATGAGAGGTCGGAGCCAGAATCAGACTGAGAAGTCAGAGCCAGAATCAGACTGAGAGGTTAGAGCCAGAATCAGTATGACTGGTCAGAGCCAGAATCAGACTGAGAGGTCAGAGCCGGAATCAGACTGAGAGGTCAGAGCCAGAATAAGATAGAGAGGTCAGAGAAAGAATCAGTATAAGAGGTCAGAGCCAGAATCAGACTGAGAGGTCAAAGCCAGAGTCAGACTGCGAAGTCAGAGCCAGAATCAGACTGAGAGGTCAGAGCCAGAATCAGAATGAGAGGTCAGAGCGGGAATCAGACTGGGAGGTCAGAGCTGGAATTAGTAGGAGAGGTCAGAGCCGGAATCAGTAGGAGAGGTCAGAGCCGGAATCAGACTGAGAGGTCAGAGCCGGAATCAGAAGGAGAGGTCAGAGCCGGAATCAGACTGAGAGGTTAGAGCCGGAATCAGTAGGAGAGGTCAGAGCCGGAATCAGACAGAGAGGTCAGAGCCGGAATCAGACTGAGAGGTCAGAGCCGGAATCAGACTGAGAGGTCAGAGCCGAAATCAGATTGAGAGGTCAGAGCCAGAATCAGTATGAGAGGTCAGAGACGAAATCAGACTGAGAAGTCAGAGCCAGAATCAGAATGAGAGGTCAGAGCCGGAAACAGACTGAGATGTCAGAGCCAGAATAAGTCAGATAGGTCAGAGAAAGAATCAGTATAAGAGGTCAGAGCCAGAATCAGACTGAGAGGTCAAAGCCAGAATCAGACTGAGAGGTCAGAGCCAGAATCAGACTGAGAGGTCAAAACCAGAATCAGACTGAGAGGTAGGAGCTGGAATCAGACTAAGAGGTCAGAGCCGGAATCAGACTGAGAGGTCAGAGCCGGAATCAGTAGGAGAGGTCAGAGCCGGAATCAGACTAAGAGGTCAGAGCCGGAATCAGACTGAGAGGTCAGAGCCAGAATCAGACTGAGAGGGCAGAGACGGATTAAGTATGAAATATCAGAGCCGGAAAAAGACTGACAGGTCAGAGCCGGAATCAGACTAAGAGGTCAGAGCCGGAATCAGACTGAGAGGTCAGAGCCGGAATCAGACTGAGAGGTCAGAGCCAGAATCAGACTGAGAGGGCAGAGACGGATTAAGTATGAAATATCAGAGCCGGAAAAAGACTGACAGGTCAGAGCCGGAATCAGACTGAGAGGTCAGAGCAGGAATCAGACTGAGAGGTCAGAGCCAGAATCAGACTGAGAGGTCAGAGCCAGAATCAGACTGAGAGGGCAGAGACGGATTAAGTATGAGATATCAGAGCCGGAATCAGACTGACAGGTCAGAGCCGGAATCAGACTGAGAGGTCAGAGCAGGAATCAGATTGAGAGGTCAGAGCCGGAATCAGTAGGAGAGGTCAGAGCCGGAATCAGACTAAGAGGTTAGAGCCGGAATCAGACTGAGAGGTCAGAGCCAGAATCAGACTGAGAGGTCGGAGCCAGAATCAGACTGAGAAGTCAGAGCCAGAATCAGACTGAGAGGTTAGAGCCAGAATCAGTATGACTGGTCAGAGCCAGAATCAGACTGAGAGGTTAGAGCCGGAATCAGACTGAGAGGTCAGAGCCGGAATCAGACTGAGAGGTCAGAGCCAGAATCAGACTGAGAGGGCAGAGACGGATTAAGTATGAAATATCAGAGCCGGAAAAAGACTGACAGGTCAGAGCCGGAATCAGACTGAGAGGTCAGAGCAGGAATCAGACTTAGAGGTCAGAGCCAGAATAAGATAGAGAGGTCAGAGAAAGAATCAGTATAAGAGGTCAGAGCCAGAATCAGACTGAGAGGTCAAAGCCAGAATCAGACTGCGAAGTCAGAGCCAGAATCAGACTGAGAGGTCAGAGCCAGAATCAGAATGAGAGGTCAGAGCGGGAATCAGACTGGGAGGTCAGAGTTGGAATTAGTAGGAGAGGTCAGAGCCGGAATCAGTAGGAGAGGTCAGAGCCGGAATCAGACTGAGAGGTCAGAGCCGGAATCAGTAGGAGAGGTCAGAGCCGGAATCAGACTAAGAGGTCAGAGCCGGAATCAGACTGAGAGGTCAGAGCCGGAATCAGACTGAGAGGTCAGAGCCAGAATCAGACCGAGAGGGCAGAGACGGATTAAGTATGAAATATCAGAGCCGGAAAAAGACTGATAGGTCAGAGCCGGAATCAGACTAAGAGGTTAGAGCCGGAATCAGACTGAGAGGTCAGAGCCGGAATCAGACTGAGAGGTCAGAGCCAGAATCAGACTGAGAGGGCAGAGACGGATTAAGTACGAAATATCAGAGCCGGAAAAAGACTGACAGGTCAGAGCCGGAATCAGACTGAGAGGTCAGAGCAGGAATCAGACTGAGAAGTCAGAGCCATAATCAGACTGAGAGGTCAGAGCCGGAATCAGACTGAGAGGTCAGAGCCAGAATAAGATAGAGAGGTCAGAGAAAGAATCAGTATAAGAGGTCAGAGCCAGAATCAGACTGAGAGGTCAAAGCCAGAATCAGACTGCGAAGTCAGAGCCAGAATCAGACTGAGAGGTCAGAGCCAGAATCAGAATGAGAGGTCAGAGCGGGAATCAGACTGGGAGGTCAGAGTTGGAATTAGTAGGAGAGGTCAGAGCCAGAATCAGACTGAGAGGTCAGAGCCGGAATAAGAAGGAGAGGTCAGAGCCGGAATCAGACTGAGAGGTCAGAGCCAGAATCAGACTGAGAGGTTAGAGTCGGAATCAGTAGGAGAGGTCAGAGCCGGAATCAGACTGAGAGGTCAGAGCCGAAATCAGACTGAGAGGTCAGAGCCGGAATCAGACTGAAAGGTCTGAGCCAGAATCAAACTGAGAAATCAGAGCCGGAATTAGACTGAAAAGTCAGAGCCAGAATAAGACTGAGAGGTTAGAGCCAGAATCAGTATGACAGGTCAGAGCTGGAATCAGACTGACAGGTCAGAGCCGGAATAAGACTGAGAGGTCAGAGTCGGAGTCAGAATGAGAGGTCAGAGCCAGAATCAGTATGAGAGGTCAGAGACTGAATCAGACTGAGAGGTCAGAGCCAGAATCAGAATGAGAGGTCAGAGCCGGAAACAGACTGAGATGTCAGAGCCAGAATAAGTCAGAGTGGTCAGAGAAAGAATCAGTATAAGAGGTCAGAGCCAGAATCAGACTGAGAGGTCAAAGCCAGAATCGGAATGAGAGGTCAGAGCCAGAATCAGACTGAGAGGTCAAAACCAGAATCAGACTGAGAGGTAGGAGCTGGAATCAGACTAAGAGGTCAGAGCCAGAATCAGACTGAGAGGTCAGAGCAAGAATCAGACTGAGAGGTCAGAGCCGGAATAAGACTGAGAGGTCAGAGTCGGAATCAGTAGGAGAGGTCAGAGCCGGACTCAGACTGAGAGGTCAGAGCCGAAATCAGACTGAGAGGTCAGAGCCGGAATCAGACTGAGAGGTCTGAGCCAGAATCAAACTGAGAAGTCAGAGCCGGAATCAGACTGAAAAGTCAGAGCCAGAATAAGACTGAGAGGTTAGAGCCAGAATCAGTATGACAGGTCAGAGCTGGAATCAGACTGAGAGGTCAGAGCCGGAATAAGACTGAGAGGTCAGAGTCGGAGTCAGACTGAGAGGTCAGAGCCAGAATCAGTATGAGAGGTCAGAGACGGAATTAGACTGAGAGGTCAGAGCCGAAATCAGACTGAGAGGTCAGAGCCGGAATCAGACTGAGAGGTCTGAGCCAGAATCAATCTGAGAAGTCAGAGCCGGAATCAGACTGAAAAGTCAGAGCCAGAATAAGACTGAGAGGTTAGAGCCAGAATCAGTATGACAGGTCAGAGCTGGAATCAGACTGAGAGGTCAGAGCCGGAATAAGACTGAGAGGTCAGAGTCGGAGTCAAACTGAGAGGTCAGAGCCAGAATCAGTATGAGAGGTCAGAGACGGAATCAGACTGAGAGGTCAGAGCCAGAATCAGAATGAGAGGTCAGAGCCGGAAACAGACTGAGATGTCAGAGCCAGAATAAGTCAGATAGGTCAGAGAAAGAATCAGTATAAGAGGTCAGAGCCAGAATCAGACTGAGAGGTCAAAGCCAGAATCAGACTGAGAGGTCAGAGCCAGAATCAGACTGAGAGGTCAAAACCAGAATCAGACTGAGAGGTAGGAGCTGGAATCAGACTAAGAGGTCAGAGCCGGAATCAGACTGAGAGGTCAGAGCCGGAATCAGTAGGAGAGGTCAGAGCCGGAATCAGACTAAGAGGTCAGAGCCGGAATCAGACTAAGAGGTCAGAGCCAGAATCAGACTGAGAGGGCAGAGACGGATTAAGTATGAAATATCAGAGCCGGAAAAAGACTGACAGGTCAGAGCCGGAATCAGACTAAGAGGTCAGAGCCGGAATCAGACTGAGAGGTCAGAGCCGGAATCAGACTGATAGGTCAGAGCCAGAATCAGACTGAGAGGGCAGAGACGGATTAAGTATGAAATATCAGAGCCGGAAAAAGACTGACAGGTCAGAGCCGGAATCAGACTGAGAGGTCAGAGCAGGAATCAGACTGAGAGGGCAGAGCAAGAATCAGACTGAGAGGTCAGAGCCAGAATCAGACTGAGAGGGCAGAGACGGATTAAGTATGAGATATCAGAGCCGGAATCAGACTGACAGGTCAGAGCCGGAATCAGACTGAGAGGTCAGAGCAGGAATCAGATTGAGAGGTCAGAGCCGGAATCAGTAGGAGAGGTCAGAGCCGGAATCAGACTAAGAGGTTAGAGCCGGAATCAGACTGAGAGGTCAGAGCCAGAATCAGACTGAGAGGTCGGAGCCAGAATCAGACTGAGAAGTCAGAGTCAGAATCAGACTGAGAGGTTAGAGCCAGAATCAGTATGACTGGTCAGAGCCAGAATCAGACTGAGAGGTCAGAGCCGGAATCAGACTGAGAGGTCAGAGCCAGAATAAGACAGAGAGGTCAGAGAAAGAATCAGTATAAGAGGTCAGAGCCAGAATCAGACTGAGAGGTCAAAGCCAGAATCAGACTGCAAAGTCAGAGCCAGAATCAGACTGAGAGGTCAGGGCTTTAATCAGACTAAGAGGTCAGAGCCAGAATCAGACTGAGAGGTCAGAGCAAGAATCAGTATGAGAGGTCAGAGCCAGAATCAGTATGAGAGGTCAGAACCAGAATCAGACTGAGAGGCCAGAGTTTGAATCAGACTGAGAAGTCAAAGCCAGAATCAGACTGAGAGGTCATAGCCGGAATCAGACTGAGAGGTCAGAGCCGGAATAAGACTGAGAGGTTAGAGCCGGAATCAGTAGGAGAGGTCAGAGCCGGAATCAGACTGAGAGGTCAGAGCCGGAATCAGACTGAGAGGTCAGAGCCGGAATAAGACTGAGAGGACAGAGCCAGAATCAGACTGAGAAGTCAGCGCAATAATCAGTCGGAGAAGTCGCAGCCAGAATCAGTATGAGAGGTCACAGCCAGAATAAGAGTGAGAGGTCAGAGCCGGAATCAGTATGAGAGGTCAGAGCCAGAATCAGGCTAAGATGTCAGAGCCGAAATCAGACCGAGAGGTCAGAGCCAGAATCAGACTGAGAGGTCAGAGTCGGAATCAGTAGGAGAGGTCAGAGACGGAATCAGACTGAGAGGTCAGAGCCAGAATAAGACAGAGAGGTCAGAGAAAGAATCAGTATAAGAGATCAGATCCAGAATCAGACTGAGAGGTCAAAGCCAGAATCAGACTGCGAAGTCAGAGCCAGAATCAGACTGAGAGGTCAGAGCCAGAATCAGAATGAGAGGTCAGAGCGGGAATCAGACTGGTAGGTCAGAGCTGGAATTAGTAGGAGAGGTCAGAGCCGGAATCAGTAGGAGAGGTCAGAGCCGGAATCAGACTGAGAGGTCAGAGCCGGAATCAGTAGGAGAGGTCAGAGCCGGAATCAGACTGAGAGGTCAGAGCCAGAATCAGACTAAGAGGTCAGAGCCAGAATCAGACTGAGAGGTCTGAGCCAGAATCAAACTGAGAAGTCAGAGCCGGAATCAGACTGAAAAGTCAGAGCCAGAATAAGACTGAGAGGTTAGAGCCAGAATCAGTATGACAGGTCAGAGCTGGAATCAGACTGAGAGGTCAGAGCCGGAATAAGACTGAGAGGTCAGAGTCGGAGTCAGACTGAGAGGTCAGAGCCAGAATCAGTATGAGAGGTCAGAGACGGAATTAGACTGAGAGGTCAGAGCCGAAATCAGACTGAGAGGTCAGAGCCGGAATCAGTAGGAGAGGTCAGAGCCGGAATCAGACTAAGAGGTCAGAGCCAGAATCAGACTGAGAGGTCAGAGCAAGAATCAGACTGAGAGGTCAGAGTCGGAATCAGTAGGAGAGGTTAGAGCCGGAATCAGACTGAGAGGTCAGAGCCAGAATCAGACTAAGAGGTCAGAGCCAGAATCAGACTGAGAGGTCAGAGCAAGAATCAGACTGAGAGGTCAGAGTCGGAATCAGTAGGTGAGGTCAGAGCCGGAATCAGACTGAGAGGTCAGAGCCGAAATCAGATTGAGAGGTCAGAGCCGGAATCAGACTGAGAGGTCTGAGCCAGAATCAAACTGAGAAGTCAGAGCCGGAATCAGACTGAAAAGTCAGAGCCAGAATAAGACTGAGAGGTTAGAGCCAGAATCAGTATGACAGGTCAGAGCTGGAATCAGACTGAGAGGTCAGAGCCGGAATAAGACTGAGAGGTCAGAGTCGGAGTCAGACTGAGAGGTCAGAGCCAGAATCAGTATGAGAGGTCAGAGACGGAATCAGACTGAGATGTCAGAGCCAGAATAAGTCAGATAGGTCAGAGAAAAAATCAGTATAAGAGGTCAGAGCCAGAATCAGACTGAGAGGTCAAAGCCAGAATCAGACTGAGAGGTCAGAGCCAGAATCAGACTGAGAGGTAAAAACCAGAATCAGAATGAGAGGTAGGAGCTGGAATCAGACTAAGAGGTCAGAGCCGAAATCAGACTGAGAGGTCAGAGCCGGAATCAGTAGGAGAGGTCAGAGCCGGAATCAGACTAAGAGGTCAGAGCCAGAATCAGACTGAGAGGTCAGAGCAAGAATCAGACTGAGAGGTCAGAGTCGGAATCAGTAGGAGAGGTTAGAGCCGGAATCAGACTGAGAGGTCAGAGCCAGAATCAGACTAAGAGGTCAGAGCCAGAATCAGACTGAGAGGTCAGAGCAAGAATCAGACTGAGAGGTCAGAGTCGGAATCAGTAGGAGAGGTCAGAGCCGGAATCAGACTGAGAGGTCAGAGCCGAAATCAGATTGAGAGGTCAGAGCCGGAATCAGACTGAGAGGTCTGAGCCAGAATCAAACTGAGAAGTCAGAGCCGGAATCAGACTGAAAAGTCAGAGCCAGAATAAGACTGAGAGGTTAGAGCCAGAATCAGTATGACAGGTCAGAGCTGGAATCAGACTGAGAGGTCAGAGCCGGAATAAGACTGAGAGGTCAGAGTCGGAGTCAGACTGAGAGGTCAGAGCCAGAATCAGTATGAGAGGTCAGAGACGGAATCAGACTGAGAAGTCAGAGCCAGAATCAGAATGAGAGGTCAGAGCCGGAAACAGACTGAGATGTCAGAGCCAGAATAAGTCAGATAGGTCAGAGAAAGAATCAGTATAAGAGGTCAGAGCCAGAATCAGACTGAGAGGTCAAAGCCAGAATCAGACTGAGAGGTCAGAGCCAGAATCAGACTGAGAGGTAAAAACCAGAATCAGAATGAGAGGTAGGAGCTGGAATCAGACTAAGAGGTCAGAGCCGGAATCAGACTGAGAGGTCAGAGCCGGAATCAGTAGGAGAGGTCAGAGCCGGAATCAGACTAAGAGGTCAGAGCCGGAATCAGACTGAGAGGTCAGAGCCAGAATCAGACTGAGAGGGCAGAGACGGATTAAGTATGAAATATCAGAGCCGGAAAAAGACTGACAGGTCAGAGCCGGAATCAGACTAAGAGGTCAGAGCCGGAATCAGACTGAGAGGTCAGAGCCGGAATCAGACTGAGAGGTCAGAGCCAGAATCAGACTGAGAGGGCAGAGACGGATTAAGTATGAAATATCAGAGCCGGAAAAAGACTGACAGGTCAGAGCCGGAATAAGACTGAGAGGTCAGAGCAGGAATCAGACTGAGAGGTCAGAGCCAGAATCAGACTGAGAGGTCAGAGCCAGAATCAGACTGAGAGGGCAGAGACGGATTAAGTATGAGATATCAGAGCCGGAATCAGACTGACAGGTCAGAGCCGGAATCAGACTGAGAGGTCAGAGCAGGAATCAGATTGAGAGGTCAGAGCCGGAATCAGTAGGAGAGGTCAGAGCCGGAATCAGACTAAGAGGTTAGAGCCGGAATCAGACTGAGAGGTCAGAGCCAGAATCAGACTGAGAGGTCGGAGCCAGAATCAGACTGAGAAGTCAGAGCCAGAATCAGACTGAGAGGTTAGAGCCAGAATCAGTATGACTGGTCAGAGCCAGAATCAGACTGAGAGGTCAGAGCCGGAATCAGACTGAGAGGTCAGAGCCAGAATAAGACAGAGAGGTCAGAGAAAGAATCAGTATAAGAGGTCAGAGCCAGAATCAGACTGAGAGGTCAAAGCCAGAATCAGACTGCGAAGTCAGAGCCAGAATCAGACTGAGAGGTCAGGGCTTTAATCAGACTAAGAGGTCAGAGCCAGAATCAGACTGAAAGGTCAGAGCAAGAATCAGTATGAGAGGTCAGAGCCAGAATCAGTATGAGAGGTCAGAACCAGAATCAGACTGAGAGGCCAGAGCTTGAATCAGACTGAGAAGTCAAAGCCAGAATCAGACTGAGAGGTCATAGCCGGAATCAGACTGAGAGGTCAGAGCCGGAATAAGACTGAGAGGTTAGAGCCGGAATCAGTAGGAGAGGTCAGAGCCGGAATCAGACTGAGAGGTCAGAGCCGGAATCAGACTGAGAGATCAGAGCCGGAATAAGACTGAGAGGTCAGAGCCAGAATCAGACTGAGAAGTCAGCGCAATAATCAGTCGGAGAAGTCGCAGCCAGAATCAGTATGAGAGGTCACAGCCAGAATAAGAGTGAGAGGTCAGAGCCGGAATCAGTATGAGAGGTCAGAGCCAGAATCAGACTGAGAGGTCAGAGTCGGAATCAGTAGGAGAGGTCAGAGACGGAATCAGACTGAGAGGTCAGAGCCAGAATAAGACAGAGAGGTCAGAGAAAGAATCAGTATAAGAGATCAGATCCAGAATCAGACTGAGAGGTCAGAGCGGGAATCAGACTGGTAGGTCAGAGCTGGAATTAGTAGGAGAGGTCAGAGCCGGAATCAGTAGGAGAGGTCAGAGCCGGAATCAGACTGAGAGGTCAGAGCCGGAATCAGTAGGAGAGGTCAGAGCCGGAATCAGACTGAGAGGTCAGAGCCAGAATCAGACTAAGAGGTCAGAGCCAGAATCAGACTGAGAGGTCTGAGCCAGAATCAAACTGAGAAGTCAGAGCCGGAATCAGACTGAAAAGTCAGAGCCAGAATAAGACTGAGAGGTTAGAGCCAGAATCAGTATGACAGGTCAGAGCTGGAATCAGACTGAGAGGTCAGAGCCGGAATAAGACTGAGAGGTCAGAGTCGGAGTCAGACTGAGAGGTCAGAGCCAGAATCAGTATGAGAGTTCAGAGACGGAATTAGACTGAGAGGTCAGAGCCGAAATCAGACTGAGAGGTCAGAGCCGGAATCAGACTGAGAGGTCTGAGCCAGAATCAATCTGAGAAGTCAGAGCCGGAATCAGACTGAAAAGTCAGAGCCAGAATAAGACTGAGAGGTTAGAGCCAGAATCAGTATGACAGGTCAGAGCTGGAATCAGACTGAGAGGTCAGAGCCGGAATAAGACTGAGAGGTCAGAGTCGGAGTCAAACTGAGAGGTCAGAGCCAGAATCAGTATGAGAGGTCAGAGACGGAATCAGACTGAGAGGTCAGAGCCAGAATCAGAATGAGAGGTCAGAGCCGGAAACAGACTGAGATGTCAGAGCCAGAATAAGTTAGAGAGGTCAGAGAAAGAATCAGTATAAGAGGTCAGAGCCAGAATCAGACTGAGAGGTCAAAGCCAGAATCAGAATGAGAGGTCAGAGCCAGAATCAGACTGAGAGGTCAAAACCAGAATCAGACTGAGAGGTTTGAGCTGGAATCAGACTAAGAGGTCAGAGCCAGAATCAGACTGAGAGGTCAGAGCAAGAATCAGACTGAGAGGTCAGAGCCGGAATAAGACTGAGAGGTCAGAGTCGGAATCAGTAGGAGAGGTCAGAGCCGGAATCAGACTGAGAGGTCAGAGCCGAAATCAGACTGAGAGGTCAGAGCCGGAATCAGACTAAGAGGTCAGAGCCGGAAGCAGACTGAGAGGTCAGATCCAGAATCAGAATGAGAGGTCGGAGCCAGAATCAGACTGAGAAGTCAGAGCCAGAATCAGACTGAGAGGTTAGAGCCAGAATCAGTATGACTGGTCAGAGCCAGAATCAGACTGAGAGGTCAGAGCCGGAATCAGACTGAGAGGTCAGAGCCAGAATAAGATAGAGAGGTCAGAGAAAGAATTAGTATAAGAGGTCAGAGCCAGAATCAGACTGAGAGGTCAAAGCCAGAGTCAGACTGAGAAGTCAGAGCCAGAATCAGACTGAGAGGTCAGAGCCAGAATCAGAATGAGAGGTCAGAGCGGGAATCAGACTGGGAGGTCAGAGCTGGAATTAGTAGGAGAGGTCAGAGCCGGAATCAGTAGGAGAGGTCAGAGCCGGAATCAGACTGAGAGGTCAGAGCCGGAATCAGAAGGAGAGGTCAGAGCCGGAATCAGACTGAGAGGTTAGAGCCGGAATCAGTAGGAGAGGTCAGAGCCGGAATCAGACTGAGAGGTCAGAGCCGGAATCAGACTGAGAGGTCAGAGCCGGAATAAGACTGAGAGGTCAGAACCAGAATCAGACTGAGAAGTCAGCGCAATAATCAGTCGGAGAAGTCGCAGCCAGAATCAGTATGAGAGGTCACAGCCAGAATAAGAGTGAGAGGTCAGAGCCGGAATCAGTATGAGAGGTCAGAGCCAGAATCAGGCTGAGATGTCAGAGCCGAAATCAGACCGAGAGGTCAGAGCCAGAATCAGACTGAGAGGTCAGAGTCGGAATCAGTAGGAGAGGTCAAAGACGGAATCAGACTGAGAGGTCAGAGCCAGAATAAGACAGAGAGGTAAGAGAAAGAATCAGTATAAGAGATCAGATCCAGAATCAGACTGAGAGGTCAAAGCCAGAATCAGACTGCGAAGTCAGAGCCAGAATCAGACTGGGAGGTCAGAGCTGGAATTAGTAGGAGAGGTCAGAGCCGGAATCAGTAGGAGAGGTCAGAGCCGGAATCAGACTGAGAGGTCAGAGCCGGAATCAGTAGGAGAGGTCAGAGCCGGAATCAGACTAAGAGGTCAGAGCCAGAATCAGACTGAGAGGTCAGAGCAAGAATCAGACTGAGAGGTCAGAGTCGGAATCAGTAGGAGAGGTTAGAGCCGGAATCAGACTGAGAGGTCAGAGCCAGAATCAGACTAAGAGGTCAGAGCCAGAATCAGACTGAGAGGTCAGAGCAAGAATCAGACTGAGAGGTCAGAGTCGGAATCAGTAGGAGAGGTCAGAGCCGGAATCAGACTGAGAGGTCAGAGCCGAAATCAGATTGAGAGGTCAGAGCCGGAATCAGACTGAGAGGTCTGAGCCAGAATCAAACTGAGAAGTCAGAGCCGGAATCAGACTGAAAAGTCAGAGCCAGAATAAGACTGAGAGGTTAGAGCCAGAATCAGTATGACAGGTCAGAGCTGGAATCAGACTGAGAGGTCAGAGCCGGAATAAGACTGAGAGGTCAGAGTCGGAGTCAGACTGAGAGGTCAGAGCCAGAATCAGTATGAGAGGTCAGAGACGGAATCAGACTGAGAAGTCAGAGCCAGAATCAGAATGAGAGGTCAGAGCCGGAAACAGACTGAGATGTCAGAGCCAGAATAAGTCAGATAGGTCAGAGAAAGAATCAGTATAAGAGGTCAGAGCCAGAATCAGACTGAGAGGTCAAAGCCAGAATCAGACTGAGAGGTCAGAGCCAGAATCAGACTGAGAGGTCAAAACCAGAATCGGACTGAGAGGTAGGAGCTGGAATCAGACTAAGAGGTCAGAGCCGGAATCAGACTGAGAGGTCAGAGCCGGAATCAGTAGGAGAGGTCAGAGCCGGAATCAGACTAAGAGGTCAGAGCCGGAATCAGACTGAGAGGTCAGAGCCAGAATCAGACTGAGAGGGCAGAGACGGATTAAGTATGAAATATCAGAGCCGGAAAAAGACTGACAGGTCAGAGCCGGAATCAGACTAAGAGGTCAGAGCCGGAATCAGACTAAGAGGTCAGAGCCGGAATCAGACTGAGAGGTCAGAGAAAGAATCAGACTGAGAGGGCAGAGACGGATTAAGTATGAAATATCAGAGCCGGAAAAAGACTGACAGGTCAGAGCAGGAATCAGACTGAGAGGTCAGAGCAGGAATCAGACTGAGAGGTCAGAGCCAGAATCAGACTGAGAGGTCAGAGCCAGAATCAGACTGAGAGGGCAGAGACGGATTAAGTATGAGATATCAGAGCCGGAATCAGACTGACAGGTCAGAGCCGGAATCAGACTGAGAGGTCAGAGCAGGAATCAGATTGAGAGGTCAGAGCCGGAATCAGTAGGAGAGGTCAGAGCCGGAATCAGACTAAGAGGTTAGAGCCGGAATCAGACTGAGAGGTCAGAGCCAGAATCAGACTGAGAGGTCGGAGCCAGAATCAGACTGAGAAGTCAGAGCCAGAATCAGACTGAGAGGTTAGAGCCAGAATCAGTATGACTGGTCAGAGCCAGAATCAGACTGAGAGGTCAGAGCCGGAATCAGACTGAGAGGTCAGAGCCAGAATAAGACAGAGAGGTCAGAGAAAGAATCAGTATAAGAGGTCAGAGCCAGAATCAGACTGAGAGGTCAAAGCCAGAATCAGACTGCGAAGTCAGAGCCAGAATCAGACTGAGAGGTCAGGGCTTTAATCAGACTAAGAGGTCAGAGCCAGAATCAGACTGAGAGGTCAGAGCAAGAATCAGTATGAGAGGTCAGAGCCAGAATCAGTATGAGAGGTCAGAACCAGAATCAGACTGAGAGGCCAGAGCTTGAATCAGACTGAGAAGTCAAAGCCAGAATCAGACTGAGAGGTCATAGCCGGAATCAGACTGAGAGGTCAGAGCCGGAATAAGACTGAGAGGTTAGAGCCGGAATCAGTAGGAGAGGTCAGAGCCGGAATCAGACTGAGAGGTCAGAGCCGGAATCAGACTGAGAGGTCAGAGCCGGAATAAGATTGAGAGGTTAGAGCCAGAATCAGACTGAGAAGTCAGCGCAATAATCAGTCGGAGAAGTCGCAGCCAGAATCAGTATGAGAGGTCACAGCCAGAATAAGAGTGAGAGGTCAGAGCCGGAATCAGTATGAGAGGTCAGAGCCAGAATCAGGCTAAGATGTCAGAGCCGAAATCAGACCGAGAGGTCAGAGCCAGAATCAGACTGAGAGGTCAGAGTCGGAATCAGTAGGAGAGGTCAGAGACGGAATCAGACTGAGAGGTCAGAGCCAGAATAAGACAGAGAGGTCAGAGAAAGAATCAGTATAAGAGATCAGATCCAGAATCAGACTGAGAGGTCAAAGCCAGAATCAGACTGCGAAGTCAGAGCCAGAATCAGACTGAGAGGTCAGAGCCAGAATCAGAATGAGAGGTCAGAGCGGGAATCAGACTGGTAGGTCAGAGCTGGAATTAGTAGGAGAGGTCAGAGCCGGAATCAGTAGGAGAGATCAGAGCCGGAATCAGACTGAGAGGTCAGAGCCGGAATCAGTAGGAGAGGTCAGAGCCGGAATCAGACTGAGAGGTCAGAGCCAGAATCAGACTAAGAGGTCAGAGCCAGAATCAGACTTAGAGGTCAGAGCAAAAATCAGACTGAGAGGTCAGAGTCGGAATTAGTAGGAGAGGTCAGAGCCGGAATCAGACTGAGAGGTCAGAGCCGAAATCAGACTGAGAGGTCAGAGCAAGAATCAGACTAAGAGGTCAGAGTCGGAATCAGTAGGAGAGGTCAGAGCCGGAATCAGACTGAGAGGTCAGAGCCGAAATCAGACTGAAAAGTCAGAGCCAGAATAAGGCTGAGAGGTTAGAGCCAGAATCAGTATGACTGGTCAGAGCCAGAATCAGACTGAGAGGTCAAAGCCGGAATCAGACTGAGAGGTCAGAGCCAGAATAAGATAGAGAGGTCAGAGAAAGAATCAGTATAAGAGGTCAGAGCCAGATTCAGACTGAGAGGTCAAAGCCAGAATCAGACTGTGAAGTCAGAGCCAGAATCAGACTGAGAGGTCAGAGCCAGCATCAGAATGAGAGGTCAGAGCGGGAATCAGACTGGGAGGTCAGAGCTGGAATTAGTAGGGGAGGTAAGAGCCGGAATCAGTAGGAGAGGTCAGAGCCGGAATCAGACTGAGAGGTCAGAGCCGGAATCAGAGGGAGAGGTCAGAGCCGGAATCAGACTGAGAGGTCAGAGCCAGAATCAGACTGAGAGGTCAGAGCAAGAATCAGACTGAGAGGTCAGAGTCGGAATCAGTAGGAGAGGTCAGAGCCGGAATCAGACTGAGAGGTCAGAGCCGAAATCAGACTGAGAGGTCAGAGCCAGAATCAAACTGAGAAGTCACATCCGGAATCAGACTGAAAAGTCAGAGCCAGAATAAGACTGAGAGGTTAGAGCCAGAATCAGTATGACAGGTCAGAGCTGGAATCAGACTGAGAGGTCAGAGCCGGAATAAGACTGAGAGGTCAGAGTCGGAGTCAGACTGAGAGGTCAGAGCCAGAATCAGTATGAGAGGTCAGAGACGGAATCAGACTGAGAGGTCAGAGCCAGAATCAGAATGAGAGGTCAGAGCCGGAAACAGACTGAGATGTCAGAGCCAGAATAAGTCAGAGAGGTCAGAGAAAGAATCAGTATAAGAGGTCAGAGCCAGAATCAGACTGAGAGGTCAAAGCCAGAATCAGACTGAGATGTCAGAGCCAGAATCAGACTGAGAGGTTAAAACCAGAATCAGACTGAGAGGTAGGAGCTGGAATCAGACTAAGAGGTCAGAGCCAGAATCAGACTGAGAGGTCAGAGCCAGAATCAGACTGAGAGGTCAGAGCCAGAATCAGACTGAGAGGTCAGAGCCAGAATCAGACTGAGAGGTCAGAGCCAGAATCAGACTGAGAGGTCAGAGCCGGAATCAGTAGGAGAGGTCAGAGCCAGAATCAGACTGAGAGGGCAGAGACGGATTAAGTATGAGATATCAGAGCCGGAATCAGACTGACAGGTCAGAGCCGGAATCAGACTGAGAGGTCAGAGCAGGAATCAGATTGAGAGGTCAGAGCCGGAATCAGTAGGAGAGGTCAGAGCCGGAATCAGACTAAGAGGTTAGAGCCGGAATCAGACTGAGAGGTCAGAGCCAGAATCAGACTGAGAGGTCGGAGCCAGAATCAGACTGAGAAGTCAGAGCCAGAATCAGACTGAGAGGTTAGAGCCAGAATCAGTATGACTGGTCAGAGCCAGAATCAGACTGAGAGGTCAGAGCCGGAATCAGACTGAGAGGTCAGAGCCAGAATAAGACAGAGAGGTTAGAGAAAGAATCAGTATAAGAGGTCAGAGCCAGAATCAGACTGAGAGGTCAAAGCCAGAATCAGACTGCGAAGTCAGAGCCAGAATCAGACTGAGAGGTCAGGGCTTTAATCAGACTAAGAGGTCAGAGCCAGAATCAGACTGAGAGGTCAAAGCCAGAATCAGACTGAGAGGTCAGAGCCAGAATCAGACTGAGAGGTCAAAACCAGAATCGGACTGAGAGGTAGGAGCTGGAATCAGACTAAGAGGTCAGAGCCGGAATCAGACTGAGAGGTCAGAGCCGGAATCAGTAGGAGAGGTCAGAGCCGGAATCAGACTAAGAGGTCAGAGCCGGAATCAGACTGAGAGGTCAGAGCCAGAATCAGACTGAGAGGGCAGAGACGGATTAAGTATGAAATATCAGAGCCGGAAAAAGACTGACAGGTCAGAGCCGGAATCAGACTAAGAGGTCAGAGCCGGAATCAGACTAAGAGGTCAGAGCCGGAATCAGACTGAGAGGTCAGAGAAAGAATCAGACTGAGAGGGCAGAGACGGATTAAGTATGAAATATCAGAGCCGGAAAAAGACTGACAGGTCAGAGCAGGAATCAGACTGAGAGGTCAGAGCAGGAATCAGACTGAGAGGTCAGAGCCAGAATCAGACTGAGAGGTCAGAGCCAGAATCAGACTGAGAGGGCAGAGACGGATTAAGTATGAGATATCAGAGCCGGAATCAGACTGACAGGTCAGAGCCGGAATCAGACTGAGAGGTCAGAGCAGGAATCAGATTGAGAGGTCAGAGCCGGAATCAGTAGGAGAGGTCAGAGCCGGAATCAGACTAAGAGGTTAGAGCCGGAATCAGACTGAGAGGTCAGAGCCAGAATCAGACTGAGAGGTCGGAGCCAGAATCAGACTGAGAAGTCAGAGCCAGAATCAGACTGAGAGGTTAGAGCCAGAATCAGTATGACTGGTCAGAGCCAGAATCAGACTGAGAGGTCAGAGCCGGAATCAGACTGAGAGGTCAGAGCCAGAATAAGACAGAGAGGTCAGAGAAAGAATCAGTATAAGAGGTCAGAGCCAGAATCAGACTGAGAGGTCAAAGCCAGAATCAGACTGCGAAGTCAGAGCCAGAATCAGACTGAGAGGTCAGGGCTTTAATCAGACTAAGAGGTCAGAGCCAGAATCAGACTGAGAGGTCAGAGCAAGAATCAGTATGAGAGGTCAGAGCCAGAATCAGTATGAGAGGTCAGAACCAGAATCAGACTGAGAGGCCAGAGCTTGAATCAGACTGAGAAGTCAAAGCCAGAATCAGACTGAGAGGTCATAGCCGGAATCAGACTGAGAGGTCAGAGCCGGAATAAGACTGAGAGGTTAGAGCCGGAATCAGTAGGAGAGGTCAGAGCCGGAATCAGACTGAGAGGTCAGAGCCGGAATCAGACTGAGAGGTCAGAGCCGGAATAAGATTGAGAGGTTAGAGCCAGAATCAGACTGAGAAGTCAGCGCAATAATCAGTCGGAGAAGTCGCAGCCAGAATCAGTATGAGAGGTCACAGCCAGAATAAGAGTGAGAGGTCAGAGCCGGAATCAGTATGAGAGGTCAGAGCCAGAATCAGGCTAAGATGTCAGAGCCGAAATCAGACCGAGAGGTCAGAGCCAGAATCAGACTGAGAGGTCAGAGTCGGAATCAGTAGGAGAGGTCAGAGACGGAATCAGACTGAGAGGTCAGAGCCAGAATAAGACAGAGAGGTCAGAGAAAGAATCAGTATAAGAGATCAGATCCAGAATCAGACTGAGAGGTCAAAGCCAGAATCAGACTGCGAAGTCAGAGCCAGAATCAGACTGAGAGGTCAGAGCCAGAATCAGAATGAGAGGTCAGAGCGGGAATCAGACTGGTAGGTCAGAGCTGGAATTAGTAGGAGAGGTCAGAGCCGGAATCAGTAGGAGAGATCAGAGCCGGAATCAGACTGAGAGGTCAGAGTCGGAATCAGTAGGAGAGGTCAGAGCCGGAATCAGACTGAGAGGTCAGAGCCAGAATCAGACTAAGAGGTCAGAGCCAGAATCAGACTTAGAGGTCAGAGCAAAAATCAGACTGAGAGGTCAGAGTCGGAATTAGTAGGAGAGGTCAGAGCCGGAATCAGACTGAGAGGTCAGAGCCGAAATCAGACTGAGAGGTCAGAGCAAGAATCAGACTAAGAGGTCAGAGTCGGAATCAGTAGGAGAGGTCAGAGCCGGAATCAGACTGAGAGGTCAGAGCCGAAATCAGACTGAAAAGTCAGAGCCAGAATAAGGCTGAGAGGTTAGAGCCAGAATCAGTATGACTGGTCAGAGCCAGAATCAGACTGAGAGGTCAAAGCCGGAATCAGACTGAGAGGTCAGAGCCAGAATAAGATAGAGAGGTCAGAGAAAGAATCAGTATAAGAGGTCAGAGCCAGATTCAGACTGAGAGGTCAAAGCCAGAATCAGACTGTGAAGTCAGAGCCAGAATCAGACTGAGAGGTCAGAGCCAGCATCAGAATGAGAGGTCAGAGCGGGAATCAGACTGGGAGGTCAGAGCTGGAATTAGTAGGGGAGGTAAGAGCCGGAATCAGTAGGAGAGGTCAGAGCCGGAATCAGACTGAGAGGTCAGAGCCGGAATCAGAGGGAGAGGTCAGAGCCGGAATCAGACTGAGAGGTCAGAGCCAGAATCAGACTGAGAGGTCAGAGCAAGAATCAGACTGAGAGGTCAGAGTCGGAATCAGTAGGAGAGGTCAGAGCCGGAATCAGACTGAGAGGTCAGAGCCGAAATCAGACTGAGAGGTCAGAGCCAGAATCAAACTGAGAAGTCACATCCGGAATCAGACTGAAAAGTCAGAGCCAGAATAAGACTGAGAGGTTAGAGCCAGAATCAGTATGACAGGTCAGAGCTGGAATCAGACTGAGAGGTCAGAGCCGGAATAAGACTGAGAGGTCAGAGTCGGAGTCAGACTGAGAGGTCAGAGCCAGAATCAGTATGAGAGGTCAGAGACGGAATCAGACTGAGAGGTCAGAGCCAGAATCAGAATGAGAGGTCAGAGCCGGAAACAGACTGAGATGTCAGAGCCAGAATAAGTCAGAGAGGTCAGAGAAAGAATCAGTATAAGAGGTCAGAGCCAGAATCAGACTGAGAGGTCAAAGCCAGAATCAGACTGAGATGTCAGAGCCAGAATCAGACTGAGAGGTCAAAACCAGAATCAGACTGAGAGGTAGGAGCTGGAATCAGACTAAGAGGTCAGAGCCAGAATCAGACTGAGAGGTCAGAGCCAGAATCAGACTGAGAGGTCAGAGCCAGAATCAGACTGAGAGGTCAGAGCCAGAATCAGACTGAGAGGTCAGAGCCAGAATCAGACTGAGAGGTCAGAGCCGGAATCAGTAGGAGAGGTCAGAGCCAGAATCAGACTGAGAGGGCAGAGACGGATTAAGTATGAGATATCAGAGCCGGAATCAGACTGACAGGTCAGAGCCGGAATCAGACTGAGAGGTCAGAGCAGGAATCAGATTGAGAGGTCAGAGCCGGAATCAGTAGGAGAGGTCAGAGCCGGAATCAGACTAAGAGGTTAGAGCCGGAATCAGACTGAGAGGTCAGAGCCAGAATCAGACTGAGAGGTCGGAGCCAGAATCAGACTGAGAAGTCAGAGCCAGAATCAGACTGAGAGGTTAGAGCCAGAATCAGTATGACTGGTCAGAGCCAGAATCAGACTGAGAGGTCAGAGCCGGAATCAGACTGAGAGGTCAGAGCCAGAATAAGACAGAGAGGTTAGAGAAAGAATCAGTATAAGAGGTCAGAGCCAGAATCAGACTGAGAGGTCAAAGCCAGAATCAGACTGCGAAGTCAGAGCCAGAATCAGACTGAGAGGTCAGGGCTTTAATCAGACTAAGAGGTCAGAGCAAGAATCAGTATGAGAGGTCAGAGCCAGAATCAGTATGAGAGGTCAGAACCAGAATCAGACTGAGAGGTCAGAGCTTGAATCAGACTGAGAAGTCAAAGCCAGAATCAGACTGAGAGGTCATAGCCGGAATCAGACTGAGAGGTCAGAGCCGGAATAAGACTGAGAGGTTAGAGCCGGAATCAGTAGGAGAGGTCAGAGCCGGAATCAGACTGAGAGGTCAGAGCCGGAATCAGACTGAGAGGTCAGAGCCAGAATCAGACTGAGAAGTCAGCGCAATAATCAGTCGGAGAAGTCGCAGCCAGAATCAGTATGAGAGGTCACAGCCAGAATAAGAGTGAGAGGTCAGAGCCGGAATCAGTATGAGAGGTCAGAGCCAGAATCAGGCTAAGATGTCAGAGCCGAAATCAGACCGAGAGGTCAGAGCCAGAATCAGACTGAGAGGTCAGAGTTGGAATCAGTAGGAAAGGTCAGAGACGGAATCAGACTGAGAGGTCAGAGCCAGAATAAGACAGAGAGGTCAGAGAAAGAATCAGTATAAGAGATCAGATCCAGAATCAGACTGAGAGGTCAAAGCCAGAATCAGACTGCGAAGTCAGAGCCAGAATCAGACTGAGAGGTCAGAGCCAGAATCAGAATGAGTGGTCAGAGCGGGAATCAGACTGGGAGGTCAGAGCTGGAATTAGTAGGAGAGGTCAGAGCCGGAATCAGTAGGAGAGGTCAGAGCCGGAATCAGACTGAGAGGTCAGAGACGGAATCAGTAGGAGAGGTCAGAGCCGGAATCAGACTGAGAGGTCAGAGCCAGAATCAGACTAAGAGGTCAGAGCCAGAATCAGACTTAGAGGTCAAAGCAAAAATCAGACTGAGAGGTCAGAGTCGGAATTAGTAGGAGAGGTCAGAGCCGGATTTAGACTGAGAGGTCAGAGCCGAAATCAGACTGAGAGGTCAGAGCAAGAATCAGACTGAGAGGTCAGAGTCGGAATCAGTAGGAGAGGTCAGAGCCGGAATCAGACTGAGAGGTCAGAGCCGAAATCAGACTGAGAGGTCAGAGCCAGAATCAAACTGAGAAGTCACAGCCGGAATCAGCCTGAAAAGTCAGAGCCAGAATAAGGCTGAGAGGTTAGAGCCAGAATCAGTATGACTGGTCAGAGCCAGAATCAGACTGAGAGGTCAAAGCCGGAATCAGACTGAGAGGTCAGAGCCAGAATAAGATAGAGAGGTCAGAGAAAGAATCAGTATAAGAGGTCAGAGCCAGAATCAGACTGAGAGGTCAAAGCCAGAATCAGACTGTGAAATCAGAGCCAGAATCATACTGAGAGGTCAGAGCCAGAATCAGAATGAGAGGTCAGAGCGGGAATCAGACTGGGAGGTCAGAGCTGGAATTAGTAGGGGAGGTAAGAGCCGGAATCAGTAGGAGAGGTCAGAGCCGGAATCAGACTGAGAGGTCAGAGCCGGAATCAGAAGGAGAGGTCAGAGCCGGAATCAGACTGAGAGGTCAGAGCCAGAATCAGACTGAGAGGTCAGAGCAAGAATCAGACTGAGAGGTCAGAGTCGGAATCAGTAGGAGAGGTCAGAGCCGGAATCAGACTGAGAGGTCAGAGCCGAAATCAGACTGAGAGGTCAGAGCCAGAATTAAACTGAGAAGTCACAGCCGGAATCAGACTGAAAAGTCAGAGCCAGAATAAGACTGAGAGGTTAGAGCCAGAATCAGTATGACAGGTCAGAGCTGGAATCAGAATGAGAGGTCAGAGCCGGAATAAGACTGAGAGGTCAGAGTCGGAGTCAGACTGAGAGGTCAGAGCCAGAATCAGTATGAGAGGTCAGAGACGGAATCAGACTGAGAGGTCAGAGCCAGAATCAGAATGAGAGGTCAGAGCCGGAAACAGACTGAGATGTCAGAGCCAGAATAAGTCAGAGAGGTCAGAGAAAGAATCAGTATAAGAGGTCAGAGCCAGAATCAGACTGAGAGGTCAAAGCCAGAAACAGACTGAGATGTCAGAGCCAGAATCAGACTGAGAGGTCAAAACCAGAATCAGACTGAGAGGTAGGAGCTGGAATCAGACTAAGAGGTCAGAGCCGGAATCAGACTGAGAGGTCAGAGCCAGAATCAGACTAAGAGGTCAGAGCCAGAATCAGACTGAGAGGTCAGAGCCAGAATCAGACTGAGAGGTCAGAGCCAGAATCAGACTGAGAGGTCAGAGCCGGAATCAGTAGGAGAGGTCAGAGCCAGAATCAGACTGAGAGGGCAGAGACGAATTAAGTATGAGATATCAGAGCCGGAATCAGACTGACAGGTCAGAGCCGGAATCAGACTGAGAGGTCAGAGCAGGAATCAGATTGAGAGGTCAGAGCCGGAATCAGTAGGAGAGGTCAGAGCCGGAATCAGACTAAGAGGTTAGAGCCGGAATCAGACTGAGAGGTCAGAGCCAGAATCAGACTGAGAGGTCGGAGCCAGAATCAGACTGAGAAGTCAGAGCCAGAATCAGACTGAGAGGTTAGAGCCAGAATCAGTATGACTGGTCAGAGCCAGAATCAGACTGAGAGGTCAGAGCCGGAATCAGACTGAGAGGTCAGAGCCAGAATAAGACAGAGAGGTCAAAGCCAGAATCAGACTGCGAAGTCAGAGCCAGAATCAGACTGAGAGGTCAGGGCTTTAATCAGACTAAGAGGTCAGAGCCAGAATCAGACTGAGAGGTCAGAGCAAGAATCAGTATGAGAGGTCAGAGCCAGAATCAGTATGAGAGGTCAGAACCAGAATCAGACTGAGAGGCCAGAGCTTGAATCAGACTGAGAAGTCAAAGCCAGAATCAGACTGAGAGGTCATAGCCGGAATCAGACTGAGAGGTCAGAGCCGGAATAAGACTGAGAGGTTAGAGCCGGAATCAGTAGGAGAGGTCAGAGCCGGAATCAGACTGAGAGGTCAGAGCCGGAATCAGACTGAGAGGTCAGAGCCGGAATAAGACTGAGAGGTCAGAGCCAGAATCAGACTGAGAAGTCAGCGCAATAATCAGTCAGAGAAGTCGCAGCCAGAATCAGTATGAGAGGTCACAGCCAGAATAAGAGTGAGAGGTCAGAGCCGGAATCAGTATGAGAGGTCAGAGCCAGAATCAGGCTAAGATGTCAGAGCCGAAATCAGACCGAGAGGTCAGAGCCAGAATCAGACTGAGAGGTCAGAGTCGGAATCAGTAGGAGAGGTCAGAGACGGAATCAGACTGAGAGGTCAGAGCCAGAATAAGACAGAGAGGTCAGAGAAAGAATCAGTATAAGAGATCAGATCCAGAATCAGACTGAGAGGTCAAAGCCAGAATCAGACTGCGAAGTCAGAGCCAGAATCAGACTGAGAGGTCAGAGCCAGAATCAGAATGAGAGGTCAGAGCGGGAATCAGACTGGGAGGTCAGAGCTGGAATTAGTAGGAGAGGTCAGAGCTGGAATTAGTAGGAGAGGTCAGAGCCGGAATCAGTAGGAGAGGTCAGAGCCGGAATCAGACTGAGAGGTCAGAGCCGGAATCAGTAGGAGAGGTCAGAGCCGGAATCAGACTGAGAGGTCAGAGCCAGAATCAGACTAAGAGGTCAGAGCCAGAATCAGACTTAGAGGTCAGAGCAAAAATCAGACTGAGAGGTCAGAGTCGGAATTAGTAGGAGAGGTCAGAGCCGGAATCAGACTGAGAGGTCAGAGCCGAAATCAGACTGAGAGGTCAGAGCCAGAATCAGACTGAGAGGTCAGAGACGGAATCAGACTGAGAGGTCAGAGCAAGAATCAGACTAAGAGGTCAGAGTCGGAATCAGTAGGAGAGGTCAGAGCCGGAATCAGACTGAGAGGTCAGAGCCGAAATCAGACTGAAAAGTCAGAGCCAGAATAAGGCTGAGAGGTTAGAGCCAGAATCAGTATGACTGGTCAGAGCCAGAATCAGACTGAGAGGTCAAAGCCGGAATCAGACTGAGAGGTCAGAGCCAGAATAAGATAGAGAGGTCAGAGAAAGAATCAGTATAAGAGGTCAGAGCCAGATTCAGACTGAGAGGTCAAAGCCAGAATCAGACTGTGAAGTCAGAGCCAGAATCAGACTGAGAGGTCAGAGCCAGCATCAGAATGAGAGGTCAGAGCGGGAATCAGACTGGGAGGTCAGAGCTGGAATTAGTAGGGGAGGTAAGAGCCGGAATCAGTAGGAGAGGTCAGAGCCGGAATCAGACTGAGAGGTCAGAGCCGGAATCAGAGGGAGAGGTCAGAGCCGGAATCAGACTGAGAGGTCAGAGCCAGAATCAGACTGAGAGGTCAGAGCAAGAATCAGACTGAGAGGTCAGAGTCGGAATCAGTAGGAGAGGTCAGAGCCGGAATCAGACTGAGAGGTCAGAGCCGAAATCAGACTGAGAGGTCAGAGCCAGAATCAAACTGAGAAGTCACAGCCGGAATCAGACTGAAAAGTCAGAGCCAGAATAAGACTGAGAGGTTAGAGCCAGAATCAGTATGACAGGTCAGAGCTGGAATCAGACTGAGAGGTCAGAGCCGGAATAAGACTGAGAGGTCAGAGTCGGAGTCAGACTGAGAGGTCAGAGCCAGAATCAGTATGAGAGGTCAGAGACGGAATCAGACTGAGAGGTCAGAGCCAGAATCAGAATGAGAGGTCAGAGCCGGAAACAGACTGAGATGTCAGAGCCAGAATAAGTCAGAGAGGTCAGAGAAAGAATCAGTATAAGAGGTCAGAGCCAGAATCAGACTGAGAGGTCAAAGCCAGAATCAGACTGAGATGTCAGAGCCAGAATCAGACTGAGAGGTCAAAACCAGAATCAGACTGAGAGGTAGGAGCTGGAATCAGACTAAGAGGTCAGAGCCAGAATCAGACTGAGAGGTCAGAGCCAGAATCAGACTGAGAGGTCAGAGCCAGAATCAGACTGAGAGGTCAGAGCCAGAATCAGACTGAGAGGTCAGAGCCAGAATCAGACTGAGAGGTCAGAGCCGGAATCAGTAGGAGAGGTCAGAGCCAGAATCAGACTGAGAGGGCAGAGACGGATTAAGTATGAGATATCAGAGCCGGAATCAGACTGACAGGTCAGAGCCGGAATCAGACTGAGAGGTCAGAGCAGGAATCAGATTGAGAGGTCAGAGCCGGAATCAGTAGGAGAGGTCAGAGCCGGAATCAGACTAAGAGGTTAGAGCCGGAATCAGACTGAGAGGTCAGAGCCAGAATCAGACTGAGAGGTCGGAGCCAGAATCAGACTGAGAAGTCAGAGCCAGAATCAGACTGAGATGTTAGAGCCAGAATCAGTATGACTGGTCAGAGCCAGAATCAGACTGAGAGGTCAGAGCCGGAATCAGACTGAGAGGTCAGAGCCAGAATAAGACAGAGAGGTTAGAGAAAGAATCAGTATAAGAGGTCAGAGCCAGAATCAGACTGAGAGGTCAAAGCCAGAATCAGACTGCGAAGTCAGAGCCAGAATCAGACTGAGAGGTCAGGGCTTTAATCAGACTAAGAGGTCAGAGCAAGAATCAGTATGAGAGGTCAGAGCCAGAATCAGTATGAGAGGTCAGAACCAGAATCAGACTGAGAGGTCAGAGCTTGAATCAGACTGAGAAGTCAAAGCCAGAATCAGACTGAGAGGTCATAGCCGGAATCAGACTGAGAGGTCAGAGCCGGAATAAGACTGAGAGGTTAGAGCCGGAATCAGTAGGAGAGGTCAGAGCCGGAATCAGACTGAGAGGTCAGAGCCGGAATCAGACTGAGAGGTCAGAGCCAGAATCAGACTGAGAAGTCAGCGCAATAATCAGTCGGAGAAGTCGCAGCCAGAATCAGTATGAGAGGTCACAGCCAGAATAAGAGTGAGAGGTCAGAGCCGGAATCAGTATGAGAGGTCAGAGCCAGAATCAGGCTAAGATGTCAGAGCCGAAATCAGACCGAGAGGTCAGAGCCAGAATCAGACTGAGAGGTCAGAGTTGGAATCAGTAGGAAAGGTCAGAGACGGAATCAGACTGAGAGGTCAGAGCCAGAATAAGACAGAGAGGTCAGAGAAAGAATCAGTATAAGAGATCAGATCCAGAATCAGACTGAGAGGTCAAAGCCAGAATCAGACTGCGAAGTCAGAGCCAGAATCAGACTGAGAGGTCAGAGCCAGAATCAGAATGAGTGGTCAGAGCGGGAATCAGACTGGGAGGTCAGAGCTGGAATTAGTAGGAGAGGTCAGAGCCGGAATCAGTAGGAGAGGTCAGAGCCGGAATCAGACTGAGAGGTCAGAGACGGAATCAGTAGGAGAGGTCAGAGCCGGAATCAGACTGAGAGGTCAGAGCCAGAATCAGACTAAGAGGTCAGAGCCAGAATCAGACTTAGAGGTCAAAGCAAAAATCAGACTGAGAGGTCAGAGTCGGAATTAGTAGGAGAGGTCAGAGCCGGATTTAGACTGAGAGGTCAGAGCCGAAATCAGACTGAGAGGTCAGAGCAAGAATCAGACTGAGAGGTCAGAGTCGGAATCAGTAGGAGAGGTCAGAGCCGGAATCAGACTGAGAGGTCAGAGCCGAAATCAGACTGAGAGGTCAGAGCCAGAATCAAACTGAGAAGTCACAGCCGGAATCAGCCTGAAAAGTCAGAGCCAGAATAAGGCTGAGAGGTTAGAGCCAGAATCAGTATGACTGGTCAGAGCCAGAATCAGACTGAGAGGTCAAAGCCGGAATCAGACTGAGAGGTCAGAGCCAGAATAAGATAGAGAGGTCAGAGAAAGAATCAGTATAAGAGGTCAGAGCCAGAATCAGACTGAGAGGTCAAAGCCAGAATCAGACTGTGAAATCAGAGCCAGAATCATACTGAGAGGTCAGAGCCAGAATCAGAATGAGAGGTCAGAGCGGGAATCAGACTGGGAGGTCAGAGCTGGAATTAGTAGGGGAGGTAAGAGCCGGAATCAGTAGGAGAGGTCAGAGCCGGAATCAGACTGAGAGGTCAGAGCCGGAATCAGAAGGAGAGGTCAGAGCCGGAATCAGACTGAGAGGTCAGAGCCAGAATCAGACTGAGAGGTCAGAGCAAGAATCAGACTGAGAGGTCAGAGTCGGAATCAGTAGGAGAGGTCAGAGCCGGAATCAGACTGAGAGGTCAGAGCCGAAATCAGACTGAGAGGTCAGAGCCAGAATTAAACTGAGAAGTCACAGCCGGAATCAGACTGAAAAGTCAGAGCCAGAATAAGACTGAGAGGTTAGAGCCAGAATCAGTATGACAGGTCAGAGCTGGAATCAGAATGAGAGGTCAGAGCCGGAATAAGACTGAGAGGTCAGAGTCGGAGTCAGACTGAGAGGTCAGAGCCAGAATCAGTATGAGAGGTCAGAGACGGAATCAGACTGAGAGGTCAGAGCCAGAATCAGAATGAGAGGTCAGAGCCGGAAACAGACTGAGATGTCAGAGCCAGAATAAGTCAGAGAGGTCAGAGAAAGAATCAGTATAAGAGGTCAGAGCCAGAATCAGACTGAGAGGTCAAAGCCAGAAACAGACTGAGATGTCAGAGCCAGAATCAGACTGAGAGGTCAAAACCAGAATCAGACTGAGAGGTAGGAGCTGGAATCAGACTAAGAGGTCAGAGCCGGAATCAGACTGAGAGGTCAGAGCCAGAATCAGACTAAGAGGTCAGAGCCAGAATCAGACTGAGAGGTCAGAGCCAGAATCAGACTGAGAGGTCAGAGCCAGAATCAGACTGAGAGGTCAGAGCCGGAATCAGTAGGAGAGGTCAGAGCCAGAATCAGACTGAGAGGGCAGAGACGAATTAAGTATGAGATATCAGAGCCGGAATCAGACTGACAGGTCAGAGCCGGAATCAGACTGAGAGGTCAGAGCAGGAATCAGATTGAGAGGTCAGAGCCGGAATCAGTAGGAGAGGTCAGAGCCGGAATCAGACTAAGAGGTTAGAGCCGGAATCAGACTGAGAGGTCAGAGCCAGAATCAGACTGAGAGGTCGGAGCCAGAATCAGACTGAGAAGTCAGAGCCAGAATCAGACTGAGAGGTTAGAGCCAGAATCAGTATGACTGGTCAGAGCCAGAATCAGACTGAGAGGTCAGAGCCGGAATCAGACTGAGAGGTCAGAGCCAGAATAAGACAGAGAGGTCAAAGCCAGAATCAGACTGCGAAGTCAGAGCCAGAATCAGACTGAGAGGTCAGGGCTTTAATCAGACTAAGAGGTCAGAGCCAGAATCAGACTGAGAGGTCAGAGCAAGAATCAGTATGAGAGGTCAGAGCCAGAATCAGTATGAGAGGTCAGAACCAGAATCAGACTGAGAGGCCAGAGCTTGAATCAGACTGAGAAGTCAAAGCCAGAATCAGACTGAGAGGTCATAGCCGGAATCAGACTGAGAGGTCAGAGCCGGAATAAGACTGAGAGGTTAGAGCCGGAATCAGTAGGAGAGGTCAGAGCCGGAATCAGACTGAGAGGTCAGAGCCGGAATCAGACTGAGAGGTCAGAGCCGGAATAAGACTGAGAGGTCAGAGCCAGAATCAGACTGAGAAGTCAGCGCAATAATCAGTCAGAGAAGTCGCAGCCAGAATCAGTATGAGAGGTCACAGCCAGAATAAGAGTGAGAGGTCAGAGCCGGAATCAGTATGAGAGGTCAGAGCCAGAATCAGGCTAAGATGTCAGAGCCGAAATCAGACCGAGAGGTCAGAGCCAGAATCAGACTGAGAGGTCAGAGTCGGAATCAGTAGGAGAGGTCAGAGACGGAATCAGACTGAGAGGTCAGAGCCAGAATAAGACAGAGAGGTCAGAGAAAGAATCAGTATAAGAGATCAGATCCAGAATCAGACTGAGAGGTCAAAGCCAGAATCAGACTGCGAAGTCAGAGCCAGAATCAGACTGAGAGGTCAGAGCCAGAATCAGAATGAGAGGTCAGAGCGGGAATCAGACTGGGAGGTCAGAGCTGGAATTAGTAGGAGAGGTCAGAGCTGGAATTAGTAGGAGAGGTCAGAGCCGGAATCAGTAGGAGAGGTCAGAGCCGGAATCAGACTGAGAGGTCAGAGCCGGAATCAGTAGGAGAGGTCAGAGCCGGAATCAGACTGAGAGGTCAGAGCCAGAATCAGACTAAGAGGTCAGAGCCAGAATCAGACTTAGAGGTCAGAGCAAAAATCAGACTGAGAGGTCAGAGTCGGAATTAGTAGGAGAGGTCAGAGCCGGAATCAGACTGAGAGGTCAGAGCCGAAATCAGACTGAGAGGTCAGAGCCAGAATCAGTATGAGAGGTCAGAGACGGAATCAGACTGAGAGGTCAGAGCCAGAATCAGAATGAGAGGTCAGAGCCGGAAACAGACTGAGATGTCAGAGCCAGAATAAGTCAGAGAGGTCAGAGAAAGAATCAGTATAAGAGGTCAGAGCCAGAATCAGACTGAGAGGTCAAAGCCAGAAACAGACTGAGATGTCAGAGCCAGAATCAGACTGAGAGGTCAAAACCAGAATCAGACTGAGAGGTAGGAGCTGGAATCAGACTAAGAGGTCAGAGCCGGAATCAGACTGAGAGGTCAGAGCCAGAATCAGACTAAGAGGTCAGAGCCAGAATCAGACTGAGAGGTCAGAGCCAGAATCAGACTGAGAGGTCAGAGCCAGAATCAGACTGAGAGGTCAGAGCCGGAATCAGTAGGAGAGGTCAGAGCCAGAATCAGACTGAGAGGGCAGAGACGAATTAAGTATGAGATATCAGAGCCGGAATCAGACTGACAGGTCAGAGCCGGAATCAGACTGAGAGGTCAGAGCAGGAATCAGATTGAGAGGTCAGAGCCGGAATCAGTAGGAGAGGTCAGAGCCGGAATCAGACTAAGAGGTTAGAGCCGGAATCAGACTGAGAGGTCAGAGCCAGAATCAGACTGAGAGGTCGGAGCCAGAATCAGACTGAGAAGTCAGAGCCAGAATCAGACTGAGAGGTTAGAGCCAGAATCAGTATGACTGGTCAGAGCCAGAATCAGACTGAGAGGTCAGAGCCGGAATCAGACTGAGAGGTCAGAGCCAGAATAAGACAGAGAGGTTAGAGAAAGAATCAGTATAAGAGGTCAGAGCCAGAATCAGACTGAGAGGTCAAAGCCAGAATCAGACTGCGAAGTCAGAGCCAGAATCAGACTGAGAGGTCAGGGCTTTAATCAGACTAAGAGGTCAGAGCCAGAATCAGACTGAGAGGTCAGAGCAAGAATCAGTATGAGAGGTCAGAGCCAGAATCAGTATGAGAGGTCAGAACCAGAATCAGACTGAGAGGCCAGAGCTTGAATCAGACTGAGAAGTCAAAGCCAGAATCAGACTGAGAGGTCATAGCCGGAATCAGACTGAGAGGTCAGAGCCGGAATAAGACTGAGAGGTTAGAGCCGGAATCAGTAGGAGAGGTCAGAGCCGGAATCAGACTGAGAGGTCAGAGCCGGAATCAGACTGAGAGGTCAGAGCCGGAATAAGACTGAGAGGTCAGAGCCAGAATCAGACTGAGAAGTCAGCGCAATAATCAGTCGGAGAAGTCGCAGCCAGAATCAGTATGAGAGGTCACAGCCAGAATAAGAGTGAGAGGTCAGAGCCGGAATCAGTATGAGAGGTCAGAGCCAGAATCAGGCTAAGATGTCAGAGCCGAAATCAGACCGAGAGGTCAGAGCCAGAATCAGACTGAGAGGTCAGAGTCGGAATCAGTAGGAGAGGTCAGAGACGGAATCAGACTGAGAGGTCAGAGCCAGAATAAGACAGAGAGGTCAGAGAAAGAATCAGTATAAGAGATCAGATCCAGAATCAGACTGAGAGGTCAAAGCCAGAATCAGACTGCGAAGTCAGAGCCAGAATCAGACTGAGAGGTCAGAGCCAGAATCAGAATGAGAGGTCAGAGCGGGAATCAGACTGGGAGGTCAGAGCTGGAATTAGTAGGAGAGGTCAGAGCTGGAATTAGTAGGAGAGGTCAGAGCCGGAATCAGTAGGAGAGGTCAGAGCCGGAATCAGACTGAGAGGTCAGAGCCGGAATCAGTAGGAGAGGTCAGAGCCGGAATCAGACTGAGAGGTCAGAGCCAGAATCAGACTAAGAGGTCAGAGCCAGAATCAGACTTAGAGGTCAGAGCAAAAATCAGACTGAGAGGTCAGAGTCGGAATTAGTAGGAGAGGTCAGAGCCGGAATCAGACTGAGAGGTCAGAGCCGAAATCAGACTGAGAGGTCAGAGCAAGAATCAGACTGAGAGGTCAGAGTCGGAATCAGTAGGAGAGGTCAGAGCCGGAATCAGACTGAGAGGTCAGAGCCGAAATCAGACTGAGAGGTCAGAGCCAGAATCAAACTGAGAAGTCACAGCCGGAATCAGACTGAAAAGTCAGAGCCAGAATAAGGCTGAGAGGTTAGAGCCAGAATCAGTATGACTGGTCAGAGCCAGAATCAGACTGAGAGGTCAAAGCCGGAATCAGACTGAGAGGTCAGAGCCAGAATAAGATAGAGAGGTCAGAGCCAGAATCAGACTGAGAGGTCAGAGCCAGAATCAGACTGAGAGGTCAGAGCCGGAATCAGTAGGAGAGGTCAGAGCCGGAATCAGACTAAGGGGATAGAGCCAGGATCAGACTGAGAGGTCAGAGCCAGAATAAGACAGAGAGGTCAGAGAAAGAATCAGTATAA
The DNA here is from genome assembly GCF_031893055.1 of Leptodactylus fuscus. Classification (NCBI taxonomy): domain Eukaryota; kingdom Metazoa; phylum Chordata; class Amphibia; order Anura; family Leptodactylidae; genus Leptodactylus; species Leptodactylus fuscus. Next base: position 63,231,997 of record NC_134274.1, on the reverse strand, counting down.
GAGGTCAGAGCCAGAATCAGACTGAGAGGTCAAAGCCAGAATCAGACTGTGAAGTCAGAGCCAGAATCAGACTGAGAGGTCAGAGCCAGAATCAGAATGAGAGGTCAGAGCGGGAATCAGACTGGGAGGTCAGAGCTGGAATTAGTAGGGGAGGTAAGAGCCGGAATCAGTAGGAGAGGTCAGAGCCGGAATCAGACTGAGAGGTCAGAGCCGGAATCAGAAGGAGAGGTCAGAGCCGGAATCAGACTGAGAGGTCAGAGCCAGAATCAGACTGAGAGGTCAGAGCAAGAATCAGACTGAGAGGTCAGAGTCGGAATCAGTAGGAGAGGTCAGAGTCGGAATCAGACTGAGAGGTCAGAGCCGAAATCAGACTGAGAGGTCAGAGCCAGAATCAAACTGAGAAGTCACAGCCGGAATCAGACTGAAAAGTCAGAGCCAGAATAAGACTGAGAGGTTAGAGCCAGAATCAGTATGACAGGTCAGAGCTGGAATCAGACTGAGAGGTCAGAGCCGGAATAAGACTGAGAGGTCAGAGCCAGAATCAGTATGAGAGGTCAGAGACGGAATCAGACTGAGAGGTCAGAGCCAGAATCAGAATGAGAGGTCAGAGCCGGAAACAGACTGAGATGTCAGAGCCAGAATAAGTCAGAGAGGTCAGAGAAAGAATCAGTATAAGAGGTCAGAGCCAGAATCAGACTGAGAGGTCAAAGCCAGAATCAGACTGAGATGTCAGAGCCAGAATCAGACTGAGAGGTCAAAACCAGAATCAGACTGAGAGGTAGGAGCTGGAATCAGACTAAGAGATCAGAGCCGGAATCAGACTGAGAGGTCAGAGTCAGAATCAGACTAAGAGGTCAGAGCCAGAATCAGACTGAGAGGTCAGAGCCAGAATCAGACTGAGAGGTCAGAGCCAGAATCAGACTGAGAGGTCAGAGCCGGAATCAGTAGGAGAGGTCAGAGCCGGAATCAGACTAAGAGGATAGAGCCGGAATCAGACTGAGAGGTCAGAGCCAGAATAAGACAGAGAGGTCAGAGAAAGAATCAGTATAAGAGGTCAGAGCCAGGATCAGACTGAGAGGTCAAAGCCAGAATCAGACTGCGAAGTCAGAGCCAGAATCAGACTGAGAGGTCAGAGCCAGAATCAGAATGAGAGGTCAGAGCGGGAATCAGACTGGGAGGTCAGAGCTGGAATTAGTAGGAGAGGTCAGAGCCGGAATCAGTAGGAGAGGTCAGAGCCGGAATCAGACTGAGAGGTCAGAGCCGAAATCAGACTGAGAGGTCAGAGCCGGAATCAGACTGAGAGGTCTGAGTCAGAATCAAACTGAGAAGTCAGAGCCGGAATCAGACTGAAAAGTCAGAGCCAGAATAAGACTGAGAGGTTAGAGCCAGAATGAGTATGATAGGTCAGAGCTGGAATCAGACTGAGAGGTCAGAGCCGGAATAAGACTGAGAGGTCAGAGTCGGAGTCAGACTGAGAGGTCAGAGCCAGAATCAGTATGAGAGGTCAGAGACGGAATCAGACTGAGAGGTCGGAGCCAGAATCAGACTGAGAAGTCAGAGCCAGAATCAGACTGAGAGGTTAGAGCCAGAATCAGTATGACTGGTCAGAGCTGGAATCAGACTGAGAGGTCAGAGCCGGAATCAGACTGAGAGGTCAGAGCCAGAATAAGACTGAGAGGTCAGAGCCGGAATCAGTAGAAGAGGCCAGAACCGGAATCAGACTAAGAGGTCAGAGCTGGAATCAGACTGAGAGGTCAGAGCCGGAATCAGACTGAGAGGTCAGAGCCGGAATAAGACTGAGAGGTCAGAGCCGGAATCAGTATGAGAGGTCAGAGCCGGAATCAGACTGAGAGGTCAGGGCTTTAATCAGACTAAGAGGTCAGAGCCAGAATCAGACTGAGAGGTCAGAGCAAGAATCAGTATGAGAGGTCAGAGCCAGAATCAGTATGAGAGGTCAGAACCAGAATCAGACTGAGAGGCCAGAGCTTGAATCAGACTGAGAAGTCAGAGCCAGAATCAGACTGAGAGGTCATAGCCGGAATCAGACTGAGAGGTCAGAGCCGGAATAAGACTGAGAGGTTAGAGCCGGAATCAGTAGGAGAGGTCAGAGCCGGAATCAGACTGAGAGGTCAGAGCCGGAATCAGACTGAGAGGTCAGAGCCGGAATAAGACTGAGAGGTCAGAGCCAGAATCAGACTGAGAAGTCAGCGCAATAATCAGTCGGAGAAGTCGCAGCCAGAATCAGTATAAGAGGTCACAGCCAGAATAAGAGTGAGAGGTCAGAGCCGGAATCAGTATGAGAGGTCAGAGCCAGAATCAGGCTGAGATGTCAGAGCCGAAATCAGACCGAGAGGTCAGAGCCAGAATCAGACTTAGAGGTCAGAGTCGGAATCAGTAGGAGAGGTCAGAGACGGAATCAGACTGAGAGGTCAGAGCCAGAATAAGACAGAGAGGTCAGAGAAAGAATCAGTATAAGAGATCAGATCCAGAATCAGACTGAGAGGTCAAAGCCAAAATCAGACTGCGAAGTCAGAGCCAGAATCAGACTGAGAGGTCAGAGCCAGAATCAGAATGAGAGGTCAGAGCGGGAATCAGACTGAGAGGTCAGAGCAGGAATCAGATTGAGAGGTCAGAGCCGGAATCAGTAGGAGAGGTCAGAGCCGGAATCAGACTAAGAGGTTAGAGCCGGAATCAGACTGAGAGGTCAGAGCCAGAATCAGACTGAGAGGTCGGAGCCAGAATCAGACTGAGAGGTTAGAGCGAGAATCAGTATGACTGGTCAGAGCCAGAATCAGACTGAGAGGTCAGAGCCGGAATCAGACTGAGAGGTCAGAGCCAGAATAAGACAGAGAGGTCAGAGAAAGAATCAGTATAAGAGGTCAGAGCCAGAATCAGACTGAGAGGTCAAAGCCAGAATCAGACTGTGAAGTCAGAGCCAGAATCAGACTGAGAAGTCAGAGCCAGAATCAGAATGAGAGGTCAGAGCGGGAATCAGACTGGGAGGTCAGAGCTGGAATTAGTAGGGGAGGTAAGAGCCGGAAATAGTAGGAGAGGTCAGAGCCGGAATCAGACTGAGAGGTCAGAGCCGGAATCAGAAGGAGAGGTCAGAGCCGGAATCAGACTGAGAGGTCAGAGCCAGAATCAGACTGAGAGGTCAGAGCAAGTATCAGACTGAGAGGTCAGAGTCGGAATCAGTAGGAGAGGTCAGAGCCGGAATCAGACTGAGAGGTCAGAGCCGAAATCAGACTGAGAGGTCAGAGCCAGAATCAAACTGAGAAGTCACAGCCGGAATCAGACTGAAAAGTCAGAGCCAGAATAAGACTGAGAGGTTAGAGCCAGAATCAGTATGACAGGTCAGAGCTGGAATCAGACTGAGAGGTCAGAGCCGGAATAAGACTGAGAGGTCAGAGTCGGAGTCAGACTGAGAGGTCAGAGCCAGAATCAGTATGAGAGGTCAGAGACGGAATCAGACTGAGAGGTCAGAGCCAGAATCAGAATGAGAGGTCAGAGCCGGAAACAGACTGAGATGTCAGAGCCAGAATAAGTCAGAGAGGTCAGAGAAAGAATCAGTATAAGAGGTCAGAGCCAGAATCAGACTGAGAGGTCAAAGCCAGAATCAGACTGAGATGTCAGAGCCAGAATCAGACTGAGAGGTCAAAACCAGAATCAGACTGAGAGGTAGGAGCTGGAATCAGACTAAGAGGTCAGAGCCGGAATCAGACTGAGAGGTCAGAGCCAGAATCAGACTAAGAGGTCAGAGCCAGAATCAGACTGAGAGGTCAGAGCCAGAATCAGACTGAGAGGTCAGAGCCAGAATCAGACTGAGAGGTCAGAGCCGGAATCAGTAGGAGAGGTCAGAGCCGGAATCAGACTAAGAGGATAGAGCCGGAATCAGACTGAGAGGTCAGAGCCAGAATAAGACAGAGAGGTCAGAGAAAGAATCAGTATAAGAGGTCAGAGCCAGAATCAGACTGAGAGGTCAAAGCCAGAATCAGACTGTGAAGTCAGAGCCAGAATCAGACTGAGAGGTCAGAGCCAGAATCAGAATGAGAGGTCAGAGCGGGAATCAGACTGGGAGGTCAGAGCTGGAATTAGTAGGGGAGGTAAGAGCCGGAATCAGTAGGAGAGGTCAGAGCCGGAATCAGACTGAGAGGTCAGAGCCGGAATCAGAAGGAGAGGTCAGAGCCGGAATCAGACTGAGAGGTCAGAGCCAGAATCAGACGGAGAGGTCAGAGCAAGAATCAGACTGAGAGGTCAGAGTCGGAATCAGTAGGAGAGGTCAGAGTCGGAATCAGACTGAGAGGTCAGAGCCGAAATCAGACTGAGAGGTCAGAGCCAGAATCAAACTGAGAAGTCACAGCCGGAATCAGACTGAAAAGTCAGAGCCAGAATAAGACTGAGAGGTTAGAGCCAGAATCAGTATGACAGGTCAGAGCTGGAATCAGACTGAGAGGTCAGAGCCGGAATAAGACTGAGAGGTCAGAGCCAGAATCAGTATGAGAGGTCAGAGACGGAATCAGACTGAGAGGTCAGAGCCAGAATCAGAATGAGAGGTCAGAGCCGGAAACAGACTGAGATGTCAGAGCCAGAATAAGTCAGAGAGGTCAGAGCAAGAATCAGTATAAGAGGTCAGAGCCAGAATCAGACTGAGAGGTCAAAGCCAGAATCAGACTGAGATGTCAGAGCCAGAATCAGACTGAGAGGTCAAAACCAGAATCAGACTGAGAGGTAGGAGCTGGAATCAGACTAAGAGATCAGAGCCGGAATCAGACTGAGAGGTCAGAGTCAGAATCAGACTAAGAGGTCAGAGCCAGAATCAGACTGAGAGGTCAAAGCCAGAATCAGACTGAGAGGTCAGAGCCAGAATCAGACTGAGAGGTCAGAGCCGGAATCAGTAGGAGAGGTCAGAGCCGGAATCAGACTAAGAGGATAGAGCCGGAATCAGACTGAGAGGTCGGAGCCGGAATCAGACTGAGAGGTCAGAGCCAGAATAAGACAGAGAGGTCAGAGAAAGAATCAGTATAAGAGGTCAGAGCCAGGATCAGACTGAGAGGTCAAAGCCAGAATCAGACTGCGAAGTCAGAGCCAGAATCAGACTGAGAGGTCAGAGCCAGAATCAGAATGAGAGGTCAGAGCGGGAATCAGACTGGGAGGTCAGAGCTGGAATTAGTAGGAGAGGTCAGAGCCGGAATCAGTAGGAGAGGTCAGAGCCGGAATCAGACTGAGAGGTCAGAGCCGAAATCAGACTGAGAGGTCAGAGCCGGAATCAGACTGAGAGGTCTGAGTCAGAATCAAACTGAGAAGTCAGAGCCGGAATCAGACTGAAAAGTCAGAGCCAGAATAAGACTGAGAGGTTAGAGCCAGAATCAGTATGATAGGTCAGAGCTGGAATCAGACTGAGAGGTCAGAGCCGGAATAAGACTGAGAGGTCAGAGTCGGAGTCAGACTGAGAGGTCAGAGCCAGAATCAGTATGAGAGGTCAGAGACGGAATCAGACTGAGAGGTCGGAGCCAGAATCAGACTGAGAAGTCAGAGCCAGAATCAGACTGAGAGGTTAGAGCCAGAATCAGTATGACTGGTCAGAGCTGGAATCAGACTGAGAGGTCAGAGCCGGAATCAGACTGAGAGGTCAGAGCCAGAATAAGACTGAGAGGTCAGAGCCGGAATCAGTAGAAGAGGCCAGAACCGGAATCAGACTAAGAGGTCAGAGCTGGAATCAGACTGAGAGGTCAGAGCCGGAATCAGACTGAGAGGTCAGAGCCGGAATAAGACTGAGAGGTCAGAGCCGGAATCAGTATGAGAGGTCAGAGCCGGAATCAGACTGAGAGGTCAGGGCTTTAATCAGACTAAGAGGTCAGAGCCAGAATCAGACTGAGAGGTCAGAGCAAGAATCAGTATGAGAGGTCAGAGCCAGAATCAGTATGAGAGGTCAGAACCAGAATCAGACTGAGAGGCCAGAGCTTGAATCAGACTGAGAAGTCAGAGCCAGAATCAGACTGAGAGGTCATAGCCGGAATCAGACTGAGAGGTCAGAGCCGGAATAAGACTGAGAGGTTAGAGCCGGAATCAGTAGGAGAGGTCAGAGCCGGAATCAGACTGAGAGGTCAGAGCCGGAATCAGACTGAGAGGTCAGAGCCGGAATAAGACTGAGAGGTCAGAGCCAGAATCAGACTGAGAAGTCAGCGCAATAATCAGTCGGAGAAGTCGCAGCCAGAATCAGTATAAGAGGTCACAGCCAGAATAAGAGTGAGAGGTCAGAGCCGGAATCAGTATGAGAGGTCAGAGCCAGAATCAGGCTGAGATGTCAGAGCCGAAATCAGACCGAGAGGTCAGAGCCAGAATCAGACTTAGAGGTCAGAGTCGGAATCAGTAGGAGAGGTCAGAGACGGAATCAGACTGAGAGGTCAGAGCCAGAATAAGACAGAGAGGTCAGAGAAAGAATCAGTATAAGAGATCAGATCCAGAATCAGACTGAGAGGTCAAAGCCAAAATCAGACTGCGAAGTCAGAGCCAGAATCAGACTGAGAGGTCAGAGCCAGAATCAGAATGAGAGGTCAGAGCGGGAATCAGACTGAGAGGTCAGAGCAGGAATCAGATTGAGAGGTCAGAGCCGGAATCAGTAGGAGAGGTCAGAGCCGGAATCAGACTAAGAGGTTAGAGCCGGAATCAGACTGAGAGGTCAGAGCCAGAATCAGACTGAGAGGTCGGAGCCAGAATCAGACTGAGAGGTTAGAGCCAGAATCAGTATGACTGGTCAGAGCCAGAATCAGACTGAGAGGTCAGAGCCGGAATCAGACTGAGAGGTCAGAGCCAGAATAAGACAGAGAGGTCAGAGAAAGAATCAGTATAAGAGGTCAGAGCCAGAATCAGACTGAGAGGTCAAAGCCAGAATCAGACTGCGAAGTCAGAGCCAGAATCAGACTGAGAGGTCAGAGCCAGAATCAGAATGAGAGGTCAGATCGGGAATCAGACTGGGAGGTCAGAGCTGGAATTAGTAGGAGAGGTCAGAGCCGGAATCAGTAGGAGAGGTCAGAGCCGGAATCAGACTGAGAGGTCAGAGCCGGAATCAGACTGAGAGGTCAGAGCCAGAATAAGACAGAGAGGTCAGAGAAAGAATCAGTATAAGAGGTCAGAGCCAGAATCAGACTGAGAGGTCAAAGCCAGAATCAGACTGTGAATTCAGAGCCAGAATCAGACTGAGAGGTCAGAGCCAGAATCAGAATGAGAGGTCAGATCGGGAATCAGTCTGGGAGGTCAGAGCTGGAATTAGTAGGAGAGGTCAGAGCCGGAATCAGTAGGAGAGGTCAGAGCCGGAATCAGACTGAGAGGTCAGAGCCAGAATCAGACTGAGAGGTCAGAGCAAGAATCAAACTGAGAAGTCAGAGCCGGAATCAGACTGAAAAGTCAGAGCCAGAATAAGACTGAGAGGTTAGAGCCAGAATCAGTATGACAGGTCAGAGCTGGAATCAGACTGAGAGGTCAGAGCCAGAATCAGAATGAGAGGTCAGAGCCAGAATCAGACAGAGAGGTCAAAACCAGAATCAGACTGAGAGGTAGGAGCTTGAATCAGACTAAGAGGTCAGAGCCAGAATCAGACTGAGAGGTCAGAGCAAGAATAAGACTGAGAGGTCAGAGCCGGAATAAGACTGAGAGGTCAGAGTCGGAGTCAGACTGAGAGGTCAGAGCAAGAATCAGACTGAGAGGTCAGAGCCAGAATCAGACTGAGAGGGCAGAGACGGGTTAAGTATGAAATATCAGAGCTGGAAAAAGACTGACAGGTCAGAGCCGGAATCAGACTGAGAGGTCAGAGCAGGAATCAGACTGAGAGGTCAGAGCCAGAATCAGACTGAGAGGTCAGAGCCAGAATCAGACTGAGAGGGTAGAGACGGATTAAGTATGAGATATCATAGCCGGAATCAGACTGACAGGTCAGAGCCGGAATCAGACTGAGAGTTCAGAGCAGGAATCAGACTGAGAGGTCAGAGCCGGAATCAGTAGGAGAGGTCAGAGCAGGAATCAGACTAAGAGGTTAGATCCGGAATCAGACTGAGAGGTCAGAGCCGGAATCAGACTGAGAGGTCAGAGCCAGAATCAGACTGAGAGGTCGGAGACAGAATCAGACTGAGATGTCAGAGCCAGAATCAGACTGAGAGGTTAGAGCCAGAATCAGTATGACTGGTCAGAGCCAGAATCAGACTGAGAGGTCAGAGCCAGAATAAGACAGAGAGGTCAGAGAAAGAATCAGTATAAGAGGTCAGAGCCAGAATCAGACTGAGAGGTCAAAGCCAGAATCAGACTGCGAAGTCAGAGCCAGAATCAGACTGAGAGGTCAGAGCCAGAATCAGAATGAGAGGTCAGAGCGGGAATCAGACTGGGAGTTCAGAGCTGGAATTAGTAGGAGAGGTCAGAGCCGGAATCAGTAGAAGAGGTCAGAGCCGGAATCAGACTGAGAGGTCAGAGCCTGAATCAGTAGGAGAGGTCAGAGCCGGAATCAGACTGAGAGGTCAGAGCCAGAATCAGACTAAGAGGTCAGAGCCAGAATCAGACTGAGAGGTCAGAGCAAGAATCAGACTGAGAGGTCAGAGTCGGAATCAGTAGGAGAGGTCAGACCCGGAATCAGACTGAGAGGTCAGAGCCGAAATCAGACTGAGAGGTCAGAGCCGGAATCAGACTGAGAGGTCTGAGCCAGAATCAAACTGAGAAGTCAGAGCCGGAATCAGACTGAGAGGTCAGAGCCGGAATCAGACTGAGAGGTCAGTTCTTGAATAAGACTGAGAGGTTAGAGCAAGAATCAGTATGACAGGTCAGAGCTGGAATCAGACTGAGAGGTCAGAGCCGGAATCAGTAGGAGAGGTCAGAGCCGTAATCAGTCGGAGAGGTCAGAGCCGGAATCAGACTGAGAGGTCAGAGCCGGAATCAGACTGAGAGGTCAGAGCCGGAATCAGTATGAGAGGTCAGAGCCGGAATCAGACTGAGAGGGTAGAGACGGATTAAGTATGAGATATCATAGCCGGAATCAGACTGACAGGTCAGAGCCGGAATCAGACTGAGAGTTCAGAGCAGGAATCAGACTGAGAGGTCAGAGCCGGAATCAGTAGGAGAGGTCAGAGCAGGAATCAGACTAAGAGGTTAGATCCGGAATCAGACTGAGAGGTCAGAGCCGGAATCAGACTGAGAGGTCAGAGCCAGAATCAGACTGAGAGGTCGGAGACAGAATCAGACTGAGATGTCAGAGCCAGAATCAGACTGAGAGGTTAGAGCCAGAATCAGTATGACTGGTCAGAGCCAGAATCAGACTGAGAGGTCAGAGCCAGAATAAGACAGAGAGGTCAGAGAAAGAATCAGTATAAGAGGTCAGAGCCAGAATCAGACTGAGAGGTCAAAGCCAGAATCAGACTGCGAAGTCAGAGCCAGAATCAGACTGAGAGGTCAGAGCCAGAATCAGAATGAGAGGTCAGAGCGGGAATCAGACTGGGAGTTCAGAGCTGGAATTAGTAGGAGAGGTCAGAGCCGGAATCAGTAGAAGAGGTCAGAGCCGGAATCAGACTGAGAGGTCAGAGCCTGAATCAGTAGGAGAGGTCAGAGCCGGAATCAGACTGAGAGGTCAGAGCCAGAATCAGACTAAGAGGTCAGAGCCAGAATCAGACTGAGAGGTCAGAGCAAGAATCAGACTGAGAGGTCAGAGTCGGAATCAGTAGGAGAGGTCAGACCCGGAATCAGACTGAGAGGTCAGAGCCGAAATCAGACTGAGAGGTCAGAGCCGGAATCAGACTGAGAGGTCTGAGCCAGAATCAAACTGAGAAGTCAGAGCCGGAATCAGACTGAGAGGTCAGAGCCGGAATCAGACTGAGAGGTCAGTTCTTGAATAAGACTGAGAGGTTAGAGCAAGAATCAGTATGACAGGTCAGAGCTGGAATCAGACTGAGAGGTCAGAGCCGGAATCAGTAGGAGAGGTCAGAGCCGTAATCAGTCGGAGAGGTCAGAGCCGGAATCAGACTGAGAGGTCAGAGCCGGAATCAGACTGAGAGGTCAGAGCCGGAATCAGTATGAGAGGTCAGAGCCGGAATCAGACTGAGAGGTCAGTTCTTGAATAAGACTGAGAGGTTAGAGCAAGAATCAGTACGACAGGTCAGAGCTGGAATCAGACTGAGAGGTCAGAGCCGGAATCAGACTGAGAGGTCAGAGCCGGAATCAGACTGAGAGGTCAGAGCCAGAATCAGACTGAGAGGTCGGAGCCAGAATCAGACTGAGAAGTCAGAGCAAGAATCAGACTGAGAGGTTAGAGCCAGAATCAGTATGACTGGTCAGAGCTGGAATCAGACTGAGAGGTCAGAGCCGGAATCAGACTGAGAGGTCAGAGCCAGAATAAGACTGAGAGGTCAGAGCCGGAATCAGTAGGAGAGGCCAGAGCCGGAATCAGACTAAGAGGTCAGAGCTGGAATCAGACTGAGAGGTAAGAGCCGGAATCAGACTGAGAGGTCAGAGCCGGAATCAGACTGAGAGGTCAGAGCCGGAATCAGTATGAGAGGTCAGAGCCGGAATCAGACTGAGAGGTCAGAGCCGGAATCAGACTGAGAAGTCAGAGCCAGAATCAGACTGAGAGGTCAGAGCCAGAATCAGAATGAGAGGTCTGAGCCGGAATCAGACTGGGAGGTCAGAGCTGGAATCAGTAGGAGAGGTCAGAGCCGGAATCAGTAGGAGAGGTCAGAGCCGGAATAAGACTGAGAGGTCAGAGCCGGAATCAGACTGAGAGGTCAGAGCCGGAATCAGACTGAGAGGTCAGAGCCAGAATCAGACTGAGAGGTCAGAGCAAGAATCAGACTGAGAGGTCAGAGTCGGAATCAGTAGGAGAGGTCAGAGCCGGAATCAGACAGAGAGGTCAGAGCTTAAATCAGACTGAGAGGTCAGAGCCGGAATCAGACTGAGAGGTCTAAACCAGAATCAAACTGAGAAGTCAGAGCCGGAATCAGACTGAAAAGTCAGAGCCAGAATAAGACTGAGAGGTTAGAGCCAGAATCAGTATGACAGGTCAGAGCTGGAATCAGACTGAGAGGTCAGAGCCGGAATAAGACTGAGAGGTCAGAGCCAGAATCAGTATGAGAGGTTAAAGACGGAATCAGACTGAGAGGTCAGAGCCAGAATCAGAATGAGAGGTCAGAGCCGGAATCAGACTGAGAGGTCAGAGCCGGAATCAGACTGAGAGGTCAGGGCCTGAATCAGACTGAGAGGTCGGAGCCAGAATCAGACTGAGAAGTCAGAGCAAGAATCAGACTGAGAGGTTAGAGCCAGAATCAGTATGACTGGTCAGAGCTGGAATCAGACTGAGAGGTCAGAGCCGGAATCAGACTGAGAGGTCAGAGCCAGAATAAGACTGAGAGGTCAGAGCCGGAATTAGTAGGAGAGGCCAGAGCCGGAATCAGACTAAGAGGTCAGAGCTGGAATCAGACTGAGAGGTCAGAGCCGGAATCAGACTGAGAGGTCAGAGCCGGAATAAGACTGAGAGGTCAGAGCCGGAATCAGTATGAGAGGTCAGAGCCGGAATCAGACTGAGAGGTCAGGGCTTTAATCAGACTAAGAGGTCAGAGCCAGAAACAGACTGAGAGGTCAGAGCAAGAATCAGTATGAGAGGTCAGAACCAGAATCAGACTGAGAGGCCAGAGCTTGAATCAGACTGAGAAGTCAGAGCCAGAATCAGACTGAGAGGTCATAGCCGGAATCAGACTGAGAAGTCAGAGCCAGAATCAGACTGAGAGGTCAGAGCCAGAATCAGAATGTGAGGTCTGAGCCGGAATCAGACTGGGAGGTCAGAGATGGAATTAGTAGGAGAGGTCAGAGCCGGAATCAGTAGGAGAGGTCAGAGCCGGAATCAGACTGAGAGGTCAGAGCCGGAATCAGTAGGAGAGCTCAGAGCCGGAATCAGTAGGAGAGGTCAGAGCCGGAATCAGACTGAGAGGTCAGAGCCGGAATCAGACTGAGAGGTCAGAGCCGGAATAAGACTGAGAGGTCAGAGCCAGAATCAGACTGAGAAGTCAGCGCAAGAATCAGTCGGAGAAGTCGCAGCAAGAATCAGTATGAGAGGTTACAACCAGAATAAGAGTGAGAGGTCAGAGCCGGAATCAGTATGAGAGGTCAGAGCCAGAATCAGGCTGAGATGTCAGAGCCGAAATCAGACCGAGAGGTCAGAGCCAGAATCAGACTGAGAGGTCAGAGTCGGAATCAGTAGGAGAGGTCAGAGACGGAATCAGACTGAGAGGACAGAGCCAGAATAAGACAGAGAGGTCAGAGAAAGAATCAGTATAAGAGGTCAGAAGCAGAATCAGACTGAGAGGTTAAAGCCAGAATCAGACTGCGAAGTCAGAGCCAGAATCAGACTGAGAGGTCAGAGCCAGAATCAGAATGAGAGGTCAGAGCGGGAATCAGACTGGGAGGTCAGAGCTGGAATTAGTAGGAGAGGTCAGAGCCGGAATCAGTAGGAGAGGTCAGAGCCGGAATCAGACTGAGAGGTCAGAGCCGGAATCAGTAGGAGAGGTCAGAGCCGGAATCAGACTGAGAGGTCAGAGCCAGAATCAGACTAAGAGGTCAGAGCCAGAATCAGACTGAGAGGTCAGAGCAAGAATCAGACTGAGAGGTCAGAGCCGGAATCAGTAGGAGAGGTCAGACCCGGAATCAGACTGAGAGGTCAGAGCCGAAATCAGACTGAGAGGTCAGAGCCGGAATCAGACTGAGAGGTCTGAGCCAGAATCAAACTGAGAAGTCAGAGCCGGAATCAGACTGAAAAGTCAGAGCCAGAATAAGACTGAGAGGTTAGAGCAAGAATCAGTATGACAGGTCAGAGCTGGAATCAGACTGAGAGGTCAGAGCCGGAATAAGACTGAGAGGTCAGAGTCGGAGTCAGACTGAGAGGTCAGAGCCAGAATCAGTATGAGAGGTCAGAGACGGAATCAGACTGAGAAGTCAGAGCCAGAATCAGACTGGGAGGTCAGAGCTGGAATCAGTAGGAGAGGTCAGAGCCGGAATCAGACTGAGAGGTCAGAGCCAGAATCAGACTAAGAGGTCAGAGCCAGAATCAGACTGAGATTTCAGAGCCGGAATCAGACTGAGAGGTCAGAGCCGGAATCAGACTGAGAGGTCAGAGCCAGAATCAGACTGAGAGGTCGGAGCCAGAATCAGTCTGAGAAGTCAGAGCAAGAATAAGACTGAGAGGTCAGAGCCGGAATCAGTAGGAGAGGCCAGAGCCGGAATCAGACTAAGAGGTCAGAGCTGGAATCAGACTGAGAGGTAAGAGCCGGAATCAGACTGAGAGGTCAGAGCCGGAATCAGACTGAGAGGTCAGAGCCGGAATCAGTATGAGAGGTCAGAGCCGGAATCAGACTGAGAGGTCAGAGCCGGAATCAGACTGAGAAGTCAGAGCCAGAATCAGACTGAGAGGTCAGAGCCAGAATCAGAATGAGAGGTCTGAGCCGGAATCAGACTGGGAGGTCAGAGCTGGAATCAGTAGGAGAGGTCAGAGCCGGAATCAGTAGGAGAGGTCAGAGCCGGAATCAGACTGAGAGGTCAGAGCCGGAATCAGACTGAGAGGTCAGAGCCGGAATCAGACTGAGAGGTCAGAGCCGGAATCAGACTGAGAGGTCAGAGCAAGAATCAGACTGAGAGATCAGAGTCGGAATCAGTAGGAGAGGTCAGAGCCGGAATCAGACAGAGAGGTCAGAGCCGAAATCAGACTGAGAGGTCAGAGCCGGAATCAGACTGAGAGGTCTAAACCAGAATCAAACTGAGAAGTCAGAGCCGGAATCAGACTGAAAAGTCAGAGCCAGAATAAGACTGAGAGGTTAGAGCCAGAATCAGTATGACAGGTCAGAGCTGGAATCAGACTGAGAGGTCAGAGCCGGAATAAGACTGAGAGGTCAGAGCCAGAATCAGTATGAGAGGTTAAAGACGGAATCAGACTGAGAGGTCAGAGCAAGAATCAGAATGAGAGGTCAGAGCCGGAATCAGACTGAGAGGTCAGAGCCGGAATCAGACTGAGAGGTCAGAGCCAGAATCAGACTGAGAGGTCGGAGCCAGAATCAGACTGAGAAGTCAGAGCAAGAATCAGACTGAGAGGTTAGAGCCAGAATCAGTATGACTGGTCAGAGCTGGAATCAGACTGAGAGGTCAGAGCCGGAATCAGACTGAGAGGTCAGAGCCAGAATAAGACTGAGAGGTCAGAGCCGGAATTAGTAGGAGAGGCCAGAGCCGGAATCAGACTAAGAGGTCAGAGCTTGAATCAGACTGAGAGGTCAGAGCCGGAATCATACTGAGAGGTCAGAGACGGAATAAGACTGAGAGGTCAGAGCCGGAATCAGTATGAGAGGTCAGAGCCGGAATCAGACTGAGAGGTCAGGGCTTTAATCAGACTAAGAGGTCAGAGCCAGAATCAGACTGAGAGGTCAGAGCAAGAATCAGTATGAGAGGTCAGAACCAGAATCAGACTGAGAGGCCAGAGCTTGAATCAGACTGAGAAGTCAGAGCCAGAATCAGACTGAGAGGTCATAGCCGGAATCAGACTGAGAAGTCAGAGCCAGAATCAGACTGAGAGGTCAGAGCCAGAATCAGAATGAGAGGTCTGAGCCGGAATCAGACTGGGAGGTCAGAGCTGGAATTAGTAGGAGAGGTCAGAGCCGGAATCAGTAGGAGAGGTCAGAGCCGGAATCAGACTGAGAGGTCAGAGCCGGAATCAGTAGGAGAGCTCAGAGCCGGAATCAGACTGAGAGGTCAGAGCCGGAATCAGTAGGAGAGGTCAGAGCCGGAATCAGACTGAGAGGTCAGAGCCGGAATCAGACTGAGAGGTCAGAGCCGGAATAAGACTGAGAGGTCAGAGCCAGAATCAGACTGAGAAGTCAGCGCAAGAATCAGTCGGAGAAGTCGCAGCAAGAATCAGTATGAGAGGTCACAACCAGAATAAGAGTGAGAGGTCAGAGCCGGAATCAGTATGAGAGGTCAGAGCCAGAATCAGGCTGAGATGTCGGAGCCGAAATCAGACCGAGAGGTCAGAGCCAGAATCAGACTGAGAGGTCAGAGCCGGAATCAGTATGAGAGGTCAGAGCCGGAATCAGACTGAGAGGTCAGAGCCGGAATCAGACTGAGAAGTCAGAGCCAGAATCAGACTGAGAGGTCAGAGCCAGAATCAGAATGAGAGGTCTGAGCCGGAATCAGACTGGGAGGTCAGAGCTGGAATCAGTAGGAGAGGTCAGAGCCGGAATCAGTAGGAGAGGTCAGAGCCGGAATCAGACTGAGAGGTCAGAGCCGGAATCAGACTGAGAGGTCAGAGCCGGAATCAGACTGAGAGGTCAGAGCCGGAATCAGACTGAGAGGTCAGAGCAAGAATCAGACTGAGAGATCAGAGTCGGAATCAGTAGGAGAGGTCAGATCCGGAATCAGACAGAGAGGTCAGAGCCGAAATCAGACTGAGAGGTCAGAGCCGGAATCAGACTGAGAGGTCTAAACCAGAATCAAACTGAGAAGTCAGAGCCGGAATCAGACTGAAAAGTCAGAGCCAGAATAAGACTGAGAGGTTAGAGCCAGAATCAGTATGACAGGTCAGAGCTGGAATCAGACTGAGAGGTCAGAGCCGGAATAAGACTGAGAGGTCAGAGCCAGAATCAGTATGAGAGGTTAAAGACGGAATCAGACTGAGAGGTCAGAGCCAGAATCAGAATGAGAGGTCAGAGCCGGAATCAGACTGAGAGGTCAGAGCCGGAATCAGACTGAGAGGTCAGAGCCAGAATCAGACTGAGTGGTCGGAGCCAGAATCAGACTGAGAAGTCAGAGCAAGAATCAGACTGAGAGGTTAGAGCCAAAATCAGTATGACTGGTCAGAGCTGGAATCAGACTGAGAGGTCAGAGCCGGAATCAGACTGAGAGGTCTAAACCAGAATCAAACTGAGAAGTCAGAGCCGGAATCAGACTGAAAAGTCAGAGCCAGAATAAGACTGAGAGGTTAGAGCCAGAATCAGTATGACAGGTCAGAGCGTGAATCAGACTAAGAGGTCAGAGCCGGAATAAGACTGAGAGGTCAGAGCCAGAATCAGTATGAGAGGTTAAAGACGGAATCAGACTGAGAGGTCAGAGCCAGAATCAGAATGAGAGGTCAGAGCCGGAATCAGACTGAGAGGTCAGAGCCGGAATCAGACTGAGAGGTCAGAGCCAGAATCAGACTGAGAGGTCGGAGCCAGAATCAGACTGAGAAGTCAGAGCAAGAATCAGACTGAGAGGTTAGAGCCAGAATCAGTATGACTGGTCAGAGCTGGAATCAGACTGAGAGGTCAGAGCCGGAATCAGACTGAGAGGTCAGAGCCAGAATAAGACTGAGAGGTCAGAGCCGGAATTAGTAGGAGAGGCCAGAGCCGGAATCAGACTAAGAGGTCAGAGCTTGAATCAGACTGAGAGGTCAGAGCCGGAATCAGACTGAGAGGTCAGAGCCGGAATAAGACTGAGAGGTCAGAGCCGGAATCAGTATGAGAGGTCAGAGCCGGAATCAGACTGAGAGGTCAGGGCTTTAATCAGACTAAGAGGTCAGAGCCAGAATCAGACTGAGAGGTCAGAGCAAGAATCAGTATGAGAGGTCAGAACCAGAATCAGACTGAGAGGCCAGAGCTTGAATCAGACTGAGAAGTCAGAGCCAGAATCAGACTGAGAGGTCATAGCCGGAATCAGACTGAGAAGTCAGAGCCAGAATCAGACTGAGAGGTCAGAGCCAGAATCAGAATGAGAGGTCTGAGCCGGAATCAGACTGGGAGGTCAGAGCTGGAATTAGTAGGAGAGGTCAGAGCCGGAATCAGTAGGAGAGGTCAGAGCCGGAATCAGACTGAGAGGTCAGAGCCGGAATCAGTAGGAGAGCTCAGAGCCGGAATCAGACTGAGAGGTCAGAGCCGGAATCAGTAGGAGAGGTCAGAGCCGGAATCAGACTGAGAGGTCAGAGCCGGAATCAGACTGAGAGGTCAGAGCCGGAATAAGACTGAGATGTCAGAGCCAGAATCAGACTGAGAAGTCAGCGCAAGAATCAGTCGGAGAAGTCGCAGCAAGAATCAGTATGAGAGGTCACAACCAGAATAAGAGTGAGAGGTCAGAGCCGGAATCAGTATGAGAGGTCAGAGCCAGAATCAGGCTGAGATGTCAGAGCCGAAATCAGACCGAGAGGTCAGAGCCAGAATCAGACTGAGAGGTCAGAGCCAGAATAAGACAGAGAGGTCAGAGAAAGAATCAGTATAAGAGGTCAGAGCCAGAATCAGACTGAGAGGTCAAAGCCAGAATCAGACTGCGAAGTCAGAGCCAGAATCAGACTGAGAGGTCAGAGCCAGAATCAGAATGAGAGGTCAGAGCGGGAATCAGACTGGGAAGTCAGAGCTGGAATTAGTAGGAGAGGTCAGAGCCGGAATCAGTAGGAGAGGTCAGAGCCGGAATCAGACTGAGAGGTCAGAGCCGGAATCAGACTGAGAGGTCAGAGCCAGAATCAGACTGAGAGGTCGGAGCCAGAATCAGACTGAGAAGTCAGAGCCAGAATCAGACTGAGAGGTTCGAGCAAGAATCAGTATGACTGGTCAGAGCCGGAATCAGACTGAGAGGTCAGAGCCGGAATCAGACTGAGAGGTCAGAGCCAGAATAAGACTGAGAGGTCAGAGCCGGAATCAGTAGGAGAGGCCAGAGCCGGAATCAGACTAAGAGTTCAGAGCTGGAATCAGACTGAGAGGTCAGAGCCGGAATCAGACTGAGAGGTCAGAGCCGGAATCAGACTGAGAGGTCAGAGCCGGAATCAGTATGAGAGGTCAGAGCCGGAATCAGACTGAGAGGTCAGGGCTTGAATCAGACTAAGAGGTCAGAGCCAGAATCAGACTGAGAGGTCAGAGCAAGAATCAGTATGAGAGGTCAGAGCCGGAATCAGACTGAGAGGTCAGAGCCAGAATAAGACTGAGAGGTCAGAGCCGGAATCAGTAGGACAGGCCAGAGCCGGAATCAGACTAAGAGGTCAGAGCTGGAATCAGACTGAGAGGTCAGAGCCGGAATCAGACTGAGAGGTCAGAGCCGGAATCAGACTGAGAGGTCAGAGCCGGAATCAGTATGAGAGGTCAGAGCCGGAATCAGACTGAGAGGTCAGAGCCGGAATCAGACTGAGAAGTCAGAGCCAGAATCAGACTGAGAGGTCAGAGCCAGAATCAGAATGAGAGGTCTGAGCCGGAATCAGACTGGTAGGTCAGAGCTGGAATCAGTAGGAGAGGTCAGAGCCGGAATCAGTAGGAGAGGTCAGAGCCGGAATCAGACTGAGAGGTCAGAGCCGGAATCAGACTGAGAGGTCAGAGCCGGAATCAGACTGAGAAGTCAGAGCCAGAATCAGACTGAGAGGTCAGAGCAAGAATCAGACTGAGAGGTCAGAGTCGGAATCAGTAGGAGAGGTCAGAGCCGGAATCAGACTGAGAGGTCAGAGCCGAAATCAGACTGAGAGGTCAGAGCCGGAATCAGACTGAGAGGTCTGAGCCAGAATCAAACTGAGAAGTCAGAGCCGGAATCAGACTGAAAAGTCAGAGCCAGAATAGGACTGAGAGGTTAGAGCCAGAATCAGTATGACAGGTCAGAGCTGGAATCAGACTGAGAGGTCAGAGTCGGAATCAGTAGGAGAGGTCAAAGCCGGAATCAGACTGAGATTTCAGAGCCGGAATCAGACTGAGAGGTCAGAGCCGGAATCAGACTGAGAGGTCAGAGCCAGAATCAGACTGAGAGGTCGGAGCCAGAATCAGACTGAGAAGTCAGAGCAAGAATCAGACTGAGAGGTTAGAGCCAGAATCAGTATGACTGGTCAGAGCTGGAATCAGACTGAGAGGTCAGAGCCGGAATCAGACTGAGAGGTCAGAGCCAGAATAAGACTGAGAGGTCAGAGCCGGAATCAGTAGGAGAGGCCAGAGCCGGAATCAGACTAAGAGGTCAGAGCTGGAATCAGACTGAGAGGTAAGAGCCAGAATCAGACTGAGAGGTCAGAGCCGGAATAAGACTGAGAGGTCAGAGCCGGAATCAGTATGAGAGGTCAGAGCCAGAATCAGACTGAGAGGTCAGGGCTTTAATCAGACTAAGAGGTCAGAGCCAGAATCACACTGAGAGGTCAGAGCAAGAATCAGTATGAGAGGACAGAACCAGAATCAGACTGAGAGGCCAGAGCTTGAATCAGACTGAGAAGTCAGAGCCAGAATCAGACTGAGAGGTCATAGCCGGAATCAGACTGAGAAGTCAGAGCCAGAATCAGACTGAGAGGTCAGAGCCAGAATCAGAATGAAAAGTCTGAGCCGGAATCAGACTGGGAGGTCAGAGCTGGAATTAGTAGGAGAGGTCAGAGCCGGAATCAGTAGGAGAGGTCAGAGCCGGAATCAGACTGAGAGGTCAGAGCCGGAATCAGTAGGAGAGGTCAGAGCCGGAATCAGACTGAGAGGTCAAAGCCGGAATCAGTAGGAGAGGTCAGAGCCGGAATCAGACTGAGAGGTCAGAGCCGGAATAAGACTGAGAGGTCAGAGCCAGAATCAGACAGAGAAGTCAGCGCAAGAATCAGTCGGAAAAGTCGCAGCAAGAATCAGTATGAGAGGTCACAACCAGAATAAGAGTGAGAGGTCAGAGCCGGAATCAGTATGAGAGGTCAGAGCCAGAATCAGGCTGAGATGTTAGAACCGAAATCAGACCGAGAGGTCAGAGCCAGAATCAGACTGAGAGGTCAGAGTCGGAATCAGTAGGAGAGGTCAGAGATGGAATCAGACTGAGAGGTCAGAGCCAGAATCAGACTGAGAAGTCAGAGCCAGAATCAGACTGAGAGGTCAGAGCCAGAATCAGAATGAGAGGTCTGAGCCGGAATCAGACTGGGAGGTCAGAGCTGGAATCAGTAGGAGAGGTCAGAGCCGGAATCAGTAGGAGAGGTCAGAGCCGGAATCAGACTGAGAGGTCAGAGCCGGAATCAGACTGAGAGGTCAGAGCCGGAATCAGACTGAGAGGTCAGAGCCGGAATCAGACTGAGAGGTCAGAGCAAGAATCAGACTGAGAGATCAGAGTCGGAATCAGTAGGAGAGGTCAGAGCCGGAATCAGACATAGAGGTCAGAGCCGAAATCAGACTGAGAGGTCAGAGCCGGAATCAGACTGAGAGGTCAGAGCAAGAATCAGACTGAGAGATCAGAGTCGGAATCAGTAGGAGAGGTCAGAGCCGGAATCAGACATAGAGGTTAAAGACGGAATGAGACTGAGAGGTCAGAGCCAGAATCAGAATGAGAGGTCAGAGCCGGAGTCAGACTGAGAGGTCAGAGCCGGAATCAGACTGAGAGGTCAGAGCCAGAATCAGACTGAGAGGTCGGAGCCAGAATCAGACTGAGAAGTCAGAGCAAGAATCAGACTGAGAGGTTAGAGCCAGAATCAGTATGACTGGTCAGAGCTGGAATCAGACTGAGAGGTCAGAGCCGGAATCAGACTGAGAGGTCAGAGCCAGAATAAGACTGAGAGGTCAGAGCCGGAATTAGTAGGAGAGGCCAGAGCCGGAATCAGACTAAGAGGTCAGAGCTTGAATCAGACTGAGAGGTCAGAGCCGGAATCAGACTGAGAGGTCAGAGCCGGAATAAGACTGAGAGGTCAGAGCCGGAATCAGTATGAGAGGTCAGAGCCGGAATCAGACTGAGAGGTCAGGGCTTTAATCAGACTAAGAGGTCAGAGCCAGAATCAGACTGAGAGGTCAGAGCAAGAATCAGTATGAGAGGTCAGAACCAGAATCAGACTGAGAGGCCAGAGCTTGAATCAGACTGAGAAGTCAGAGCCAGAATCAGACTGAGAGGTCATAGCCGGAATCAGACTGAGAAGTCAGAGCCAGAATCAGACTGAGAGGTCAGAGCCAGAATCAGAATGAGAGGTCTGAGCCGGAATCAGACTGGGAGGTCAGAGCTGGAATTAGTAGGAGAGGTCAGAGCCGGAATCAGTAGGAGAGGTCAGAGCCGGAATCAGACTGAGAGGTCAGAGCCGGAATCAGTAGGAGAGCTCAGAGCCGGAATCAGACTGAGAGGTCAGAGCCGGAATCAGTAGGAGAGGTCAGAGCCGGAATCAGACTGAGAGGTCAGAGCCGGAATCAGACTGAGAGGTCAGAGCCGGAATAAGACTGAGAGGTCAGAGCCGGAATCAGTATGAGAGGTCAGAGCCGGAATCAGACTGAGAGGACAGAGCCGGAATCAGACTGAGAAGTCAGAGCCAGAATCAGACTGAGAGGTCAGAGCCAGAATCAGAATGAGAGGTCTGAGCCGGAATCAGACTGGGAGGTCAGAGCTGGAATCAGTAGGAGAGGTCAGAGCCGGAATCAGTAGGAGAGGTCAGAGCCGGAATCAGACTGAGTTGTCAGAGCCGGAATCAGACTGAGAGGTCAGAGCCGGAATCAGACTGAGAGGTCAGAGCCGGAATCAGACTGAGAGGTCAGAGCAAGAATCAGACTGAGAGATCAGAGTCGGAATCAGTAGGAGAGGTCAGAGCCGGAATCAGACAGAGAGGTCAGAGCCGAAATCAGACTGAGAGGTCAGAGCCGGAATCAGACTGAGAGGTCTAAACCAGAATCAAACTGAGAAGTCAGAGCCGGAATCAGACTGAAAAGTCAGAGCCAGAATAAGACTGAGAGGTTAGAGCCAGAATCAGTATGACAGGTCAGAGCTGGAATCAGACTGAGAGGTCAGAGCCGGAATAAGACTGAGAGGTCAGAGCCAGAATCAGTATGAGAGGTTAAAGACGGAATCAGACTGAGAGGTCAGAGCCAGAATCAGAATGAGAGGTCAGAGCCGGAATCAGACTGAGAGGTCAGAGCCGGAATCAGACTGAGAGGTCAGAGCCAGAATCAGACTGAGAGGTCGGAGCCAGAATCAGTCTGAGAAGTCAGAGCAAGAATCAGACTGAGAGGTTAGAGCCAGAATCAGTATGACTGGTCAGAGCTGGAATCAGACTGAGAGGTCAGAGCCGGAATCAGACTGAGAGGTCTAAACCAGAATCAAACTGAGAAGTCAGAGCCGGAATCAGACTGAAAAGTCAGAGCCAGAATAAGACTGAGAGGTTAGAGCCAGAATCAGTATGAAAGGTCAGAGCTGGAATCAGACTGAGAGGTCAGAGCCGGAATAAGACTGAGAGGTCAGAGCCAGAATCAGTATGAGAGGTTAAAGACGGAATCAGACTGAGAGGTCAGAGCCAGAATCAGAATGAGAGGTCAGAGCCGGAATCAGACTGAGAGGTCAGAGCCGGAATCAGACTGAGAGGTCAGAGCCAGAATCAGACTGAGAGGTCGGAGCCAGAATCAGACTGAGAAGTCAGAGCAAGAATCAGACTGAGAGGTCAGAGCCAGAATCAGACTGAGAGGTCGGAGCCAGAATCAGACTGAGAAGTCAGAGCAAGAATCAGACTGAGAGGTTAGAGCCAGAATCAGTATGACTGGTCAGAGCTGGAATCAGACTGAGAGGTCAGAGCCGGAATCAGACTGAGAGGTCAGAGCCAGAATAAGACTGAGAGGTCAGAGCCGGAATTAGTAGGAGAGGCCAGAGCCGGAATCAGACTAAGAGGTCAGAGCTTGAATCAGACTGAGAGGTCAGAGCCGGAATCAGACTGAGAGGTCAGAGCCGGAATAAGACTGAGAGGTCAGAGCCGGAATCAGTATGAGAGGTCAGAGCCGGAATCAGACTGAGAGGTCAGGGCTTTAATCAGACTAAGAGGTCAGAGCCAGAATCAGACTGAGAGGTCAGAGCAAGAATCAGTATGAGAGGTCAGAACCAGAATCAGACTGAGAGGCCAGAGCTTGAATCAGACTGAGAAGTCAGAGCCAGAATCAGACTGAGAGGTCATAGCCGGAATCAGACTGAGAAGTCAGAGCCAGAATCAGACTGAGAGGTCAGAGCCAGAATCAGAATGAGAGGTCTGAGCCGGAATCAGACTGGGAGGTCAGAGCTGGAATTAGTAGGAGAGGTCAGAGCCGGAATCAGTAGGAGAGGTCAGAGCCGGAATCAGACTGAGAGGTCAGAGCCGGAATCAGTAGGAGAGCTCAGAGCCGGAATCAGACTGAGAGGTCAGAGCCGGAATCAGTAGGAGAGGTCAGAGCCGGAATCAGACTGAGAGGTCAGAGCCGGAATCAGACTGAGAGGTCAGAGCCGGAATAAGACTGAGAGGTCAGAGCCGGAATCAGTATGAGAGGTCAGAGCCGGAATCAGACTGAGAGGACAGAGCCGGAATCAGACTGAGAAGTCAGAGCCAGAATCAGACTGAGAGGTCAGAGCCAGAATCAGACTGAGAGGTCTGAGCCGGAATCAGACTGGGAGGTCAGAGCTGGAATCAGTAGGAGAGGTCAGAGCCGGAATCAGTAGGAGAGGTCAGAGCCGGAATCAGACTGAGTTGTCAGAGCCGGAATCAGACTGAGAGGTCAGAGCCGGAATCAGACTGAGAGGTCAGAGCCGGAATCAGACTGAGAGGTCAGAGCAAGAATCAGACTGAGAGATCAGAGTCGGAATCAGTAGGAGAGGTCAGAGCCGGAATCAGACAGAGAGGTCAGAGCCGAAATCAGACTGAGAGGTCAGAGCCGGAATCAGACTGAGAGGTCTAAACCAGAATCAAACTGAGAAGTCAGAGCCGGAATCAGACTGAAAAGTCAGAGCCAGAATAAGACTGAGAGGTTAGAGCCAGAATCAGTATGACAGGTCAGAGCTGGAATCAGACTGAGAGGTCAGAGCCGGAATAAGACTGAGAGGTCAGAGCCAGAATCAGTATGAGAGGTTAAAGACGGAATCAGACTGAGAGGTCAGAGCCAGAATCAGAATGAGAGGTCAGAGCCGGAATCAGACTGAGAGGTCAGAGCCGGAATCAGACTGAGAGGTCAGAGCCAGAATCAGACTGAGAGGTCGGAGCCAGAATCAGTCTGAGAAGTCAGAGCAAGAATCAGACTGAGAGGTTAGAGCCAGAATCAGTATGACTGGTCAGAGCTGGAATCAGACTGAGAGGTCAGAGCCGGAATCAGACTGAGAGGTCTAAACCAGAATCAAACTGAGAAGTCAGAGCCGGAATCAGACTGAAAAGTCAGAGCCAGAATAAGACTGAGAGGTTAGAGCCAGAATCAGTATGAAAGGTCAGAGCTGGAATCAGACTGAGAGGTCAGAGCCGGAATAAGACTGAGAGGTCAGAGCCAGAATCAGTATGAGAGGTTAAAGACGGAATCAGACTGAGAGGTCAGAGCCAGAATCAGAATGAGAGGTCAGAGCCGGAATCAGACTGAGAGGTCAGAGCCGGAATCAGACTGAGAGGTCAGAGCCAGAATCAGACTGAGAGGTCGGAGCCAGAATCAGACTGAGAAGTCAGAGCAAGAATCAGACTGAGAGGTCAGAGCCAGAATCAGACTGAGAGGTCGGAGCCAGAATCAGACTGAGAAGTCAGAGCAAGAATCAGACTGAGAGGTTAGAGCCAGAATCAGTATGACTGGTCAGAGCTGGAATCAGACTGAGAGGTCAGAGCCGGAATCAGACTGAGAGGTCAGAGCCAGAATAAGACTGAGAGGTCAGAGCCGGAATTAGTAGGAGAGGCCAGAGCCGGAATCAGACTAAGAGGTCAGAGCTTGAATCAGACTGAGAGGTCAGAGCCGGAATCAGACTGAGAGGTCAGAGCCGGAATAAGACTGAGAGGTCAGAGCCGGAATCAGTATGAGAGGTCAGAGCCGGAATCAGACTGAGAGGTCAGGGCTTTAATCAGACTAAGAGGTCAGAGCCAGAATCAGACTGAGAGGTCAGAGCAAGAATCAGTATGAGAGGTCAGAACCAGAATCAGACTGAGAGGCCAGAGCTTGAATCAGACTGAGAAGTCAGAGTCAGAATCAGACTGAGAGGTCATAGCCGGAATCAGACTGAGAAGTCAGAGCCAGAATCAGACTGAGAGGTCAGAGCCAGAATCAGAATGAGAGGTCTGAGCCGGAATCAGACTGGGAGGTCAGAGCTGGAATTAGTAGGAGAGGTCAGAGCCGGAATCAGTAGGAGAGGTCAGAGCCGGAATCAGACTGAGAGGTCAGAGCCGGAATCAGTAGGAGAGCTCAGAGCCGGAATCAGACTGAGAGGTCAGAGCCGGAATCAGTAGGAGAGGTCAGAGCCGGAATCAGACTGAGAGGTCAGAGCCGGAATCAGACTGAGAGGTCAGAGCCGGAATAAGACTGAGAGGTCAGAGCCAGAATCAGACTGAGAAGTCAGCGCAAGAATCAGTCGGAGAAGTCGCAGCAAGAATCAGTATGAGAGGTCACAACCAGAATAAGAGTGAGAGGTCAGAGCCGGAATCAGTATGAGAGGTCAGAGCCAGAATCAGGCTGAGATGTCAGAGCCGAAATCAGACCGAGAGGTCAGAGCCAGAATCAGACTGAGAGGTCAGAGTCGGAATCAGTAGGAGAGGTCAGAGACGGAATCAGACTGATAGGTCAGAGCCAGAATAAGACAGAGAGGTCAGAGAAAGAATCAGTATAAGAGGTCAGAAGCAGAATCAGACTGAGAAGTCAGCGCAAGAATCAGTCGGAGAAGTCGCAGCCAGAATCAGTATGAGAGGTCACAACCAGAATAAGAGTGAGAGGTCAGAGCCGGAATCAGTATGAGAGGTCGGAGCCAGAATCAGGCTGAGATTTTAGAGCCGAAAACAGACCGAGAGGTCAGAGCCAGAATCAGACTGAGAGGTCAGAGTCGGAATCAGTAGCAGAGGTCAGAGACGGAATCAGACTGAGAGGTCAGAGCCAGAATAAGACAGAGAGGTCAGAGAAAGAATCAGTATAAGAGGTCAGAGCTAGAATCAGACTGAGAGGTCAAAGCCAGAATCAGACTGCGAAGTCAGAGCCAGAATCAGACTGAGAGGTCAGAGCCAGAATCAGAATGAGAGGTCAGAGCGGGAATCAGACTGGGAGGTCAGAGCTGGAATTAGTAGGAGAGGTCAGAGCCGGAATCAGTAGGAGAGGTCAGAGCCGGAATCAGACTGAGAGGTCAGAGCCGGAATCAGACTGAGAGGTCAGAGCCAGAATCAGACTGAGAGGTCGGAGCCAGAATCAGACTGAGAAGTCAGAGCCAGAATCAGACTGAGAGGTTCGAGCAAGAATCAGTATGACTGGTCAGAGCCGGAATCAGACTGAGAGGTCAGAGCCGGAATCAGACTGAGAGGTCAGAGCCAGAATAAGACTGAGAGGTCAGAGCCGGAATCAGTAGGAGAGGCCAGAGCCGGAATCAGACTAAGAGTTCAAAGCTGGAATCAGACTGAGAGGTCAGAGCCGGAATCAGACTGAGAGGTCAGAGCCGGAATCAGACTGAGAGGTCAGAGCCGGAATCAGTATGAGAGGTCAGAGCCGGAGTCAGACTGAGAGGTCAGGGCTTGAATCAGACTAAGAGGTCAGAGCCAGAATCAGACTGAGAGGTCAGAGCCAGAATCAGACTGAGAGGTCAGAGCCAGAATCAGAATGAGAGGTCTGAGCCGGAATCAGACTGGGAGGTCAGAGCTGGAATCAGTAGGAGAGGTCAGAGCCGGAATCAGTAGGAGAGGTCAGAGCCGGAATCAGACTGAGAGGTCAGAGCCGGAATCAGACTGAGAGGTCAGAGCCGGAATCAGACTGAGAGGTCAGAGCCGGAATCAGACTGAGAGGTCAGAGCAAGAATCAGACTGAGAGATCAGAGTCGGAATCAGTAGGAGAGGTCAGAGCCGGAATCAGACAGAGAGGTCAGAGCCGAAATCAGACTGAGAGGTCAGAGCCGGAATCAGACTGAGAGGTCTAAACCAGAATCAAACTGAGAAGTCAGAGCCGGAATCAGACTGAAAAGTCAGAGCCAGAATAAGACTGAGAGGTTAGAGCCAGAATCAGTATGACAGGTCAGAGCTGGAATCAGACTGAGAGGTCAGAGCCGGAATAAGACTGAGAGGTCAGAGCCAGAATCAGTATGAGAGGTTAAAGACGGAATCAGACTGAGAGGTCAGAGCAAGAATCAGAATGAGAGGTCAGAGCCGGAATCAGACTGAGAGGTCAGAGCCGGAATCAGACTGAGAGGTCAGAGCCAGAATCAGACTGAGAGGTCGGAGCCAGAATCAGACTGAGAAGTCAGAGCAAGAATCAGACTGAGAGGTTAGAGCCAGAATCAGTATGACTGGTCAGAGCTGGAATCAGACTGAGAGGTCAGAGCCGGAATCAGACTGAGAGGTCAGAGCCAGAATAAGACTGAGAGGTCAGAGCCGGAATTAGTAGGAGAGGCCAGAGCCGGAATCAGACTAAGAGGTCAGAGCTTGAATCAGACTGAGAGGTCAGAGCCGGAATCATACTGAGAGGTCAGAGACGGAATAAGACTGAGAGGTCAGAGCCGGAATCAGTATGAGAGGTCAGAGCCGGAATCAGACTGAGAGGTCAGGGCTTTAATCAGACTAAGAGGTCAGAGCCAGAATCAGACTGAGAGGTCAGAGCAAGAATCAGTATGAGAGGTCAGAACCAGAATCAGACTGAGAGGCCAGAGCTTGAATCAGACTGAGAAGTCAGAGCCAGAATCAGACTGAGAGGTCATAGCCGGAATCAGACTGAGAAGTCAGAGCCAGAATCAGACTGAGAGGTCAGAGCCAGAATCAGAATGAGAGGTCTGAGCCGGAATCAGACTGGGAGGTCAGAGCTGGAATTAGTAGGAGAGGTCAGAGCCGGAATCAGTAGGAGAGGTCAGAGCCGGAATCAGACTGAGAGGTCAGAGCCGGAATCAGTAGGAGAGCTCAGAGCCGGAATCAGACTGAGAGGTCAGAGCCGGAATCAGTAGGAGAGGTCAGAGCCGGAATCAGACTGAGAGGTCAGAGCCGGAATCAGACTGAGAGGTCAGAGCCGGAATAAGACTGAGAGGTCAGAGCCAGAATCAGACTGAGAAGTCAGCGCAAGAATCAGTCGGAGAAGTCGCAGCAAGAATCAGTATGAGAGGTCACAACCAGAATAAGAGTGAGAGGTCAGAGCCGGAATCAGTATGAGAGGTCAGAGCCAGAATCAGGCTGAGATGTCGGAGCCGAAATCAGACCGAGAGGTCAGAGCCAGAATCAGACTGAGAGGTCAGAGCCGGAATCAGTATGAGAGGTCAGAGCCGGAATCAGACTGAGAGGTCAGAGCCGGAATCAGACTGAGAAGTCAGAGCCAGAATCAGACTGAGAGGTCAGAGCCAGAATCAGAATGAGAGGTCTGAGCCGGAATCAGACTGGGAGGTCAGAGCTGGAATCAGTAGGAGAGGTCAGAGCCGGAATCAGTAGGAGAGGTCAGAGCCGGAATCAGACTGAGAGGTCAGAGCCGGAATCAGACTGAGAGGTCAGAGCCGGAATCAGACTGAGAGGTCAGAGCCGGAATCAGACTGAGAGGTCAGAGCAAGAATCAGACTGAGAGATCAGAGTCGGAATCAGTAGGAGAGGTCAGATCCGGAATCAGACAGAGAGGTCAGAGCCGAAATCAGACTGAGAGGTCAGAGCCGGAATCAGACTGAGAGGTCTAAACCAGAATCAAACTGAGAAGTCAGAGCCGGAATCAGACTGAAAAGTCAGAGCCAGAATAAGACTGAGAGGTTAGAGCCAGAATCAGTATGACAGGTCAGAGCTGGAATCAGACTGAGAGGTCAGAGCCGGAATAAGACTGAGAGGTCAGAGCCAGAATCAGTATGAGAGGTTAAAGACGGAATCAGACTGAGAGGTCAGAGCCAGAATCAGAATGAGAGGTCAGAGCCGGAATCAGACTGAGAGGTCAGAGCCGGAATCAGACTGAGAGGTCAGAGCCAGAATCAGACTGAGTGGTCGGAGCCAGAATCAGACTGAGAAGTCAGAGCAAGAATCAGACTGAGAGGTTAGAGCCAAAATCAGTATGACTGGTCAGAGCTGGAATCAGACTGAGAGGTCAGAGCCGGAATCAGACTGAGAGGTCTAAACCAGAATCAAACTGAGAAGTCAGAGCCGGAATCAGACTGAAAAGTCAGAGCCAGAATAAGACTGAGAGGTTAGAGCCAGAATCAGTATGACAGGTCAGAGCGTGAATCAGACTAAGAGGTCAGAGCCGGAATAAGACTGAGAGGTCAGAGCCAGAATCAGTATGAGAGGTTAAAGACGGAATCAGACTGAGAGGTCAGAGCCAGAATCAGAATGAGAGGTCAGAGCCGGAATCAGACTGAGAGGTCAGAGCCGGAATCAGACTGAGAGGTCAGAGCCAGAATCAGACTGAGAGGTCGGAGCCAGAATCAGACTGAGAAGTCAGAGCAAGAATCAGACTGAGAGGTTAGAGCCAGAATCAGTATGACTGGTCAGAGCTGGAATCAGACTGAGAGGTCAGAGCCGGAATCAGACTGAGAGGTCAGAGCCAGAATAAGACTGAGAGGTCAGAGCCGGAATTAGTAGGAGAGGCCAGAGCCGGAATCAGACTAAGAGGTCAGAGCTTGAATCAGACTGAGAGGTCAGAGCCGGAATCAGACTGAGAGGTCAGAGCCGGAATAAGACTGAGAGGTCAGAGCCGGAATCAGTATGAGAGGTCAGAGCCGGAATCAGACTGAGAGGTCAGGGCTTTAATCAGACTAAGAGGTCAGAGCCAGAATCAGACTGAGAGGTCAGAGCAAGAATCAGTATGAGAGGTCAGAACCAGAATCAGACTGAGAGGCCAGAGCTTGAATCAGACTGAGAAGTCAGAGCCAGAATCAGACTGAGAGGTCATAGCCGGAATCAGACTGAGAAGTCAGAGCCAGAATCAGACTGAGAGGTCAGAGCCAGAATCAGAATGAGAGGTCTGAGCCGGAATCAGACTGGGAGGTCAGAGCTGGAATTAGTAGGAGAGGTCAGAGCCGGAATCAGTAGGAGAGGTCAGAGCCGGAATCAGACTGAGAGGTCAGAGCCGGAATCAGTAGGAGAGCTCAGAGCCGGAATCAGACTGAGAGGTCAGAGCCGGAATCAGTAGGAGAGGTCAGAGCCGGAATCAGACTGAGAGGTCAGAGCCGGAATCAGACTGAGAGGTCAGAGCCGGAATAAGACTGAGAGGTCAGAGCCAGAATCAGACTGAGAAGTCAGCGCAAGAATCAGTCGGAGAAGTCGCAGCAAGAATCAGTATGAGAGGTCACAACCAGAATAAGAGTGAGAGGTCAGAGCCGGAATCAGTATGAGAGGTCAGAGCCAGAATCAGGCTGAGATGTCAGAGCCGAAATCAGACCGAGAGGTCAGAGCCAGAATCAGACTGAGAGGTCAGAGCCAGAATAAGACAGAGAGGTCAGAGAAAGAATCAGTATAAGAGGTCAGAGCCAGAATCAGACTGAGAGGTCAAAGCCAGAATCAGACTGCGAAGTCAGAGCCAGAATCAGACTGAGAGGTCAGAGCCAGAATCAGAATGAGAGGTCAGAGCGGGAATCAGACTGGGAGGTCAGAGCTGGAATTAGTAGGAGAGGTCAGAGCCGGAATCAGTAGGAGAGGTCAGAGCCGGAATCAGACTGAGAGGTCAGAGCCGGAATCAGACTGAGAGGTCAGAGCCAGAATCAGACTGAGAGGTCGGAGCCAGAATCAGACTGAGAAGTCAGAGCCAGAATCAGACTGAGAGGTTCGAGCAAGAATCAGTATGACTGGTCAGAGCCGGAATCAGACTGAGAGGTCAGAGCCGGAATCAGACTGAGAGGTCAGAGCCAGAATAAGACTGAGAGGTCAGAGCCGGAATCAGTAGGAGAGGCCAGAGCCGGAATCAGACTAAGAGTTCAGAGCTGGAATCAGACTGAGAGGTCAGAGCCGGAATCAGACTGAGAGGTCAGAGCCGGAATCAGACTGAGAGGTCAGAGCCGGAATCAGTATGAGAGGTCAGAGCCGGAATCAGACTGAGAGGTCAGGGCTTGAATCAGACTAAGAGGTCAGAGCCAGAA
Source organism: Leptodactylus fuscus (assembly GCF_031893055.1). Classification (NCBI taxonomy): domain Eukaryota; kingdom Metazoa; phylum Chordata; class Amphibia; order Anura; family Leptodactylidae; genus Leptodactylus; species Leptodactylus fuscus. The sequence continues at coordinate 63,201,106 of NC_134274.1, read as the reverse complement.
TCAGACTGAGAGGTCAGAGCAAGAATCAGTATGAGAGGTCAGAGCCGGAATCAGACTGAGAGGTCAGAGCCAGAATAAGACTGAGAGGTCAGAGCCGGAATCAGTAGGACAGGCCAGAGCCGGAATCAGACTAAGAGGTCAGAGCTGGAATCAGACTGAGAGGTCAGAGCCGGAATCAGACTGAGAGGTCAGAGCCGGAATCAGACTGAGAGGTCAGAGCCGGAATCAGTATGAGAGGTCAGAGCCGGAATCAGACTGAGAGGTCAGAGCCGGAATCAGACTGAGAAGTCAGAGCCAGAATCAGACTGAGAGGTCAGAGCCAGAATCAGAATGAGAGGTCTGAGCCGGAATCAGACTGGTAGGTCAGAGCTGGAATCAGTAGGAGAGGTCAGAGCCGGAATCAGTAGGAGAGGTCAGAGCCGGAATCAGACTGAGAGGTCAGAGCCGGAATCAGACTGAGAGGTCAGAGCCGGAATCAGACTGAGAAGTCAGAGCCAGAATCAGACTGAGAAGTCAGAGCAAGAATCAGACTGAGAGGTCAGAGTCGGAATCAGTAGGAGAGGTCAGAGCCGGAATCAGACTGAGAGGTCAGAGCCGAAATCAGACTGAGAGGTCAGAGCCGGAATCAGACTGAGAGGTCTGAGCCAGAATCAAACTGAGAAGTCAGAGCCGGAATCAGACTGAAAAGTCAGAGCCAGAATAGGACTGAGAGGTTAGAGCCAGAATCAGTATGACAGGTCAGAGCTGGAATCAGACTGAGAGGTCAGAGTCGGAATCAGTAGGAGAGGTCAAAGCCGGAATCAGACTGAGATTTCAGAGCCGGAATCAGACTGAGAGGTCAGAGCCGGAATCAGACTGAGAGGTCAGAGCCAGAATCAGACTGAGAGGTCGGAGCCAGAATCAGACTGAGAAGTCAGAGCAAGAATCAGACTGAGAGGTTAGAGCCAGAATCAGTATGACTGGTCAGAGCTGGAATCAGACTGAGAGGTCAGAGCCGGAATCAGACTGAGAGGTCAGAGCCAGAATAAGACTGAGAGGTCAGAGCCGGAATCAGTAGGAGAGGCCAGAGCCGGAATCAGACTAAGAGGTCAGAGCTGGAATCAGACTGAGAGGTAAGAGCCAGAATCAGACTGAGAGGTCAGAGCCGGAATAAGACTGAGAGGTCAGAGCCGGAATCAGTATGAGAGGTCAGAGCCAGAATCAGACTGAGAGGTCAGGGCTTTAATCAGACTAAGAGGTCAGAGCCAGAATCACACTGAGAGGTCAGAGCAAGAATCAGTATGAGAGGACAGAACCAGAATCAGACTGAGAGGCCAGAGCTTGAATCAGACTGAGAAGTCAGAGCCAGAATCAGACTGAGAGGTCATAGCCGGAATCAGACTGAGAAGTCAGAGCCAGAATCAGACTGAGAGGTCAGAGCCAGAATCAGAATGAAAAGTCTGAGCCGGAATCAGACTGGGAGGTCAGAGCTGGAATTAGTAGGAGAGGTCAGAGCCGGAATCAGTAGGAGAGGTCAGAGCCGGAATCAGACTGAGAGGTCAGAGCCGGAATCAGTAGGAGAGGTCAGAGCCGGAATCAGACTGAGAGGTCAAAGCCGGAATCAGTAGGAGAGGTCAGAGCCGGAATCAGACTGAGAGGTCAGAGCCGGAATAAGACTGAGAGGTCAGAGCCAGAATCAGACTGAGAAGTCAGCGCAAGAATCAGTCGGAAAAGTCGCAGCAAGAATCAGTATGAGAGGTCACAACCAGAATAAGAGTGAGAGGTCAGAGCCGGAATCAGTATGAGAGGTCAGAGCCAGAATCAGGCTGAGATGTCAGAACCGAAATCAGACCGAGAGGTCAGAGCCAGAATCAGACTGAGAGGTCAGAGTCGGAATCAGTAGGAGAGGTCAGAGATGGAATCAGACTGAGAGGTCAGAGCCAGAATAAGACAGAGAGGTCAGAGAAAGAATCAGTATAAGAGGTCAGAGCCAGAATCAGACTGAGAGGTCAGAGCCGGAATCAGTATGAGAGGTCAGAGCCGGAATCAGACTGAGAGGTCAGAGCCGGAATCAGACTGAGAAGTCAGAGCCAGAATCAGACTGAGAGGTCAGAGCCAGAATCAGAATGAGAGGTCTGAGCCGGAATCAGACTGGGAGGTCAGAGCTGGAATCAGTAGGAGAGGTCAGAGCCGGAATCAGTAGGAGAGGTCAGAGCCGGAATCAGACTGAGAGGTCAGAGCCGGAATCAGACTGAGAGGTCAGAGCCGGAATCAGACTGAGAGGTCAGAGCCGGAATCAGACTGAGAGGTCAGAGCAAGAATCAGACTGAGAGATCAGAGTCGGAATCAGTAGGAGAGGTCAGAGCCGGAATCAGACATAGAGGTCAGAGCCGAAATCAGACTGAGAGGTCAGAGCCGGAATCAGACTGAGAGGTCAGAGCAAGAATCAGACTGAGAGATCAGAGTCGGAATCAGTAGGAGAGGTCAGAGCCGGAATCAGACATAGAGGTTAAAGACGGAATGAGACTGAGAGGTCAGAGCCAGAATCAGAATGAGAGGTCAGAGCCGGAGTCAGACTGAGAGGTCAGAGCCGGAATCAGACTGAGAGGTCAGAGCCAGAATCAGACTGAGAGGTCGGAGCCAGAATCAGACTGAGAAGTCAGAGCAAGAATCAGACTGAGAGGTTAGAGCCAGAATCAGTATGACTGGTCAGAGCTGGAATCAGACTGAGAGGTCAGAGCCGGAATCAGACTGAGAGGTCAGAGCCAGAATAAGACTGAGAGGTCAGAGCCGGAATTAGTAGGAGAGGCCAGAGCCGGAATCAGACTAAGAGGTCAGAGCTTGAATCAGACTGAGAGGTCAGAGCCGGAATCAGACTGAGAGGTCAGAGCCGGAATAAGACTGAGAGGTCAGAGCCGGAATCAGTATGAGAGGTCAGAGCCGGAATCAGACTGAGAGGTCAGGGCTTTAATCAGACTAAGAGGTCAGAGCCAGAATCAGACTGAGAGGTCAGAGCAAGAATCAGTATGAGAGGTCAGAACCAGAATCAGACTGAGAGGCCAGAGCTTGAATCAGACTGAGAAGTCAGAGCCAGAATCAGACTGAGAGGTCATAGCCGGAATCAGACTGAGAAGTCAGAGCCAGAATCAGACTGAGAGGTCAGAGCCAGAATCAGAATGAGAGGTCTGAGCCGGAATCAGACTGGGAGGTCAGAGCTGGAATTAGTAGGAGAGGTCAGAGCCGGAATCAGTAGGAGAGGTCAGAGCCGGAATCAGACTGAGAGGTCAGAGCCGGAATCAGTAGGAGAGCTCAGAGCCGGAATCAGACTGAGAGGTCAGAGCCGGAATCAGTAGGAGAGGTCAGAGCCGGAATCAGACTGAGAGGTCAGAGCCGGAATCAGACTGAGAGGTCAGAGCCGGAATAAGACTGAGAGGTCAGAGCCAGAATCAGACTGAGAAGTCAGCGCAAGAATCAGTCGGAGAAGTCGCAGCAAGAATCAGTATGAGAGGTCACAACCAGAATAAGAGTGAGAGGTCAGAGCCGGAATCAGTATGAGAGGTCAGAGCCAGAATCAGGCTGAGATGTCAGAGCCGAAATCAGACCGAGAGGTCAGAGCCAGAATCAGACTGAGAGGTCAGAGCCAGAATAAGACAGACAGGTCAGAGAAAGAATCAGTATAAGAGGTCAGAGCCAGAATCAGACTGAGAGGTCAAAGCCAGAATCAGACTGCGAAGTCAGAGCCAGAATCAGACTGAGAGGTCAGAGCCAGAATCAGAATGAGAGGTCAGAGCGGGAATCAGACTGGGAGGTCAGAGCTGGAATTAGTAGGAGAGGTCAGAGCCGGAATCAGTAGGAGAGGTCAGAGCCGGAATCAGACTGAGAGGTCAGAGCCGGAATCAGACTGAGAGGTCAGAGCCAGAATCAGACTGAGAGGTCGGAGCCAGAATCAGACTGAGAAGTCAGAGCCAGAATCAGACTGAGAGGTTCGAGCAAGAATCAGTATGACTGGTCAGAGCCGGAATCAGACTGAGAGGTCAGAGCCGGAATCAGACTGAGAGGTCAGAGCCAGAATAAGACTGAGAGGTCAGAGCCGGAATCAGTAGGAGAGGCCAGAGCCGGAATCAGACTAAGAGTTCAGAGCTGGAATCAGACTGAGAGGTCAGAGCCGGAATCAGACTGAGAGGTCAGAGCCGGAATCAGACTGAGAGGTCAGAGCCGGAATCAGTATGAGAGGTCAGAGCCGGAATCAGACTGAGAGGTCAGGGCTTGAATCAGACTAAGAGGTCAGAGCCAGAATCAGACTGAGAGGTCAGAGCAAGAATCAGTATGAGAGGTCAGAGCCGGAATCAGACTGAGAGGTCAGAGCCAGAATAAGACTGAGAGGTCAGAGCCGGAATCAGTAGGACAGGCCAGAGCCGGAATCAGACTAAGAGGTCAGAGCTGGAATCAGACTGAGAGGTCAGAGCCGGAATCAGACTGAGAGGTCAGAGCCGGAATCAGACTGAGAGGTCAGAGCCGGAATCAGTATGAGAGGTCAGAGCCGGAATCAGACTGAGAGGTCAGAGCCGGAATCAGACTGAGAAGTCAGAGCCAGAATCAGACTGAGAGGTCAGAGCCAGAATCAGAATGAGAGGTCTGAGCCGGAATCAGACTGGTAGGTCAGAGCTGGAATCAGTAGGAGAGGTCAGAGCCGGAATCAGTAGGAGAGGTCAGAGCCGGAATCAGACTGAGAGGTCAGAGCCGGAATCAGACTGAGAGGTCAGAGCCGGAATCAGACTGAGAAGTCAGAGCCAGAATCAGACTGAGAAGTCAGAGCAAGAATCAGACTGAGAGGTCAGAGTCGGAATCAGTAGGAGAGGTCAGAGCCGGAATCAGACTGAGAGGTCAGAGCCGAAATCAGACTGAGAGGTCAGAGCCGGAATCAGACTGAGAGGTCTGAGCCAGAATCAAACTGAGAAGTCAGAGCCGGAATCAGACTGAAAAGTCAGAGCCAGAATAGGACTGAGAGGTTAGAGCCAGAATCAGTATGACAGGTCAGAGCTGGAATCAGACTGAGAGGTCAGAGTCGGAATCAGTAGGAGAGGTCAAAGCCGGAATCAGACTGAGATTTCAGAGCCGGAATCAGACTGAGAGGTCAGAGCCGGAATCAGACTGAGAGGTCAGAGCCAGAATCAGACTGAGAGGTCGGAGCCAGAATCAGACTGAGAAGTCAGAGCAAGAATCAGACTGAGAGGTTAGAGCCAGAATCAGTATGACTGGTCAGAGCTGGAATCAGAGTGAGAGGTCAGAGCCGGAATCAGACTGAGAGGTCAGAGCCAGAATAAGACTGAGAGGTCAGAGCCGGAATCAGTAGGAGAGGCCAGAGCCGGAATCAGACTAAGAGGTCAGAGCTGGAATCAGACTGAGAGGTAAGAGCCAGAATCAGACTGAGAGGTCAGAGCCGGAATAAGACTGAGAGGTCAGAGCCGGAATCAGTATGAGAGGTCAGAGCCAGAATCAGACTGAGAGGTCAGGGCTTTAATCAGACTAAGAGGTCAGAGCCAGAATCACACTGAGAGGTCAGAGCAAGAATCAGTATGAGAGGACAGAACCAGAATCAGACTGAGAGGCCAGAGCTTGAATCAGACTGAGAAGTCAGAGCCAGAATCAGACTGAGAGGTCATAGCCGGAATCAGACTGAGAAGTCAGAGCCAGAATCAGACTGAGAGGTCAGAGCCAAGAATAAATCAGAATGAAAAAGTCTGAGCCGGAATCAGACTGGGAGGTCAGAGCTGGAATTAGTAGGAGAGGTCAGAGCCGGAATCAGTAGGAGAGGTCAGAGCCGGAATCAGACTGAGAGGTCAGAGCCGGAATCAGTAGGAGAGGTCAGAGCCGGAATCAGACTGAGAGGTCAAAGCCGGAATCAGTAGGAGAGGTCAGAGCCGGAATCAGACTGAGAGGTCAGAGCCGGAATAAGACTGAGAGGTCAGAGCCAGAATCAGACTGAGAAGTCAGCGCAAGAATCAGTCGGAAAAGTCGCAGCAAGAATCAGTATGAGAGGTCACAACCAGAATAAGAGTGAGAGGTCAGAGCCGGAATCAGTATGAGAGGTCAGAGCCAGAATCAGGCTGAGATGTCAGAACCGAAATCAGACCGAGAGGTCAGAGCCAGAATCAGACTGAGAGGTCAGAGTCGGAATCAGTAGGAGAGGTCAGAGATGGAATCAGACTGAGAGGTCAGAGCCAGAATAAGACAGAGAGGTCAGAGAAAGAATCAGTATAAGAGGTCAGAGCCAGAATCAGACTGAGAGGTCAGAGCCGGAATCAGTATGAGAGGTCAGAGCCGGAATCAGACTGAGAGGTCAGAGCCGGAATCAGACTGAGAAGTCAGAGCCAGAATCAGACTGAGAGGTCAGAGCCAGAATCAGAATGAGAGGTCTGAGCCGGAATCAGACTGGGAGGTCAGAGCTGGAATCAGTAGGAGAGGTCAGAGCCGGAATCAGTAGGAGAGGTCAGAGCCGGAATCAGACTGAGAGGTCAGAGCCGGAATCAGACTGAGAGGTCAGAGCCGGAATCAGACTGAGAGGTCAGAGCCGGAATCAGACTGAGAGGTCAGAGCAAGAATCAGACTGAGAGATCAGAGTCGGAATCAGTAGGAGAGGTCAGAGCCGGAATCAGACATAGAGGTCAGAGCCGAAATCAGACTGAGAGGTCAGAGCCGGAATCAGACTGAGAGGTCAGAGCAAGAATCAGACTGAGAGATCAGAGTCGGAATCAGTAGGAGAGGTCAGAGCCGGAATCAGACATAGAGGTTAAAGACGGAATGAGACTGAGAGGTCAGAGCCAGAATCAGAATGAGAGGTCAGAGCCGGAGTCAGACTGAGAGGTCAGAGCCGGAATCAGACTGAGAGGTCAGAGCCAGAATCAGACTGAGAGGTCAGAGCCAGAATCAGACTGAGAAGTCAGAGCAAGAATCAGACTGAGAGGTTAGAGCCAGAATCAGTATGACTGGTCAGAGCTGGAATCAGACTGAGAGGTCAGAGCCGGAATCAGACTGAGAGGTCAGAGCCAGAATAAGACTGAGAGGTCAGAGCCGGAATTAGTAGGAGAGGCCAGAGCCGGAATCAGACTAAGAGGTCAGAGCTTGAATCAGACTGAGAGGTCAGAGCCGGAATCAGACTGAGAGGTCAGAGCCGGAATAAGACTGAGAGGTCAGAGCCGGAATCAGTATGAGAGGTCAGAGCCGGAATCAGACTGAGAGGTCAGGGCTTTAATCAGACTAAGAGGTCAGAGCCAGAATCAGACTGAGAGGTCAGAGCAAGAATCAGTATGAGAGGTCAGAACCAGAATCAGACTGAGAGGCCAGAGCTTGAATCAGACTGAGAAGTCAGAGCCAGAATCAGACTGAGAGGTCATAGCCGGAATCAGACTGAGAAGTCAGAGCCAGAATCAGACTGAGAGGTCAGAGCCAGAATCAGAATGAGAGGTCTGAGCCGGAATCAGACTGGGAGGTCAGAGCTGGAATTAGTAGGAGAGGTCAGAGCCGGAATCAGTAGGAGAGGTCAGAGCCGGAATCAGACTGAGAGGTCAGAGCCGGAATCAGTAGGAGAGCTCAGAGCCGGAATCAGACTGAGAGGTCAGAGCCGGAATCAGTAGGAGAGGTCAGAGCCGGAATCAGACTGAGAGGTCAGAGCCGGAATCAGACTGAGAGGTCAGAGCCGGAATAAGACTGAGAGGTCAGAGCCAGAATCAGACTGAGAAGTCAGCGCAAGAATCAGTCGGAGAAGTCGCAGCAAGAATCAGTATGAGAGGTCACAACCAGAATAAGAGTGAGAGGTCAGAGCCGGAATCAGTATGAGAGGTCAGAGCCAGAATCAGGCTGAGATGTCAGAGCCGAAATCAGACCGAGAGGTCAGAGCCAGAATCAGACTGAGAGGTCAGAGCCAGAATAAGACAGACAGGTCAGAGAAAGAATCAGTATAAGAGGTCAGAGCCAGAATCAGACTGAGAGGTCAAAGCCAGAATCAGACTGCGAAGTCAGAGCCAGAATCAGACTGAGAGGTCAGAGCCAGAATCAGAATGAGAGGTCAGAGCGGGAATCAGACTGGGAGGTCAGAGCTGGAATTAGTAGGAGAGGTCAGAGCCGGAATCAGTAGGAGAGGTCAGAGCCGGAATCAGACTGAGAGGTCAGAGCCGGAATCAGACTGAGAGGTCAGAGCCAGAATCAGACTGAGAGGTCGGAGCCAGAATCAGACTGAGAAGTCAGAGCCAGAATCAGACTGAGAGGTTCGAGCAAGAATCAGTATGACTGGTCAGAGCCGGAATCAGACTGAGAGGTCAGAGCCGGAATCAGACTGAGAGGTCAGAGCCAGAATAAGACTGAGAGGTCAGAGCCGGAATCAGTAGGAGAGGCCAGAGCCGGAATCAGACTAAGAGTTCAGAGCTGGAATCAGACTGAGAGGTCAGAGCCGGAATCAGACTGAGAGGTCAGAGCCGGAATCAGACTGAGAGGTCAGAGCCGGAATCAGTATGAGAGGTCAGAGCCGGAATCAGACTGAGAGGTCAGGGCTTGAATCAGACTAAGAGGTCAGAGCCAGAATCAGACTGAGAGGTCAGAGCAAGAATCAGTATGAGAGGTCAGAGCCGGAATCAGACTGAGAGGTCAGAGCCAGAATAAGACTGAGAGGTCAGAGCCGGAATCAGTAGGACAGGCCAGAGCCGGAATCAGACTAAGAGGTCAGAGCTGGAATCAGACTGAGAGGTCAGAGCCGGAATCAGACTGAGAGGTCAGAGCCGGAATCAGACTGAGAGGTCAGAGCCGGAATCAGTATGAGAGGTCAGAGCCGGAATCAGACTGAGAGGTCAGAGCCGGAATCAGACTGAGAAGTCAGAGCCAGAATCAGACTGAGAGGTCAGAGCCAGAATCAGAATGAGAGGTCTGAGCCGGAATCAGACTGGTAGGTCAGAGCTGGAATCAGTAGGAGAGGTCAGAGCCGGAATCAGTAGGAGAGGTCAGAGCCGGAATCAGACTGAGAGGTCAGAGCCGGAATCAGACTGAGAGGTCAGAGCCGGAATCAGACTGAGAAGTCAGAGCCAGAATCAGACTGAGAAGTCAGAGCAAGAATCAGACTGAGAGGTCAGAGTCGGAATCAGTAGGAGAGGTCAGAGCCGGAATCAGACTGAGAGGTCAGAGCCGAAATCAGACTGAGAGGTCAGAGCCGGAATCAGACTGAGAGGTCTGAGCCAGAATCAAACTGAGAAGTCAGAGCCGGAATCAGACTGAAAAGTCAGAGCCAGAATAGGACTGAGAGGTTAGAGCCAGAATCAGTATGACAGGTCAGAGCTGGAATCAGACTGAGAGGTCAGAGTCGGAATCAGTAGGAGAGGTCAAAGCCGGAATCAGACTGAGATTTCAGAGCCGGAATCAGACTGAGAGGTCAGAGCCGGAATCAGACTGAGAGGTCAGAGCCAGAATCAGACTGAGAGGTCGGAGCCAGAATCAGACTGAGAAGTCAGAGCAAGAATCAGACTGAGAGGTTAGAGCCAGAATCAGTATGACTGGTCAGAGCTGGAATCAGAGTGAGAGGTCAGAGCCGGAATCAGACTGAGAGGTCAGAGCCAGAATAAGACTGAGAGGTCAGAGCCGGAATCAGTAGGAGAGGCCAGAGCCGGAATCAGACTAAGAGGTCAGAGCTGGAATCAGACTGAGAGGTAAGAGCCAGAATCAGACTGAGAGGTCAGAGCCGGAATAAGACTGAGAGGTCAGAGCCGGAATCAGTATGAGAGGTCAGAGCCAGAATCAGACTGAGAGGTCAGGGCTTTAATCAGACTAAGAGGTCAGAGCCAGAATCACACTGAGAGGTCAGAGCAAGAATCAGTATGAGAGGACAGAACCAGAATCAGACTGAGAGCCAGAGCTTGAATCAGACTGAGAAGTCAGAGCCAGAATCAGACTGAGAGGTCATAGCCGGAATCAGACTGAGAAGTCAGAGCCAGAATCAGACTGAGAGGTCAGAGCCAGAATCAGAATGAAAAGTCTGAGCCGGAATCAGACTGGGAGGTCAGAGCTGGAATTAGTAGGAGAGGTCAGAGCCGGAATCAGTAGGAGAGGTCAGAGCCGGAATCAGACTGAGAGGTCAGAGCCGGAATCAGTAGGAGAGGTCAGAGCCGGAATCAGACTGAGAGGTCAAAGCCGGAATCAGTAGGAGAGGTCAGAGCCGGAATCAGACTGAGAGGTCAGAGCCGGAATAAGACTGAGAGGTCAGAGCCAGAATCAGACTGAGAAGTCAGCGCAAGAATCAGTCGGAAAAGTCGCAGCAAGAATCAGTATGAGAGGTCACAACCAGAATAAGAGTGAGAGGTCAGAGCCGGAATCAGTATGAGAGGTCAGAGCCAGAATCAGGCTGAGATGTCAGAACCGAAATCAGACCGAGAGGTCAGAGCCAGAATCAGACTGAGAGGTCAGAGTCGGAATCAGTAGGAGAGGTCAGAGATGGAATCAGACTGAGAGGTCAGAGCCAGAATAAGACAGAGAGGTCAGAGAAAGAATCAGTATAAGAGGTCAGAGCCAGAATCAGACTGAGAGGTCAGAGCCGGAATCAGTATGAGAGGTCAGAGCCGGAATCAGACTGAGAGGTCAGAGCCGGAATCAGACTGAGAAGTCAGAGCCAGAATCAGACTGAGAGGTCAGAGCCAGAATCAGAATGAGAGGTCTGAGCCGGAATCAGACTGGGAGGTCAGAGCTGGAATCAGTAGGAGAGGTCAGAGCCGGAATCAGTAGGAGAGGTCAGAGCCGGAATCAGACTGAGAGGTCAGAGCCGGAATCAGACTGAGAGGTCAGAGCCGGAATCAGACTGAGAGGTCAGAGCCGGAATCAGACTGAGAGGTCAGAGCAAGAATCAGACTGAGAGATCAGAGTCGGAATCAGTAGGAGAGGTCAGAGCCGGAATCAGACATAGAGGTCAGAGCCGAAATCAGACTGAGAGGTCAGAGCCGGAATCAGACTGAGAGGTCAGAGCAAGAATCAGACTGAGAGATCAGAGTCGGAATCAGTAGGAGAGGTCAGAGCCGGAATCAGACATAGAGGTTAAAGACGGAATGAGACTGAGAGGTCAGAGCCAGAATCAGACTGAGAGGTCAGAGCCGGAGTCAGACTGAGAGGTCAGAGCCGGAATCAGACTGAGAGGTCAGAGCCAGAATCAGACTGAGAGGTCGGAGCCAGAATCAGACTGAGAAGTCAGAGCAAGAATCAGACTGAGAGGTTAGAGCCAGAATCAGTATGACTGGTCAGAGCTGGAATCAGACTGAGAGGTCAGAGCCGGAATCAGACTGAGAGGTCAGAGCCAGAATAAGACTGAGAGGTCAGAGCCGGAATTAGTAGGAGAGGCCAGAGCCGGAATCAGACTAAGAGGTCAGAGCTTGAATCAGACTGAGAGGTCAGAGCCGAATCAGACTGAGAGGTCAGAGCCGGAATAAGACTGAGAGGTCAGAGCCGGAATCAGTATGAGAGGTCAGAGCCGGAATCAGACTGAGAGGTCAGGGCTTTAATCAGACTAAGAGGTCAGAGCCAGAATCAGACTGAGAGGTCAGAGCAAGAATCAGTATGAGAGGTCAGAACCAGAATCAGACTGAGAGGCCAGAGCTTGAATCAGACTGAGAAGTCAGAGCCAGAATCAGACTGAGAGGTCATAGCCGGAATCAGACTGAGAAGTCAGAGCCAGAATCAGACTGAGAGGTCAGAGCCAGAATCAGAATGAGAGGTCTGAGCCGGAATCAGACTGGGAGGTCAGAGCTGGAATTAGTAGGAGAGGTCAGAGCCGGAATCAGTAGGAGAGGTCAGAGCCGGAATCAGACTGAGAGGTCAGAGCCGGAATCAGTAGGAGAGCTCAGAGCCGGAATCAGACTGAGAGGTCAGAGCCGGAATCAGTAGGAGAGGTCAGAGCCGGAATCAGACTGAGAGGTCAGAGCCGGAATCAGACTGAGAGGTCAGAGCCGGAATAAGACTGAGAGGTCAGAGCCAGAATCAGACTGAGAAGTCAGCGCAAGAATCAGTCGGAGAAGTCGCAGCAAGAATCAGTATGAGAGGTCACAACCAGAATAAGAGTGAGAGGTCAGAGCCGGAATCAGTATGAGAGGTCAGAGCCAGAATCAGGCTGAGATGTCAGAGCCGAAATCAGACCGAGAGGTCAGAGCCAGAATCAGACTGAGAGGTCAGAGCCAGAATAAGACAGAGAGGTCAGAGAAAGAATCAGTATAAGAGGTCAGAGCCAGAATCAGACTGAGAGGTCAAAGCCAGAATCAGACTGCGAAGTCAGAGCCAGAATCAGACTGAGAGGTCAGAGCCAGAATCAGAATGAGAGGTCAGAGCGGGAATCAGACTGGGAGGTCAGAGCTGGAATTAGTAGGAGAGGTCAGAGCCGGAATCAGTAGGAGAGGTCAGAGCCGGAATCAGACTGAGAGGTCAGAGCCGGAATCAGACTGAGAGGTCAGAGCCAGAATCAGACTGAGAGGTCGGAGCCAGAATCAGACTGAGAAGTCAGAGCCAGAATCAGACTGAGAGGTTCGAGCAAGAATCAGTATGACTGGTCAGAGCCGGAATCAGACTGAGAGGTCAGAGCCGGAATCAGACTGAGAGGTCAGAGCCAGAATAAGACTGAGAGGTCAGAGCCGGAATCAGTAGGAGAGGCCAGAGCCGGAATCAGACTAAGAGTTCAGAGCTGGAATCAGACTGAGAGGTCAGAGCCGGAATCAGACTGAGAGGTCAGAGCCGGAATCAGACTGAGAGGTCAGAGCCGGAATCAGACTGAGAGGTCAGGGCTTGAATCAGACTAAGAGGTCAGAGCCAGAATCAGACTGAGAGGTCAGAGCAAGAATCAGTATGAGAGGTCAGAGCCGGAATCAGACTGAGAGGTCAGAGCCAGAATAAGACTGAGAGGTCAGAGCCGGAATCAGTAGGACAGGCCAGAGCCGGAATCAGACTAAGAGGTCAGAGCTGGAATCAGACTGAGAGGTCAGAGCCGGAATCAGACTGAGAGGTCAGAGCCGGAATCAGACTGAGAGGTCAGAGCCGGAATCAGTATGAGAGGTCAGAGCCGGAATCAGACTGAGAGGTCAGAGCCAGAATCAGACTGAGAAGTCAGAGCCAGAATCAGACTGAGAGGTCAGAGCCAGAATCAGAATGAGAGGTCTGAGCCGGAATCAGACTGGTAGGTCAGAGCTGGAATCAGTAGGAGAGGTCAGAGCCGGAATCAGTAGGAGAGGTCAGAGCCGGAATCAGACTGAGAGGTCAGAGCCGGAATCAGACTGAGAGGTCAGAGCCGGAATCAGACTGAGAAGTCAGAGCCAGAATCAGACTGAGAGGTCAGAGCAAGAATCAGACTGAGAGGTCAGAGTCGGAATCAGTAGGAGAGGTCAGAGCCGGAATCAGACTGAGAGGTCAGAGCCGAAATCAGACTGAGAGGTCAGAGCCGGAATCAGACTGAGAGGTCTGAGCCAGAATCAAACTGAGAAGTCAGAGCCGGAATCAGACTGAAAAGTCAGAGCCAGAATAGGACTGAGAGGTTAGAGCCAGAATCAGTATGACAGGTCAGAGCTGGAATCAGACTGAGAGGTCAGAGTCGGAATCAGTAGGAGAGGTCAAAGCCGGAATCAGACTGAGATTTCAGAGCCGGAATCAGACTGAGAGGTCAGAGCCGGAATCAGACTGAGAGGTCAGAGCCAGAATCAGACTGAGAGGTCGGAGCCAGAATCAGACTGAGAAGTCAGAGCAAGAATCAGACTGAGAGGTTAGAGCCAGAATCAGTATGACTGGTCAGAGCTGGAATCAGACTGAGAGGTCAGAGCCGGAATCAGACTGAGAGGTCAGAGCCAGAATAAGACTGAGAGGTCAGAGCCGGAATCAGTAGGAGAGGCCAGAGCCGGAATCAGACTAAGAGGTCAGAGCTGGAATCAGACTGAGAGGTAAGAGCCAGAATCAGACTGAGAGGTCAGAGCCGGAATAAGACTGAGAGGTCAGAGCCGGAATCAGTATGAGAGGTCAGAGCCAGAATCAGACTGAGAGGTCAGGGCTTTAATCAGACTAAGAGGTCAGAGCCAGAATCACACTGAGAGGTCAGAGCAAGAATCAGTATGAGAGGACAGAACCAGAATCAGACTGAGAGGCCAGAGCTTGAATCAGACTGAGAAGTCAGAGCCAGAATCAGACTGAGAGGTCATAGCCGGAATCAGACTGAGAAGTCAGAGCCAGAATCAGACTGAGAGGTCAGAGCCAGAATCAGAATGAAAAGTCTGAGCCGGAATCAGACTGGGAGGTCAGAGCTGGAATTAGTAGGAGAGGTCAGAGCCGGAATCAGTAGGAGAGGTCAGAGCCGGAATCAGACTGAGAGGTCAGAGCCGGAATCAGTAGGAGAGGTCAGAGCCGGAATCAGACTGAGAGGTCAAAGCCGGAATCAGTAGGAGAGGTCAGAGCCGGAATCAGACTGAGAGGTCAGAGCCGGAATAAGACTGAGAGGTCAGAGCCAGAATCAGACTGAGAAGTCAGCGCAAGAATCAGTCGGAAAAGTCGCAGCAAGAATCAGTATGAGAGGTCACAACCAGAATAAGAGTGAGAGGTCAGAGCCGGAATCAGTATGAGAGGTCAGAGCCAGAATCAGGCTGAGATGTCAGAACCGAAATCAGACCGAGAGGTCAGAGCCAGAATCAGACTGAGAGGTCAGAGTCGGAATCAGTAGGAGAGGTCAGAGATGGAATCAGACTGAGAGGTCAGAGCCAGAATAAGACAGAGAGGTCAGAGAAAGAATCAGTATAAGAGGTCAGAGCCAGAATCAGACTGAGAGGTCAGAGCCGGAATCAGTATGAGAGGTCAGAGCCGGAATCAGACTGAGAGGTCAGAGCCGGAATCAGACTGAGAAGTCAGAGCCAGAATCAGACTGAGAGGTCAGAGCCAGAATCAGAATGAGAGGTCTGAGCCGGAATCAGACTGGGAGGTCAGAGCTGGAATCAGTAGGAGAGGTCAGAGCCGGAATCAGTAGGAGAGGTCAGAGCCGGAATCAGACTGAGAGGTCAGAGCCGGAATCAGACTGAGAGGTCAGAGCCGGAATCAGACTGAGAGGTCAGAGCCGGAATCAGACTGAGAGGTCAGAGCAAGAATCAGACTGAGAGATCAGAGTCGGAATCAGTAGGAGAGGTCAGAACCAGAATCAGACATAGAGGTTAAAGACGGAATGAGACTGAGAGGTCAGAGCCAGAATCAGAATGAGAGGTCAGAGCCGGAGTCAGACTGAGAGGTCAGAGCCGGAATCAGACTGAGAGGTCAGAGCCAGAATCAGACTGAGAGGTCGGAGCCAGAATCAGACTGAGAAGTCAGAGCAAGAATCAGACTGAGAGGTTAGAGCCTGAATCAGTATGACTGGTCAGAGCTGGAATCAGACTGAGAGGTCAGAGCCGGAATCAGACTGAGAGGTCAGAGCCAGAATAAGACTGAGAGGTCAGAGCCGGAATTAGTAGGAGAGGCCAGAGCCGGAATCAGACTAAGAGGTCAGAGCTTGAATCAGACTGAGAGGTCAGAGCCGGAATCAGACTGAGAGGTCAGAGCCGAATAAGACTGAGAGGTCAGAGCCGGAATCAGTATGAGAGGTCAGAGCCGGAATCAGACTGAGAGGTCAGGGCTTTAATCAGGCTAAGAGGTCAGAGCCAGAATCAGACTGAGAGGTCAGAGCAAGAATCAGTATGAGAGGTCAGAACCAGAATCAGACTGAGAGGCCAGAGCTTGAATCAGACTGAGAAGTCAGAGCCAGAATCAGACTGAGAGGTCATAGCCGGAATCAGACTGAGAAGTCAGAGCCAGAATCAGACTGAGAGGTCAGAGCCAGAATCAGAATGAGAGGTCTGAGCCGGAATCAGACTGGGAGGTCAGAGCTGGAATTAGTAGGAGAGGTCAGAGCCGGAATCAGTAGGAGAGGTCAGAGCCGGAATCAGACTGAGAGGTCAGAGCCGGAATCAGTAGGAGAGCTCAGAGCCGGAATCAGACTGAGAGGTCAGAGCCGGAATCAGTAGGAGAGGTCAGAGCCGGAATCAGACTGAGAGGTCAGAGCCGGAATCAGACTGAGAGGTCAGAGCCGGAATAAGACTGAGAGGTCAGAGCCGGAATCAGTATGAGAGGTCAGAGCCGGAATCAGACTGAGAGGACAGAGCCGGAATCAGACTGAGAAGTCAGAGCCAGAATCAGACTGAGAGGTCAGAGCCAGAATCAGAATGAGAGGTCTGAGCCGGAATCAGACTGAGAGGTCAGAGCTGGAATCAGTAGGAGAGGTCAGAGCCGGAATCAGTAGGAGAGGTCAGAGCCGGAATCAGACTGAGTTGTCAGAGTCGGAATCAGACTGAGAGGTCAGAGCCGGAATCAGACTGAGAGGTCAGAGCCGGAATCAGACTGAGAGGTCAGAGCAAGAATCAGACTGAGAGATCAGAGTCGGAATCAGTAGGAGAGGTCAGAGCCGGAATCAGACAGAGAGGTCAGAGCCGAAATCAGACTGAGAGGTCAGAGCCGGAATCAGACTGAGAGGTCTAAACCAGAATCAAACTGAGAAGTCAGAGCCGGAATCAGACTGAAAAGTCAGAGCCAGAATAAGACTGAGAGGTTAGAGCCAGAATCAGTATGACAGGTCAGAGCTGGAATCAGACTGAGAGGTCAGAGCCGGAATAAGACTGAGAGGTCAGAGCCAGAATCAGTATGAGAGGTTAAAGACGGAATCAGACTGAGAGGTCAGAGCCAGAATCAGAATGAGAGGTCAGAGCCGGAATCAGACTGAGAGGTCAGAGCCGGAATCAGACTGAGAGGTCAGAGCCAGAATCAGACTGAGAGGTCGGAGCCAGAATCAGTCTGAGAAGTCAGAGCAAGAATCAGACTGAGAGGTTAGAGCCAGAATCAGTATGAGAGGTCAGAGACAGAATCAGGCTGAGATGTCAGAACCGAAATCAGACCGAGAGGTCAGAGCCAGAATCAGACTGAGAGGTCAGAGTCGGAATCAGTAGGAGAGGTCAGAGATGGAATCAGACTGAGAGGTCAGAGCCAGAATAAGACAGAGAGGTCAGAGAAAGAATCAGTATAAGAGGTCAGAGCCAGAATCAGACTGAGAGGTCAGAGCCGGAATCAGTATGAGAGGTCAGAGCCGGAATCAGACTGAGAGGTCAGAGCCGGAATCAGACTGAGAAGTCAGAGCCAGAATCAGACTGAGAGGTCAGAGCCAGAATCAGAATGAGAGGTCTGAGCCGGAATCAGACTGGGAGGTCAGAGCTGGAATCAGTAGGAGAGGTCAGAGCCGGAATCAGTAGGAGAGGTCAGAGCCGGAATCAGACTGAGAGGTCAGAGCCGGAATCAGACTGAGAGGTCAGAGCCGGAATCAGACTGAGAGGTCAGAGCCGGAATCAGACTGAGAGGTCAGAGCAAGAATCAGACTGAGAGATCAGAGTCGGAATCAGTAGGAGAGGTCAGAGCCGGAATCAGACATAGAGGTCAGAGCCGAAATCAGACTGAGAGGTCAGAGCCGGAATCAGACTGAGAGGTCTAAACCAGAATCAAACTGAGAAGTCAGAGCCGGAATCAGACTGAAAAGTCAGAGCCAGAATAAGACTGAGAGGTTAGAGCCAGAATCAGTATGACAGGTCAGAGCTGGAATCAGACTGAGAGGTCAGAGCCGGAATCAGACTGAGAGGTCTAAACCAGAATCAAACTGAGAAGTCAGAGCCGGAATCAGACTGAAAAGTCAGAGCCAGAATAAGACTGAGAGGTTAGAGCCAGAATCAGTATGAAAGGTCAGAGCTGGAATCAGACTGAGAGGTCAGAGCCGGAATAAGACTGAGAGGTCAGAGCCAGAATCAGTATGAGAGGTTAAAGACGGAATCAGACTGAGAGGTCAGAGCCAGAATCAGAATGAGAGGTCAGAGCCGGAATCAGACTGAGAGGTCAGAGCCGGAATCAGACTGAGAGGTCAGAGCCAGAATCAGACTGAGAGGTCGGAGCCAGAATCAGACTGAGAAGTCAGAGCAAGAATCAGACTGAGAGGTCAGAGCCAGAATCAGACTGAGAGGTCGGAGCCAGAATCAGACTGAGAAGTCAGAGCAAGAATCAGACTGAGAGGTTAGAGCCAGAATCAGTATGACTGGTCAGAGCTGGAATCAGACTGAGAGGTCAGAGCCGGAATCAGACTGAGAGGTCAGAGCCAGAATAAGACTGAGAGGTCAGAGCCGGAATTAGTAGGAGAGGCCAGAGCCGGAATCAGACTAAGAGGTCAGAGCTTGAATCAGACTGAGAGGTCAGAGCCGGAATCAGACTGAGAGGTCAGAGCCGGAATAAGACTGAGAGGTCAGAGCCGGAATCAGTATGAGAGGTCAGAGCCGGAATCAGACTGAGAGGTCAGGGCTTTAATCAGACTAAGAGGTCAGAGCCAGAATCAGACTGAGAGGTCAGAGCAAGAATCAGTATGAGAGGTCAGAACCAGAATCAGACTGAGAGGCCAGAGCTTGAATCAGACTGAGAAGTCAGAGTCAGAATAAGACTGAGAGGTCATAGCCGGAATCAGACTGAGAAGTCAGAGCCAGAATCAGACTGAGAGGTCAGAGCCAGAATCAGAATGAGAGGTCTGAGCCGGAATCAGACTGGGAGGTCAGAGCTGGAATTAGTAGGAGAGGTCAGAGCCGGAATCAGACTGAGAGGTCAGAGCCGGAATCAGTAGGAGAGCTCAGAGCCGGAATCAGACTGAGAGGTCAGAGCCGGAATCAGTAGGAGAGGTCAGAGCCGGAATCAGACTGAGAGGTCAGAGCCGGAATCAGACTGAGAGGTCAGAGCCGGAATAAGACTGAGAGGTCAGAGCCAGAATCAGACTGAGAAGTCAGCGCAAGAATCAGTCGGAGAAGTCGCAGCAAGAATCAGTATGAGAGGTCACAACCAGAATAAGAGTGAGAGGTCAGAGCCGGAATCAGTATGAGAGGTCAGAGCCAGAATCAGGCTGAGATGTCAGAGCCGAAATCAGACCGAGAGGTCAGAGCCAGAATCAGACTGAGAGGTCAGAGTCGGAATCAGTAGGAGAGGTCAGAGACGGAATCAGACTGATAGGTCAGAGCCAGAATAAGACAGAGAGGTCAGAGAAAGAATCAGTATAAGAGGTCAGAAGCAGAATCAGACTGAGAAGTCAGCGCAAGAATCAGTCGGAGAAGTCGCAGCCAGAATCAGTATGAGAGGTCACAACCAGAATAAGAGTGAGAGGTCAGAGCCGGAATCAGTATGAGAGGTCGGAGCCAGAATCAGGCTGAGATTTTAGAGCCGAAAACAGACCGAGAGGTCAGAGCCAGAATCAGACTGAGAGGTCAGAGTCGGAATCAGTAGGAGAGGTCAGAGACGGAATCAGACTGAGAGGTCAGAGCCAGAATAAGACAGAGAGGTCAGAGAAAGAATCAGTATAAGAGGTCAGAGCTAGAATCAGACTGAGAGGTCAAAGCCAGAATCAGACTGCGAAGTCAGAGCCAGAATCAGACTGAGAGGTCAGAGCCAGAATCAGAATGAGAGGTCAGAGCGGGAATCAGACTGGGAGGTCAGAGCTGGAATTAGTAGGAGAGGTCAGAGCCGGAATCAGTAGGAGAGGTCAGAGCCGGAATCAGACTGAGAGGTCAGAGCCGGAATCAGACTGAGAGGTCAGAGCCAGAATCAGACTGAGAGGTCGGAGCCAGAATCAGACTGAGAAGTCAGAGCCAGAATCAGACTGAGAGGTTCGAGCAAGAATCAGTATGACTGGTCAGAGCCGGAATCAGACTGAGAGGTCAGAGCCGGAATCAGACTGAGAGGTCAGAGCCAGAATAAGACTGAGAGGTCAGAGCCGGAATCAGTAGGAGAGGCCAGAGCCGGAATCAGACTAAGAGTTCAGAGCTGGAATCAGACTGAGAGGTCAGAGCCGGAATCAGACTGAGAGGTCAGAGCCGGAATCAGACTGAGAGGTCAGAGCCGGAATCAGTATGAGAGGTCAGAGCCGGAGTCAGACTGAGAGGTCAGGGCTTGAATCAGACTAAGAGGTCAGAGCCAGAATCAGACTGAGAGGTCAGAGCAAGAATCAGTGTGAGAGGTCAGAGCCGGAATCAGACTGACAGGTCAGAGCCAGAATAAGACTGAGAGGTCAGAGCCGGAATCAGTAGGACAGGCCAGAGCCGGAATCAGACTAAGAGGTCAGAGCTGGAATCAGACTGAGAGGTCAGAGCCGGAATCAGACTGAGAGGTCAGAGCCGGAATCAGACTGAGAGGTCAGAGCCGGAATCAGTATGAGAGGTCAGAGCCGGAATCAGACTGAGAGGTCAGAGCCGGAATCAGACTGAGAAGTCAGAGCCAGAATCAGACTGAGAGGTCAGAGCCAGAATCAGAATGAGAGGTCTGAGCCGGAATCAGACTGGTAGGTCAGAGCTGGAATCAGTAGGAGAGGTCAGAGCCGGAATCAGTAGGAGAGGTCAGAGCCGGAATCAGACTGAGAGGTCAGAGCCGGAATCAGACTGAGAGGTCAGAGCCGGAATCAGACTGAGAAGTCAGAGCCAGAATCAGACTGAGAGGTCAGAGCAAGAATCAGACTGAGAGGTCAGAGTCGGAATCAGTAGGAGAGGTCAAAGCCGGAATCAGACTGAGATTTCAGAGCCGGAATCAGACTGAGAGGTCAGAGCCGGAATCAGACTGAGAGGTCAGAGCCAGAATCAGACTGAGAGGTCGGAGCCAGAATCAGACTGAGAAGTCAGAGCAAGAATCAGACTGAGAGGTTAGAGCCAGAATCAGTATGACTGGTCAGAGCTGGAATCAGACTGAGAGGTCAGAGCCAGAATAAGACTGAGAGGTCAGAGCCAGAATAAGACTGAGAGGTCAGAGCCGGAATCAGTAGGAGAGGCCAGAGCCGGAATCAGACTAAGAGGTCAGAGCTGGAATCAGACTGAGAGGTAAGAGCCGGAATCAGACTGAGAGGTCAGAGCCGGAATAAGACTGAGAGGTCAGAGCCGGAATCAGTATGAGAGGTCAGAGCCAGAATCAGACTGAGAGTTAGGGCTTTAATCAGACTAAGAGGTCAGAGCCAGAATCACACTGAGAGGTCAGAGCAAGAATCAGTATGAGAGGACAGAACCAGAATCAGACTGAGAGGCCAGAGCTTGAATCAGACTGAGAAGTCAGAGCCAGAATCAGACTGAGAGGTCATAGCCGGAATCAGACTGAGAAGTCAGAGCCAGAATCAGACTGAGAGGTCAGAGCCAGAATCAGAATGAGAGGTCTGAGCCGGAATCAGACTGGGAGGTCAGAGCTGGAATTAGTAGGAGAGGTCAGAGCCGGAATCAGTAGGAGAGGTCAGAGCCGGAATCAGACTGAGAGGTCAGAGCCGGAATCAGTAGGAGAGGTCAGAGCCGGAATCAGACTGAGAGGTCAAAGCCGGAATCAGTAGGAGAGGTCAGAGCCGGAATCAGACTGAGAGGTCAGAGCCGGAATAAGACTGAGAGGTCAGAGCCAGAATCAGACTGAGAAGTCAGCGCAAGAATCAGTCGGAAAAGTCGCAGCAAGAATCAGTATGAGAGGTCACAACCAGAATAAGAGTGAGAGGTCAGAGCCGGAATCAGTATGAGAGGTCAGAGCCAGAATCAGGCTGAGATGTCAGAGCCGAAATCAGACCGAGAGGTCAGAGCCAGAATCAGACTGAGAGGTCAGAGTCGGAATCAGTAGGAGAGGTCAGAGATGGAATCAGACTGAGAGGTCAGAGCCAGAATAAGACAGAGAGGTCAGAGAAAGAATCAGTATAAGAGGTCAGAGCCAGAATCAGACTGAGAGGTCAAAGCCAGAATCAGACTGCGAAGTCAGAGCCAGAATCAGACTGAGAGGTCAGAGCCAGAATCAGAATGAGAGGTCAGAGCGGGAATCAGACTGGGAGGTCAGAGCTGGAATTAGTAGGAGAGGTCAGAGCCGGAATCAGTAGGAGAGGTCAGAGCCGGAATCAGACTGAGAGGTCAGAGCCGGAATCAGTAGGAGAGGTCAGAGCCGGAATCAGACTGAGAGGTCAGAGCCAGAATCAGACTAAGAGGTCAGAGCCAGAATCAGACTGAGAGGTCAGAGCAAGAATCAGACTGAGAGGTCAGAGTCGGAATCAGTAGGAGAGGTCAGACCCGGAATCAGACTGAGAGGTCAGAGCCGAAATCAGACTGAGAGGTCAGAGCCGGAATCAGACTGAGAGGTCTGAGCCAGAATCAAACTGAGAAGTCAGAGCCGGAATCAGACTGAAAAGTCAGAGCCAGAATCAGACTAAGAGGTCAGAGCCAGAATCAGACTGAGAGGTCAGAGCAAGAATCAGACTGAGAGGTCAGAGTCGGAATCAGTAGGAGAGGTCAGACCCGGAATCAGACTGAGAGGTCAGAGCCGAAATCAGACTGAGAGGTCAGAGCCGGAATCAGACTGAGAGGTCTGAGCCAGAATCAAACTGAGAAGTCAGAGCCGGAATCAGACTGAAAAGTCAGAGCCAGAAAAAGACTGAGAGGTTAGAGCAAGAATCAGTATGACAGGTCAGAGCTGGAATCAGACTTAGAGGTCAGAGCCGGAATAAAACTGAGAGGTCAGAGTCGGAGTCAGACTGAGAGGTCAGAGCCAGAATCAGTATGAGAGGTCAGATACGGAATCAGACTGAGAGGTCAGAGCCAGAATCAGAATGAGAGGTCAGAGCCAGAATAAGTCAGAAAGGTCAGAGAAAGAATCAGTATAAGAGGTCAGAGCCAGAATCAGACTGAGAGGTCAAAGCCAGAATCAGACTGAGAGGTCAGAGCCAGAATCAGACTGAGAGGTCAAAACCAGAATCAGACTGAGAGGTAGGAGCTGGAATCAGACTAAGAGGTCACAGCCGGAATCAGACTGAGAGGTCACAGCTGGAATAAGTAGGAGAGGTCAGAGCCGGAATCAGACTAAGAGGTCAGAGCCGGAATCAGACTGAGAGGTCAGAACCGGAATCAGACTGAGAGGTCAGAGCCAGAATCAGACTGAGAGGGCAGAGACGGATTAAGTATGAAATATCAGAGCCGGAAAAAGACTGATAGGTCAGAGCCGGAATCAGACTAAGAGGTTAGAGCCGGAATCAGACTGAGAGGTCAGAGCCGGAATCAGACTGAGAGGTCAGAGCCAGAATCAGACTGAGAGGGCAGAAACGGATTAAGTATGAAATATCAGAGCCGGAAAAAGACTGACAGGTCAGAGCCGGAATCAGACTGAGAGGTCAGAGCAGGAATCAGACTGAGAAGTCAGAGCCATAATCAGACTGAGAGGTCAGAGCCGGAATCAGACTGAGAGGTCAGAGCCAGAATAAGATAGAGAGGTCAGAGAAAGAATCAGTATAAGAGGTCAGAGCCAGAATCAGACTGAGAGGTCAAAGCCAGAATCAGACTGCGAAGTCAGAGCCAGAATCAGACTGGGAGGTCAGAGCCAGAATCAGAATGAGAGGTCAGAGCGGGAATCAGACTGGGAGGTCAGAGTTGGAATTAGTAGGAGAGGTCAGAGCCGGAATCAGTAGGAGAGGTCAGAGCCGGAATCAGACTGAGAGGTCAGAGCCGGAATCAGACTGAGAGGTCAGAGCCAGAATCAGACTGAGAGGTCAGAGTCGGAATCAGTAGGAGAGGTCAGAGCCGGAATCAGACTGAGAGGTCAGAGCCGAAATCAGACTGAGAGGTCAGAGCCGGAATCAGACTGAAAGGTCTGAGCCAGAATCAGAATGAGAGGTCAGAGCGGGAATCAGACTGGGAGGTCAGAGTTGGAATTAGTAGGAGAGGTCAGAGCCGGAATCAGACTGAGAGGTCAGAGTCGGAATCAGTAGGAGAGGTCAGAGCCGGAATCAGACTGAGAGGTCAGAGCCGAAATCAGACTGAGAGGTCAGAGCCGAAATCAGACTGAGAGGTCAGAGTCGGAGTCAGACTGAGAGGTCAGAGCCAGAATCAGTATGAGAGGTCAGAGACGGAATCAGACTGAGAGGTCAGAGCCAGAATCAGAATGAGAGGTCAGAGCCGGAAACAGACTGAGATGTCAGAGCCAGAATAAGTCAGAGAGATCAGAGAAAGAATCAGTATAAGAGGTCAGAGCCAGAATCAGACTGAGAGGTCAAAGCCAGAATCAGACTGAGAGGTCAGAGCCAGAATCAGACTGAGAGGTCAAAACCAAAATCAGACTGAGAGGTAGGAGCTGGAATCAGACTAAGAGGTCAGAGCCGGAATCAGACTGAGAGGTCAGAGCCGGAATCACACTGAGAGGTCAGAGCCAGAATCAGACTGAGAGGTCAGAGCCAGAATCAGACTGAGAGGGCAGAGACGGATTAAGTATGAGATATCAGAGCCGGAATCAGACTGACAGGTCAGAGCCGGAATCAGACTGAGAGGTAAGAGCAGGAATCAGACTGAGAGGTCAGAGCCGGAATCAGTAGGAGAGGTCAGAGCCGGAATCAGACTAAGAGGTCAGAGCCGGAATCAGACTGAGAGGTCAGAGCCGGAATCAGACTGAGAGGTCAGAGCCACAATCAGAATGAGAGGTCGGAGCCAGAATCAGACTGAGAAGTCAGAGCCAGAATCAGACTGAGAGGTTAGAGCCAGAATCAGTATGACTGGTCAGAGCCAGAATCAGACTGAGAGGTCAGAGCCGGAATCAGACTGAGAGGTCAGAGCCAGAATAAGACGGAGAGGTCAGAGAAAGAATCAGTATAAGAGGTCAGAGCCAGAATCAGACTGAGAGGTCAAAGCCAGAATCAGACTGCGAAGTCAGAGCCAGAATCAGACTGAGAGGTCAGAGCCAGAATCAGAATGAGAGGTCAGAGCGGGAATCAGACTGGGAGGTCAGAGCTGGAATTAGTAGGAGAGGTCAGAGCCGGAATCAGTAGGAGAGGTCAGAGCCGGAATCAGACTGAGAGGTCAGAGCCAGAATCATACTGAGAGGTCAGAGCAAGAATCAGACTGAGAGGTCAGAGTCGGAATCAGTAGGAGAGGTCAGAGCCGGAATCAGACTGAGAGGTCAGAGCTGAAATCAGACTGAGAGGTCAGAGCCGGAATCAGACTGAGAGGTCTGAGCCAGAATCAGACTGAGAGGTCAGAGCCGGAATCAGACTGAGAGGTCAGAGCCGGAATAAGACTGAGAGGTCAGAGCCGGAATCAGTATGAGAGGTCAGAGCCGGAATCAGACTGAGAGGACAGAGCCGGAATCAGACTGAGAAGTCAGAGCCAGAATCAGACTGAGAGGTCAGAGCCAGAATCAGAATGAGAGGTCTGAGCCGGAATCAGACTGAGAGGTCAGAGCTGGAATCAGTAGGAGAGGTCAGAGCCGGAATCAGTAGGAGAGGTCAGAGCCGGAATCAGACTGAGTTGTCAGAGTCGGAATCAGACTGAGAGGTCAGAGCCGGAATCAGACTGAGAGGTCAGAGCCGGAATCAGACTGAGAGGTCAGAGCAAGAATCAGACTGAGAGATCAGAGTCGGAATCAGTAGGAGAGGTCAGAGCCGGAATCAGACAGAGAGGTCAGAGCCGAAATCAGACTGAGAGGTCAGAGCCGGAATCAGACTGAGAGGTCTAAACCAGAATCAAACTGAGAAGTCAGAGCCGGAATCAGACTGAAAAGTCAGAGCCAGAATAAGACTGAGAGGTTAGAGCCAGAATCAGTATGACAGGTCAGAGCTGGAATCAGACTGAGAGGTCAGAGCCGGAATAAGACTGAGAGGTCAGAGCCAGAATCAGTATGAGAGGTTAAAGACGGAATCAGACTGAGAGGTCAGAGCCAGAATCAGAATGAGAGGTCAGAGCCGGAATCAGACTGAGAGGTCAGAGCCGGAATCAGACTGAGAGGTCAGAGCCAGAATCAGACTGAGAGGTCGGAGCCAGAATCAGTCTGAGAAGTCAGAGCAAGAATCAGACTGAGAGGTTAGAGCCAGAATCAGTATGAGAGGTCAGAGACAGAATCAGGCTGAGATGTCAGAACCGAAATCAGACCGAGAGGTCAGAGCCAGAATCAGACTGAGAGGTCAGAGTCGGAATCAGTAGGAGAGGTCAGAGATGGAATCAGACTGAGAGGTCAGAGCCAGAATAAGACAGAGAGGTCAGAGAAAGAATCAGTATAAGAGGTCAGAGCCAGAATCAGACTGAGAGGTCAGAGCCGGAATCAGTATGAGAGGTCAGAGCCGGAATCAGACTGAGAGGTCAGAGCCGGAATCAGACTGAGAAGTCAGAGCCAGAATCAGACTGAGAGGTCAGAGCCAGAATCAGAATGAGAGGTCTGAGCCGGAATCAGACTGGGAGGTCAGAGCTGGAATCAGTAGGAGAGGTCAGAGCCGGAATCAGTAGGAGAGGTCAGAGCCGGAATCAGACTGAGAGGTCAGAGCCGGAATCAGACTGAGAGGTCAGAGCCGGAATCAGACTGAGAGGTCAGAGCCGGAATCAGACTGAGAGGTCAGAGCAAGAATCAGACTGAGAGATCAGAGTCGAATCAGTAGGAGAGGTCAGAGCCGGAATCAGACATAGAGGTCAGAGCCGAAATCAGACTGAGAGGTCAGAGCCGGAATCAGACTGAGAGGTCTAAACCAGAATCAAACTGAGAAGTCAGAGCCGGAATCAGACTGAAAAGTCAGAGCCAGAATAAGACTGAGAGGTTAGAGCCAGAATCAGTATGACAGGTCAGAGCTGGAATCAGACTGAGAGGTCAGAGCCGGAATCAGACTGAGAGGTCTAAACCAGAATCAAACTGAGAAGTCAGAGCCGGAATCAGACTGAAAAGTCAGAGCCAGAATAAGACTGAGAGGTTAGAGCCAGAATCAGTATGAAAGGTCAGAGCTGGAATCAGACTGAGAGGTCAGAGCCGGAATAAGACTGAGAGGTCAGAGCCAGAATCAGTATGAGAGGTTAAAGACGGAATCAGACTGAGAGGTCAGAGCCAGAATCAGAATGAGAGGTCAGAGCCGGAATCAGACTGAGAGGTCAGAGCCGGAATCAGACTGAGAGGTCAGAGCCAGAATCAGACTGAGAGGTCGGAGCCAGAATCAGACTGAGAAGTCAGAGCAAGAATCAGACTGAGAGGTCAGAGCCAGAATCAGACTGAGAGGTCGGAGCCAGAATCAGACTGAGAAGTCAGAGCAAGAATCAGACTGAGAGGTTAGAGCCAGAATCAGTATGACTGGTCAGAGCTGGAATCAGACTGAGAGGTCAGAGCCGGAATCAGACTGAGAGGTCAGAGCCAGAATAAGACTGAGAGGTCAGAGCCGGAATTAGTAGGAGAGGCCAGAGCCGGAATCAGACTAAGAGGTCAGAGCTTGAATCAGACTGAGAGGTCAGAGCCGGAATCAGACTGAGAGGTCAGAGCCGGAATAAGACTGAGAGGTCAGAGCCGGAATCAGTATGAGAGGTCAGAGCCGGAATCAGACTGAGAGGTCAGGGCTTTAATCAGACTAAGAGGTCAGAGCCAGAATCAGACTGAGAGGTCAGAGCAAGAATCAGTATGAGAGGTCAGAACCAGAATCAGACTGAGAGGCCAGAGCTTGAATCAGACTGAGAAGTCAGAGTCAGAATCAGACTGAGAGGTCATAGCCGGAATCAGACTGAGAAGTCAGAGCCAGAATCAGACTGAGAGGTCAGAGCCAGAATCAGAATGAGAGGTCTGAGCCGGAATCAGACTGGGAGGTCAGAGCTGGAATTAGTAGGAGAGGTCAGAGCCGGAATCAGACTGAGAGGTCAGAGCCGGAATCAGTAGGAGAGCTCAGAGCCGGAATCAGACTGAGAGGTCAGAGCCGGAATCAGTAGGAGAGGTCAGAGCCGGAATCAGACTGAGAGGTCAGAGCCGGAATCAGACTGAGAGGTCAGAGCCGGAATAAGACTGAGAGGTCAGAGCCAGAATCAGACTGAGAAGTCAGCGCAAGAATCAGTCGGAGAAGTCGCAGCAAGAATCAGTATGAGAGGTCACAACCAGAATAAGAGTGAGAGGTCAGAGCCGGAATCAGTATGAGAGGTCAGAGCCAGAATCAGGCTGAGATGTCAGAGCCGAAATCAGACCGAGAGGTCAGAGCCAGAATCAGACTGAGAGGTCAGAGTCGGAATCAGTAGGAGAGGTCAGAGACGGAATCAGACTGATAGGTCAGAGCCAGAATAAGACAGAGAGGTCAGAGAAAGAATCAGTATAAGAGGTCAGAAGCAGAATCAGACTGAGAAGTCAGCGCAAGAATCAGTCGGAGAAGTCGCAGCCAGAATCAGTATGAGAGGTCACAACCAGAATAAGAGTGAGAGGTCAGAGCCGGAATCAGTATGAGAGGTCGGAGCCAGAATCAGGCTGAGATTTTAGAGCCGAAAACAGACCGAGAGGTCAGAGCCAGAATCAGACTGAGAGGTCAGAGTCGGAATCAGTAGGAGAGGTCAGAGACGGAATCAGACTGAGAGGTCAGAGCCAGAATAAGACAGAGAGGTCAGAGAAAGAATCAGTATAAGAGGTCAGAGCTAGAATCAGACTGAGAGGTCAAAGCCAGAATCAGACTGCGAAGTCAGAGCCAGAATCAGACTGAGAGGTCAGAGCCAGAATCAGAATGAGAGGTCAGAGCGGGAATCAGACTGGGAGGTCAGAGCTGGAATTAGTAGGAGAGGTCAGAGCCGGAATCAGTAGGAGAGGTCAGAGCCGGAATCAGACTGAGAGGTCAGAGCCGGAATCAGACTGAGAGGTCAGAGCCAGAATCAGACTGAGAGGTCGGAGCCAGAATCAGACTGAGAAGTCAGAGCCAGAATCAGACTGAGAGGTTCGAGCAAGAATCAGTATGACTGGTCAGAGCCGGAATCAGACTGAGAGGTCAGAGCCGGAATCAGACTGAGAGGTCAGAGCCAGAATAAGACTGAGAGGTCAGAGCCGGAATCAGTAGGAGAGGCCAGAGCCGGAATCAGACTAAGAGTTCAGAGCTGGAATCAGACTGAGAGGTCAGAGCCGGAATCAGACTGAGAGGTCAGAGCCGGAATCAGACAGAGAGGTCAGAGCCGGAATCAGTATGAGAGGTCAGAGCCGGAGTCAGACTGAGAGGTCAGGGCTTGAATCAGACTAAGAGGTCAGAGCCAGAATCAGACTGAGAGGTCAGAGCAAGAATCAGTGTGAGAGGTCAGAGCCGGAATCAGACTGAGAGGTCAGAGCCAGAATAAGACTGAGAGGTCAGAGCCGGAATCAGTAGGACAGGCCAGAGCCGGAATCAGACTAAGAGGTCAGAGCTGGAATCAGACTGAGAGGTCAGAGCCGGAATCAGACTGAGAGGTCAGAGCCGGAATCAGACTGAGAGGTCAGAGCCGGAATCAGTATGAGAGGTCAGAGCCGGAATCAGACTGAGAGGTCAGAGCCGGAATCAGACTGAGAAGTCAGAGCCAGAATCAGACTGAGAGGTCAGAGCCAGAATCAGAATGAGAGGTCTGAGCCGGAATCAGACTGGTAGGTCAGAGCTGGAATCAGTAGGAGAGGTCAGAGCCGGAATCAGTAGGAGAGGTCAGAGCCGGAATCAGACTGAGAGGTCAGAGCCGGAATCAGACTGAGAGGTCAGAGCCGGAATCAGACTGAGAAGTCAGAGCCAGAATCAGACTGAGAGGTCAGAGCAAGAATCAGACTGAGAGGTCAGAGTCGGAATCAGTAGGAGAGGTCAAAGCCGGAATCAGACTGAGATTTCAGAGCCGGAATCAGACTGAGAGGTCAGAGCCGGAATCAGACTGAGAGGTCAGAGCCAGAATCAGACTGAGAGGTCGGAGCCAGAATCAGACTGAGAAGTCAGAGCAAGAATCAGACTGAGAGGTTAGAGCCAGAATCAGTATGACTGGTCAGAGCTGGAATCAGACTGAGAGGTCAGAGCCAGAATAAGACTGAGAGGTCAGAGCCAGAATAAGACTGAGAGGTCAGAGCCGGAATCAGTAGGAGAGGCCAGAGCCGGAATCAGACTAAGAGGTCAGAGCTGGAATCAGACTGAGAGGTAAGAGCCGGAATCAGACTGAGAGGTCAGAGCCGGAATAAGACTGAGAGGTCAGAGCCGGAATCAGTATGAGAGGTCAGAGCCAGAATCAGACTGAGAGTTAGGGCTTTAATCAGACTAAGAGGTCAGAGCCAGAATCACACTGAGAGGTCAGAGCAAGAATCAGTATGAGAGGACAGAACCAGAATCAGACTGAGAGGCCAGAGCTTGAATCAGACTGAGAAGTCAGAGCCAGAATCAGACTGAGAGGTCATAGCCGGAATCAGACTGAGAAGTCAGAGCCAGAATCAGACTGAGAGGTCAGAGCCAGAATCAGAATGAGAGGTCTGAGGGCCGAATCAGACTGGGAGGTCAGAGCTGGAATTAGTAGGAGAGGTCAGAGCCGGAATCAGTAGGAGAGGTCAGAGCCGGAATCAGACTGAGAGGTCAGAGCCGGAATCAGTAGGAGAGGTCAGAGCCGGAATCAGACTGAGAGGTCAAAGCCGGAATCAGTAGGAGAGGTCAGAGCCGGAATCAGACTGAGAGGTCAGAGCCGGAATAAGACTGAGAGGTCAGAGCCAGAATCAGACTGAGAAGTCAGCGCAAGAATCAGTCGGAAAAGTCGCAGCAAGAATCAGTATGAGAGGTCACAACCAGAATAAGAGTGAGAGGTCAGAGCCGGAATCAGTATGAGAGGTCAGAGCCAGAATCAGGCTGAGATGTCAGAGCCGAAATCAGACCGAGAGGTCAGAGCCAGAATCAGACTGAGAGGTCAGAGTCGGAATCAGTAGGAGAGGTCAGAGATGGAATCAGACTGAGAGGTCAGAGCCAGAATAAGACAGAGAGGTCAGAGAAAGAATCAGTATAAGAGGGTCAGAGCCAGAATCAGACTGAGAGGTCAAAGCCAGAATCAGACTGCGAAGTCAGAGCCAGAATCAGACTGAGAGGTCAGAGCCAGAATCAGAATGAGAGGTCAGAGCGGGAATCAGACTGGGAGGTCAGAGCTGGAATTAGTAGGAGAGGTCAGAGCCGGAATCAGTAGGAGAGGTCAGAGCCGGAATCAGACTGAGAGGTCAGAGCCGGAATCAGTAGGAGAGGTCAGAGCCGGAATCAGACTGAGAGGTCAGAGCCAGAATCAGACTAAGAGGTCAGAGCCAGAATCAGACTGAGAGGTCAGAGCAAGAATCAGACTGAGAGGTCAGAGTCGGAATCAGTAGGAGAGGTCAGACCCGGAATCAGACTGAGAGGTCAGAGCCGAAATCAGACTGAGAGGTCAGAGCCGGAATCAGACTGAGAGGTCTGAGCCAGAATCAAACTGAGAAGTCAGAGCCGGAATCAGACTGAAAAGTCAGAGCCAGAATCAGACTAAGAGGTCAGAGCCAGAATCAGACTGAGAGGTCAGAGCAAGAATCAGACTGAGAGGTCAGAGTCGGAATCAGTAGGAGAGGTCAGACCCGGAATCAGACTGAGAGGTCAGAGCCGAAATCAGACTGAGAGGGTCAGAGCCGGAATCAGACTGAGAGGTCTGAGCCAGAATCAAACTGAGAAGTCAGAGCCGGAATCAGACTGAAAAGTCAGAGCCAGAAAAAGACTGAGAGGTTAGAGCAAGAATCAGTATGACAGGTCAGAGCTGGAATCAGACTTAGAGGTCAGAGCCGGAATAAAACTGAGAGGTCAGAGTCGGAGTCAGACTGAGAGGTCAGAGCCAGAATCAGTATGAGAGGTCAGATACGGAATCAGACTGAGAGGTCAGAGCCAGAATCAGAATGAGAGGTCAGAGCCAGAATAAGTCAGAAAGGTCAGAGAAAGAATCAGTATAAGAGGTCAGAGCCAGAATCAGACTGAGAGGTCAAAGCCAGAATCAGACTGAGAGGTCAGAGCCAGAATCAGACTGAGAGGTCAAAACCAGAATCAGACTGAGAGGTAGGAGCTGGAATCAGACTAAGAGGTCACAGCCGGAATCAGACTGAGAGGTCACAGCTGGAATAAGTAGGAGAGGTCAGAGCCGGAATCAGACTAAGAGGTCAGAGCCGGAATCAGACTGAGAGGTCAGAACCGGAATCAGACTGAGAGGTCAGAGCCAGAATCAGACTGAGAGGGCAGAGACGGATTAAGTATGAAATATCAGAGCCGGAAAAAGACTGATAGGTCAGAGCCGGAATCAGACTAAGAGGTTAGAGCCGGAATCAGACTGAGAGGTCAGAGCCGGAATCAGACTGAGAGGTCAGAGCCAGAATCAGACTGAGAGGGCAGAAACGGATTAAGTATGAAATATCA
The DNA here is from genome assembly GCF_031893055.1 of Leptodactylus fuscus. NCBI lineage: Eukaryota > Metazoa > Chordata > Amphibia > Anura > Leptodactylidae > Leptodactylus > Leptodactylus fuscus. Next base: position 63,168,912 of record NC_134274.1, on the reverse strand, counting down.
GAGCCGGAAAAAGACTGACAGGTCAGAGCCGGAATCAGACTGAGAGGTCAGAGCAGGAATCAGACTGAGAAGTCAGAGCCATAATCAGACTGAGAGGTCAGAGCCGGAATCAGACTGAGAGGTCAGAGCCAGAATAAGATAGAGAGGTCAGAGAAAGAATCAGTATAAGAGGTCAGAGCCAGAATCAGACTGAGAGGTCAAAGCCAGAATCAGACTGCGAAGTCAGAGCCAGAATCAGACTGGGAGGTCAGAGCCAGAATCAGAATGAGAGGTCAGAGCGGGAATCAGACTGGGAGGTCAGAGTTGGAATTAGTAGGAGAGGTCAGAGCCGGAATCAGTAGGAGAGGTCAGAGCCGGAATCAGACTGAGAGGTCAGAGCCGGAATCAGACTGAGAGGTCAGAGCCAGAATCAGACTGAGAGGTCAGAGTCGGAATCAGTAGGAGAGGTCAGAGCCGGAATCAGACTGAGAGGTCAGAGCCGAAATCAGACTGAGAGGTCAGAGCCGGAATCAGACTGAAAGGTCTGAGCCAGAATCAGAATGAGAGGTCAGAGCGGGAATCAGACTGGGAGGTCAGAGTTGGAATTAGTAGGAGAGGTCAGAGCCGGAATCAGACTGAGAGGTCAGAGTCGGAATCAGTAGGAGAGGTCAGAGCCGGAATCAGACTGAGAGGTCAGAGCCGAAATCAGACTGAGAGGTCAGAGCCGAAATCAGACTGAGAGGTCAGAGTCGGAGTCAGACTGAGAGGTCAGAGCCAGAATCAGTATGAGAGGTCAGAGACGGAATCAGACTGAGAGGTCAGAGCCAGAATCAGAATGAGAGGTCAGAGCCGGAAACAGACTGAGATGTCAGAGCCAGAATAAGTCAGAGAGATCAGAGAAAGAATCAGTATAAGAGGTCAGAGCCAGAATCAGACTGAGAGGTCAAAGCCAGAATCAGACTGAGAGGTCAGAGCCAGAATCAGACTGAGAGGTCAAAACCAAAATCAGACTGAGAGGTAGGAGCTGGAATCAGACTAAGAGGTCAGAGCCGGAATCAGACTGAGAGGTCAGAGCCGGAATCACACTGAGAGGTCAGAGCCAGAATCAGACTGAGAGGTCAGAGCCAGAATCAGACTGAGAGGGCAGAGACGGATTAAGTATGAGATATCAGAGCCGGAATCAGACTGACAGGTCAGAGCCGGAATCAGACTGAGAGGTAAGAGCAGGAATCAGACTGAGAGGTCAGAGCCGGAATCAGTAGGAGAGGTCAGAGCCGGAATCAGACTAAGAGGTCAGAGCCGGAATCAGACTGAGAGGTCAGAGCCGGAATCAGACTGAGAGGTCAGAGCCACAATCAGAATGAGAGGTCGGAGCCAGAATCAGACTGAGAAGTCAGAGCCAGAATCAGACTGAGAGGTTAGAGCCAGAATCAGTATGACTGGTCAGAGCCAGAATCAGACTGAGAGGTCAGAGCCGGAATCAGACTGAGAGGTCAGAGCCAGAATAAGACGGAGAGGTCAGAGAAAGAATCAGTATAAGAGGTCAGAGCCAGAATCAGACTGAGAGGTCAAAGCCAGAATCAGACTGCGAAGTCAGAGCCAGAATCAGACTGAGAGGTCAGAGCCAGAATCAGAATGAGAGGTCAGAGCGGGAATCAGACTGGGAGGTCAGAGCTGGAATTAGTAGGAGAGGTCAGAGCCGGAATCAGTAGGAGAGGTCAGAGCCGGAATCAGACTGAGAGGTCAGAGCCAGAATCATACTGAGAGGTCAGAGCAAGAATCAGACTGAGAGGTCAGAGTCGGAATCAGTAGGAGAGGTCAGAGCCGGAATCAGACTGAGAGGTCAGAGCTGAAATCAGACTGAGAGGTCAGAGCCGGAATCAGACTGAGAGGTCTGAGCCAGAATCAAACTGAGAAGTCAGAGCCGGAATCAGACTGAAAAGTCAGAGCCAGAATAAGACTGAGAGGTTAGAGCCAGAATCAGTATGACAGGTCAGAGCTGGAATCAGACTGAGAGGTCAGAGCCGGAATAAGACTGAGAGGTCAGAGTCGGAGTCAGACTGAGAGGTCAGAGCCAGAATCAGTATGAGAGGTCAGAGACGGAATCAGACTGAGAGGTCAGAGCCAGAATCAGAATGAGAGGTCAGAGCCGGAAACAGACTGAGATGTCAGAGCCAGAATAAGTCAGAGAGATCAGAGAAAGAATCAGTATAAGAGGTCAGAGCCAGAATCAGACTGAGAAGTCAGAGCCAGAATCAGACTGAGAGGTCAGAGCCAGAATCAGAATGAGAGGTCTGAGCCGGAATCAGACTGGGAGGTCAGAGCTGGAATTAGTAGGAGAGGTCAGAGCCGGAATCAGTAGAAGAGGTCAGAGCCGGAATCAGACTGAGAGGTTAGAGCCGGAATCAGTAGGAGAGGTCAGAGCCGGAATCAGACTGAGAGGTCAGAGCCGGAATCAGACTGAGAGGTCAGAGCCGGAATAAGACTGAGAGGTCAGAGCCAGAATCAGACTGAGAAGTCAGCGCAAGTATCAGTCGGAGAAGTCGCAGCCAGAATCAGTATGAGAGGTCACAGCCAGAATAAGAGTGAGAGGTCAGAGCCGGAATCAGTATGAGAGGTCAGAGCCAGAATCAGGCTGAGATGTCAGAGCCGAAATCAGACCGAGAGGTCAGAGCCAGAATCAGACTGAGAGGTTAGAGTCTGAATCAGTAGGAGAGGTCAAAAACGGAATCAGACTGAGAGGTCAGAGCCAGAATAAGACAGAGAGGTCAGAGAAAGAATCAGTATAAGAGGTCAGAGCCAGAGTCAGACTGAGAGGTCAAAGCCAGAATCAGACTGCGAAGTCAGAGCCAGAATCAGACTGAGAGGTCAGAGCCAGAATCAGAATGAGAGGTTAGAGCGGGAATCAGACTGGGAGGTCAGAGCTGGAATTAGTAGGAGAGGTCAGAGCCGGAATCAGTAGGAGAGGTCAGAGCCGGAATCAGTAGGAGAGGTCAGAGCCGGAATCAGTAGGAGAGGTCAGATCCGGAATCAGACTGAGAGGTCAGAGCAAGAATCAGATTAAGAGGTCAGAGTCAGAATCAGACTGAGAGGTCAGAGCAAGAATCAGACTGAGAGGTCAGAGTCGGAATCAGTAGGAGAGGTCAGAGCTGGAATCAGACTGAGAGGTCAGAGCCGAAATCAGACTGAGAGGTCAGAGCCGGAATCAGACTGAGAGGTCTGAGCCAGAATCAAACTGAGAAGTCAGAGCCGGAATCAGACTGAAAAGTCAGAGCCAGGATAAGACTGAGAGGTTAGAGCCAGAATTAGTATGACAGGTCAGAGCTGGAATCAGACTGAGAGGTCAGAGCCGGAATAAGACTGAGAGGTCAGAGTCGGAGTCAGACTGAGAGGTCAGAGCCGGAATCAGTATGAGAGGTCAGAGACGGAATAAGACTGAGAAGTCAGAGCCAGAATCAGAATGAGAGGTCAGAGCTGGAAATAGACTGAGATGTCAGAGCCAGAATAAGTCAGAGAGGTCAGAGAAAGAATCAGTATAAGAGGTCAGAGCCAGAATCAGACTGAGAGGTCAAAGCCAGAATCAGACTGAGAGGTCAGAGCCAGAATCAGACTGAGAGGTCAAAACCTGAATCAGACTGAGAGGTAGGAGCAGGAATCAGACTAAGAGGTCAGAGCCGGAATCAGACTGAGAGGTCAGAGCCGGAATCAGTAGGAGAGGTCAGAGCCGGAATCAGACTAAGAGGTCAGAGCCGGAATCAGACTGAGAGGTCAGAGCCGGAATCAGACTGAGAGGTCAGAGCCAGAATCAGACTGAGAGGGCGGAGACGGATTAAGTATGAAATATCAGAGCCGGAAAAAGACTGACAGGTCAGAGCCGGAATCAGACTAAGAGGTCAGAGCCGGAATCAGACTGAGAGGTCAAAGCCGGAATCAGACTGAGAGGTCAGAGCCAGAATCAGACTGAGAGGGCAGAGACGGATTAAGTATGAAATATCAGAGCCGGAAAAAGACTGACAGGTCAGAGCCAGAATCAGACTGAGAGGTCAGAGCAGGAATCAGACTGAGAGGTCAGAGTCAGAATCAGACTGAGAGGTCAGAGCCAGAATCAGACTGAGAGGGCAGAGACGGATTAAGTATGAGATATCAGAGCCGGAATCAGACTGACAGGTCAGAGCCGGAATAAGACTGAGAGGTCAGAGCAGGAATCAGACTGAGAGGTCAGAGCCGGAATCAGTAGGAGAGGTCAGAGCCGGAATCAGACTAAGAGGTTAGTGCCGGAATTAGACTGAGAGGTCAGAGCCAGAATCAGACGGAGAGGTCGGAGCCAGAATCAGACTGAGAAGTCAGAGCCAGAATCAGACTGAGAGGTTAGAGCCAGAATCAGTATGACTGGTCAGAGCCAGAATCAGACTGAGAGGTCAAAGCCGGAATCAGACTGAGAGGTCAGAGCCAGAATAAGATAGAGAGGTCAGAGAAAGAATCAGTATAAGAGGTCAGAGCCAGAATCAGACTGAGAGGTCAAAGCCAGAACCAGAATGAGAGGTCAGAGCCAGAATCAGACTGAGAGGTCAAAACCAGAATCAGACTGAGAGGTAGGAGCTGGAATCAGACTAAGAGGTCAGAGCCAGAATCAGACTGAGAGGTCAGAGCAAGAATCAGACTGAGAGGTCAGAGCCGGAATAAGACTGAGAGGTCAGAGTCGGAATCAGTAGGAGAGGTCAGAGCCGGAATCAGACTGAGAGGTCAGAGCCGAAATCAGACTGAGAGGTCAGAGCCGGAATCAGACTAAGAGGTCAGAGCCGGAAGCAGACTGAGAGGTCAGAGCCAGAATCAGAATGAGAGGTCGGAGCCAGAATCAGACTGAGAAGTCAGAGCCAGAATCAGACTGAGAGGTTAGAGCCAGAATCAGTATGACTGGTCAGAGCCAGAATCAGACTGAGAGGTCAGAGCCGGAATCAGACTGAGAGGTCAGAGCCGGAATAAGATAGAGAGGTCAGAGAAAGAATTAGTATAAGAGGTCAGAGCCAGAATCAGACTGAGAGGTCAAAGCCAGAGTCAGACTGAGAAGTCAGAGCCAGAATCAGACTGAGAGGTCAGAGCCAGAATCAGAATGAGAGGTCAGAGCGGGAATCAGACTGGGAGGTCAGAGCTGGAATTAGTAGGAGAGGTCAGAGCCGGAATCAGACTGAGAGGTCAGAGCCGGAATCAGAAGGAGAGGTCAGAGCCGGAATCAGACTGAGAGGTTAGAGCCGGAATCAGTAGGAGAGGTCAGAGCCGGAATCAGACTGAGAGGTCAGAGCCGGAATCAGACTGAGAGGTCAGAGCCGGAATAAGACTGAGAGGTCAGAACCAGAATCAGACTGAGAAGTCAGCGCAATAATCAGTCGGAGAAGTCGCAGCCAGAATCAGTATGAGAGGTCACAGCCAGAATAAGAGTGAGAGGTCAGAGCCGGAATCAGTATGAGAGGTCAGAGCCAGAATCAGGCTGAGATGTCAGAGCCGAAATCAGACCGAGAGGTCAGAGCCAGAATCAGACTGAGAGGTCAGAGTCGGAATCAGTAGGAGAGGTCAAAGACGGAATCAGACTGAGAGGTCAGAGCCAGAATAAGACAGAGAGGTAAGAGAAAGAATCAGTATAAGAGATCAGATCCAGAATCAGACTGAGAGGTCAAAGCCAGAATCAGACTGCGAAGTCAGAGCCAGAATCAGACTGGGAGGTCAGAGCTGGAATTAGTAGGAGAGGTCAGAGCCGGAATCAGTAGGAGAGGTCAGAGCCGGAATCGGACTGAGAGGTCAGAGCCGGAATCAGTAGGAGAGGTCAGAGCCGGAATCAGACTAAGAGGTCAGAGCCAGAATCAGACTGAGAGGTCAGAGCAAGAATCAGACTGAGAGGTCAGAGTCGGAATCAGTAGGAGAGGTTAGAGCCGGAATCAGACTGAGAGGTCAGAGCCAGAATCAATCTAAGAGGTCAGAGCCAGAATCAGACTGAGAGGTCAGAGCAAGAATCAGACTGAGAGGTCAGAGTCGGAATCAGTAGGAGAGGTCAGAGCCGGAATCAGACTGAGAGGTCAGAGCCGAAATCAGATTGAGAGGTCAGAGCCGGAATCAGACTGAGAGGTCTGAGCCAGAATCAAACTGAGAAGTCAGAGCCGGAATCAGACTGAAAAGTCAGAGCCAGAATAAGACTGAGAGGTTAGAGCCAGAATCAGTATGACAGGTCAGAGCTGGAATCAGACTGAGAGGTCAGAGCCGGAATAAGACTGAGAGGTCAGAGTCGGAGTCAGACTGAGAGGTCAGAGCCAGAATCAGTATGAGAGGTCAGAGACGGAATCAGACTGAGAAGTCAGAGCCAGAATCAGAATGAGAGGTCAGAGCCGGAAACAGACTGAGATGTCAGAGCCAGAATAAGTCAGATAGGTCAGAGAAAGAATCAGTATAAGAGGTCAGAGCCAGAATCAGACTGAGAGGTCAAAGCCAGAATCAGACTGAGAGGTCAGAGCCAGAATCAGACTGAGAGGTCAAAACCAGAATCGGACTGAGAGGTAGGAGCTGGAATCAGACTAAGAGGTCAGAGCCGGAATCAGACTGAGAGGTCAGAGCCGGAATCAGTAGGAGAGGTCAGAGCCGGAATCAGACTAAGAGGTCAGAGCCGGAATCAGACTGAGAGGTCAGAGCCAGAATCAGACTGAGAGGGCAGAGACGGATTAAGTATGAAATATCAGAGCCGGAAAAAGACTGACAGGTCAGAGCCGGAATCAGACTAAGAGGTCAGAGCCGGAATCAGACTAAGAGGTCAGAGCCGGAATCAGACTGAGAGGTCAGAGAAAGAATCAGACTGAGAGGGCAGAGACGGATTAAGTATGAAATATCAGAGCCGGAAAAAGACTGACAGGTCAGAGCCGGAATCAGACTGAGAGGTCAGAGCAGGAATCAGACTGAGAGGTCAGAGCCAGAATCAGACTGAGAGGTCAGAGCCAGAATCAGACTGAGAGGGCAGAGACGGATTAAGTATGAGATATCAGAGCCGGAATCAGACTGACAGGTCAGAGCCGGAATCAGACTGAGAGGTCAGAGCAGGAATCAGATTGAGAGGTCAGAGCCGGAATCAGTAGGAGAGGTCAGAGCCGGAATCAGACTAAGAGGTTAGAGCCGGAATCAGACTGAGAGGTCAGAGCCAGAATCAGACTGAGAGGTCGGAGCCAGAATCAGACTGAGAAGTCAGAGCCAGAATCAGACTGAGAGGTTAGAGCCAGAATCAGTATGACTGGTCAGAGCCAGAATCAGACTGAGAGGTCAGAGCCGGAATCAGACTGAGAGGTCAGAGCCAGAATAAGACAGAGAGGTCAGAGAAAGAATCAGTATAAGAGGTCAGAGCCAGAATCAGACTGAGAGGTCAAAGCCAGAATCAGACTGCGAAGTCAGAGCCAGAATCAGACTGAGAGGTCAGGGCTTTAATCAGACTAAGAGGTCAGAGCCAGAATCAGACTGAGAGGTCAGAGCAAGAATCAGTATGAGAGGTCAGAGCCAGAATCAGTATGAGAGGTCAGAACCAGAATCAGACTGAGAGGCCAGAGCTTGAATCAGACTGAGAAGTCAAAGCCAGAATCAGACTGAGAGGTCATAGCCGGAATCAGACTGAGAGGTCAGAGCCGGAATAAGACTGAGAGGTTAGAGCCGGAATCAGTAGGAGAGGTCAGAGCCGGAATCAGACTGAGAGGTCAGAGCCGGAATCAGACTGAGAGGTCAGAGCCGGAATAAGACTGAGAGGTTAGAGCCAGAATCAGACTGAGAAGTCAGCGCAATAATCAGTCGGAGAAAACGCAGCCAGAATCAGTATGAGAGGTCACAGCCAGAATAAGAGTGAGAGGTCAGAGCCGGAATCAGTATGAGAGGTCAGAGCCAGAATCAGGCTAAGATGTCAGAGCCGAAATCAGACCGAGAGGTCAGAGCCAGAATCAGACTGAGAGGTCAGAGTCGGAATCAGTAGGAGAGGTCAGAGACGGAATCAGACTGAGAGGTCAGAGCCAGAATAAGACAGAGAGGTCAGAGAAAGAATCAGTATAAGAGATCAGATCCAGAATCAGACTGAGAGGTCAAAGCCAGAATCAGACTGCGAAGTCAGAGCCAGAATCAGACTGAGAGGTCAGAGCCAGAATCAGAATGAGAGGTCAGAGCGGGAATCAGACTGGTAGGTCAGAGCTGGAATTAGTAGGAGAGGTCAGAGCCGGAATCAGTAGGAGAGATCAGAGCCGGAATCAGACTGAGAGGTCAGAGCCGGAATCAGTAGGAGAGGTCAGAGCCGGAATCAGACTGAGAGGTCAGAGCCAGAATCAGACTAAGAGGTCAGAGCCAGAATCAGACTTAGAGGTCAGAGCAAAAATCAGACTGAGAGGTCAGAGTCGGAATTAGTAGGAGAGGTCAGAGCCGGAATCAGACTGAGAGGTCAGAGCCGAAATCAGACTGAGAGGTCAGAGCAAGAATCAGACTGAGAGGTCAGAGTCGGAATCAGTAGGAGAGGTCAGAGCCGAAATCAGACTGAGAGGTCAGAGCCAGAATCAAACTGAGAAGTCACAGCCGGAATCAGACTGAAAAGTCAGAGCCAGAATAAGGCTGAGAGGTTAGAGCCAGAATCAGTATGACTGGTCAGAGCCAGAATCAGACTGAGAGGTCAAAGCCGGAATCAGACTGAGAGGTCAGAGCCAGAATAAGATAGAGAGGTCAGAGAAAGAATCAGTATAAGAGGTCAGAGCCAGATTCAGACTGAGAGGTCAAAGCCAGAATCAGACTGTGAAGTCAGAGCCAGAATCAGACTGAGAGGTCAGAGCCAGCATCAGAATGAGAGGTCAGAGCGGGAATCAGACTGGGAGGTCAGAGCTGGAATTAGTAGGGGAGGTAAGAGCCGGAATCAGTAGGAGAGGTCAGAGCCGGAATCAGACTGAGAGGTCAGAGCCGGAATCAGAGGGAGAGGTCAGAGCCGGAATCAGACTGAGAGGTCAGAGCCAGAATCAGACTGAGAGGTCAGAGCAAGAATCAGACTGAGAGGTCAGAGTCGGAATCAGTAGGAGAGGTCAGAGCCGGAATCAGACTGAGAGGTCAGAGCCGAAATCAGACTGAGAGGTCAGAGCCAGAATCAAACTGAGAAGTCACAGCCGGAATCAGACTGAAAAGTCAGAGCCAGAATAAGACTGAGAGGTTAGAGCCAGAATCAGTATGACAGGTCAGAGCTGGAATCAGACTGAGAGGTCAGAGCCGGAATAAGACTGAGAGGTCAGAGTCGGAGTCAGACTGAGAGGTCAGAGCCAGAATCAGTATGAGAGGTCAGAGACGGAATCAGACTGAGAGGTCAGAGCCAGAATCAGAATGAGAGGTCAGAGCCGGAAACAGACTGAGATGTCAGAGCCAGAATAAGTCAGAGAGGTCAGAGAAAGAATCAGTATAAGAGGTCAGAGCCAGAATCAGACTGAGAGGTCAAAGCCAGAATCAGACTGAGATGTCAGAGCCAGAATCAGACTGAGAGGTCAAAACCAGAATCAGACTGAGAGGTAGGAGCTGGAATCAGACTAAGAGGTCAGAGCCGGAATCAGACTGAGAGGTCAGAGCCAGAATCAGACTAAGAGGTCAGAGCCAGAATCAGACTGAGAGGTCAGAGCCAGAATCAGACTGAGAGGTCAGAGTCAGAATCAGACTGAGAGGTCAGAGCCAGAATCAGACTGAGAGGTCAGAGCCGGAATCAGTAGGAGAGGTCAGAGCCAGAATCAGACTGAGAGGGCAGAGACGGATTAAGTATGAGATATCAGAGCCGGAATCAGACTGACAGGTCAGAGCCGGAATCAGACTGAGAGGTCAGAGCAGGAATCAGATTGAGAGGTCAGAGCCGGAATCAGTAGGAGAGGTCAGAGCCGGAATCAGACTAAGAGGTTAGAGCCGGAATCAGACTGAGAGGTCAGAGCCAGAATCAGACTGAGAGGTCGGAGCCAGAATCAGACTGAGAAGTCAGAGCCAGAATCAGACTGAGAGGTTAGAGCCAGAATCAGTATGACTGGTCAGAGCCAGAATCAGACTGAGAGGTCAGAGCCGGAAACAGACTGAGAGGTCAGAGCCAGAATAAGACAGAGAGGTTAGAGCGGGAATCAGACTGGGAGGTCAGAGCTGGAATTAGTAGGGGAGGTAAGAGCCGGAATCAGTAGGAGAGGTCAGAGCCGGAATCAGACTGAGAGGTCAGAGCAGGAATCAGATTGAGAGGTCAGAGCCGGAATCAGTAGGAGAGGTCAGAGCCGGAATCAGACTAAGAGGTTAGAGCCGGAATCAGACTGAGAGGTCAGAGCCAGAATCAGACTGAGAGGTCGGAGCCAGAATCAGACTGAGAAGTCAGAGCCAGAATCAGACTGAGAGGTTAGAGCCAGAATCAGTATGACTGGTCAGAGCCAGAATCAGACTGAGAGGTCAGAGCCAGAATAAGACAGAGAGGTTAGAGCGGGAATCAGACTGGGAGGTCAGAGCTGGAATTAGTAGGGGAGGTAAGAGCCGGAATCAGTAGGAGAGGTCAGAGCCGGAATCTGACTGAGAGGTCAGAGCCGGAATCAGTAGGAGAGGTCAGAGCCGGAATCAGACTAAGAGGATAGAGCCGGAATCAGACTGAGAGGTCAGAGCCAGAATAAGACAGAGAGGTCAGAGAAAGAATCAGTATAAGAGGTCAGAGCCAGAATCAGACTGAGAGGTCAAAGCCAGAATCAGACTGCGAAGTCAGAGCCAGAATCAGACTGAGAGGTCAGAGCCAGAATCAGAATGAGAGGTCAGAGCGGGAATCAGACTGGGAGGTCAGAGCTGGAATTAGTAGGAGAGGTCAGAGCCGGAATCAGTAGGAGAGGTCAGAGCCGGAATCAGACTGAGAGGTCAGAGCCGAAATCAGACTGAGAGGTCAGAGCCGGAATCAGACTGAGAGGTCTGAGCCAGAATCAGACTGAGAGGTCTGAGCCAGAATCAAACTGAGAAGTCAGAGCCGGAATCAGACTGAAAAGTCAGAGCCAGAATAAGACTGAGAGGTTAGAGCCAGAATCAGTATGATAGGTCAGAGCTGGAATCAGACTGAGAGGTCAGAGCCGGAATAAGACTGAGAGGTCAGAGTCGGAGTCAGACTGAGAGGTCAGAGCCAGAATCAGTATGAGAGGTCAGAGACGGAATCAGACTGAGAGGTCGGAGCCAGAATCAGACTGAGAAGTCAGAGCCAGAATGAGACTGAGAGGTTAGAGCCAGAATCAGTATGACTGGTCAGAGCTGGAATCAGACTGAGAGGTCAGAGCCGGAATCAGTAGAAGAGGCCAGAACCGGAATCAGACTAAGAGGTCAGAGCTGGAATCAGACTGAGAGGTCAGAGCCGGAATCAGACTGAGAGGTCAGAGCCGGAATAAGACTGAGAGGTCAGAGCCGGAATCAGTATGAGAGGTCAGAGCCGGAATCAGACTGAGAGGTCAGGGCTTTAATCAGACTAAGAGGTCAGAGCCAGAATCAGACTGAGAGGTCAGAGCAAGAATCAGTATGAGAGGTCAGAGCCACAATCAGTATGAGAGGTCAGAACCAGAATCAGACTGAGAGGCCAGAGCTTGATTAAGACTGAGAAGTCAGAGCCAGAATCAGACTGAGAGGTCATAGCCGGAATCAGACTGAGAGGTCAGAGCCGGAATAAGACTGAGAGGTTAGAGCCGGAATCAGTAGGAGAGGTCAGAGCCGGAATCAGACTGAGAGGTCAGAGCCGGAATCAGACTGAGAGGTCAGAGCCGGAATAAGACTGAGAGGTCAGAGCCAGAATCAGACTGAGAAGTCAGCGCAATAATCAGTCGGAGAAGTCGCAGCCAGAATCAGTATGAGAGGTCACAGCCAGAATAAGAGTGAGAGGTCAGAGCCGGAATCAGTATGAGAGGTCAGAGCCAGAATCAGGCTGAGATGTCAGAGCCGAAATCAGACCGAGAGGTCAGAGCCAGAATCAGACTGAGAGGTCAGAGTCGGAATCAGTAGGAGAGGTCAGAGACGGAATCAGACTGAGAGGTCAGAGCCAGAATAAGACAGAGAGGTCAGAGCCGGAATCAGACTGAGAGGTCAGAGCCAGAATAAGACAGAGAGGTCAGAGAAAGAATCAGTATAAGAGGTCAGAGCCAGAATCAGACTGAGAGGTCAAAGCCAGAATCAGACTGCGAAGTCAGAGCCAGAATCAGACTGAGAGGTCAGGGCTTTAATCAGACTAAGAGGTCAGAGCCAGAATCAGACTGAGAGGTCAGAGCAAGAATCAGTATGAGAGGTCAGAGCCAGAATCAGTATGAGAGGTCAGAACCAGAATCAGACTGAGAGGCCAGAGCTTGAATCAGACTGAGAAGTCAAAGCCAGAATCAGACTGAGAGGTCATAGCCGGAATCAGACTGAGAGGTCAGAGCCGGAATAAGACTGAGAGGTTAGAGCCGGAATCAGTAGGAGAGGTCAGAGCCGGAATCAGACTGAGAGGTCAGAGCCGGAATCAGACTGAGAGGTCAGAGCCGGAATAAGACTGAGAGGTCAGAGCCAGAATCAGACTGAGAAGTCAGCGCAATAATCAGTCGGAGAAGTCGCAGCCAGAATCAGTATGAGAGGTCACAGCCAGAATAAGAGTGAGAGGTCAGAGCCGGAATCAGTATGAGAGGTCAGAGCCAGAATCAGGCTAAGATGTCAGAGCCGAAATCAGATCGAGAGGTCAGAGCCAGAATCAGACTGAGAGGTCAGAGTCGGAATCAGTAGGAGAGGTCAGAGACGGAATCAGAATGAGAGGTCAGAGCGGGAATCAGACTGGGAGGTCAGAGCTGGAATTAGTAGGAGAGGTCAGAGCCGGAATCAGTAGGAGAGGTCAGAGCCGGAATCAGACTGAGAGGTCAGAGCCGGAATCAGTAGGAGAGGTCAGAGCCGGAATCAGACTGAGAGGTCAGAGCCAGAATCAGACTGAGAGGTCAGAGCCAGAATCAGACTTAGAGGTCAGAGCAAAAATTAGACTGAGAGGTCAGAGTCGGAATTAGTAGGAGAGGTCAGAGCCGGAATCAGACTGAGAGGTCAGAGCCGAAATCAGACTGAGAGGTCAGAGCAAGAATCAGTCTGAGAGGTCAGAGTCGGAATCAGTAGGAGAGGTCAGAGCCGGAATCAGACTGAGAGGTCAGAGCCGAAATCAGACTGAGAGGTCAGAGCCAGAATCAAACTGAGAAGTCACAGCCGGAATCAGACTGAAAAGTCAGAGCCAGAATCAGACTGAGAGGTCAAAGCCGGAATCAGACTGAGAGGTCAGAGCCAGAATAAGATAGAGAGGTCAGAGAAAGAATCAGTATAAGAGGTCAGAGCCAGAATCAGACTGAGAGGTTAGAGCCAGAATCAGTATGACAGGTCAGAGCTGGAATCAGACTGAGAGGTCAGAGCCGGAATAAGACTGAGAGGTCAGAGTCGGAGTCAGACTGAGAGGTCAGAGCCAGAATCAGTATGAGAGGTCAGAGACGGAATCAGACTGAGAGGTCAGAGCCAGAATCAGAATGAGAGGTCAGAGCCGGAAACAGACTGAGATGTCAGAGCCAGAATAAGTCAGAGAGGTCAGAGAAAGAATCAGTATAAGAGGTCAGAGCCAGAATCAGACTGAGAGGTCAAAGCCAGAATCAGACTGAGATGTCAGAGCCAGAATCAGACTGAGAGGTCAAAACCAGAATCAGACTGAGAGGTAGGAGCTGGAATCAGACTAAGAGGTCAGAGCCGGAATCAGACTGAGAGGTCAGAGCCAGAATCAGACTAAGAGGTCAGAGCCAGAATCAGACTGAGAGGTCAGAGCCAGAATCAGACTGAGAGGTCAGAGTCAGAATCAGACTGAGAGGTCAGAGCCAGAATCAGACTGAGAGGTCAGAGCCGGAATCAGTAGGAGAGGTCAGAGCCAGAATCAGACTGAGAGGGCAGAGACGGATTAAGTATGAGATATCAGAGCCGGAATCAGACTGACAGGTCAGAGCCGGAATCAGACTGAGAGGTCAGAGCAGGAATCAGATTGAGAGGTCAGAGCCGGAATCAGTAGGAGAGGTCAGAGCCGGAATCAGACTAAGAGGTTAGAGCCGGAATCAGACTGAGAGGTCAGAGCCAGAATCAGACTGAGAGGTCGGAGCCAGAATCAGACTGAGAAGTCAGAGCCAGAATCAGACTGAGAGGTTAGAGCCAGAATCAGTATGACTGGTCAGAGCCAGAATCAGACTGAGAGGTCAGAGCCGGAATCAGACTGAGAGGTCAGAGCCAGAATAAGACAGAGAGGTTAGAGCGGGAATCAGACTGGGAGGTCAGAGCTGGAATTAGTAGGGGAGGTAAGAGCCGGAATCAGTAGGAGAGGTCAGAGCCGGAATCAGACTGAGAGGTCAGAGCAGGAATCAGATTGAGAGGTCAGAGCCGGAATCAGTAGGAGAGGTCAGAGCCGGAATCAGACTAAGAGGTTAGAGCCGGAATCAGACTGAGAGGTCAGAGCCAGAATCAGACTGAGAGGTTAGAGCCAGAATCAGTATGACTGGTCAGAGCCAGAATCAGACTGAGAGGTCAGAGCCAGAATAAGACAGAGAGGTTAGAGCGGGAATCAGACTGGGAGGTCAGAGCTGGAATTAGTAGGGGAGGTAAGAGCCGGAATCAGTAGGAGAGGTCAGAGCCGGAATCTGACTGAGAGGTCAGAGCCGGAATCAGTAGGAGAGGTCAGAGCCGGAATCAGACTAAGAGGATAGAGCCGGAATCAGACTGAGAGGTCAGAGCCAGAATAAGACAGAGAGGTCAGAGAAAGAATCAGTATAAGAGGTCAGAGCCAGAATCAGACTGAGAGGTCAAAGCCAGAATCAGACTGTGAAGTCAGAGCCAGAATCAGACTGAGAAGTCAGAGCCAGAATCAGAATGAGAGGTCAGAGCGGGAATCAGACTGGGAGGTCAGAGCTGGAATTAGTAGGGGAGGTAAGAGCCGGAAATAGTAGGAGAGGTCAGAGCCGGAATCAGACTGAGAGGTCAGAGCAAGAATCAGACTGAGAGGTCAGAGTCGGAATCAGTAGGAGAGGTCAGAGCCGGAATCAGACTGAGAGGTCAGAGCCGAAATCAGACTGAGAGGTCAGAGCCAGAATCAGACTGAGAGGTCAGAGCAAGAATCAGACTGAGAGGTCAGAGTCGGAATCAGTAGGAGAGGTCAGAGTCGGAATCAGACTGAGAGGTCAGAGCCGAAATCAGACTGAGAGGTCAGAGCCAGAATCAAACTGAGAAGTCACAGCCGGAATCAGACTGAAAAGTCAGAGCCAGAATAAGACTGAGAGGTTAGAGCCAGAATCAGTATGACAGGTCAGAGCTGGAATCAGACTGAGAGGTCAGAGCCAGAATCAGACTGAGAGGTCAGAGCCGGAATAAGACTGAGAGGTCAGAGCCAGAATCAGTATGAGAGGTCAGAGACGGAATCAGACTGAGAGGTCAGAGCCAGAATCAGAATGAGAGGTCAGAGCCGGAAACAGACTGAGATGTCAGAGCCAGAATAAGTCAGAGAGGTCAGAGAAAGAATCAGTATAAGAGGTCAGAGCCAGAATCAGACTGAGAGGTCAAAGCCAGAATCAGACTGAGATGTCAGAGCCAGAATCAGACTGAGAGGTCAAAACCAGAATCAGACTGAGAGGTAGGAGCTGGAATCAGACTAAGAGATCAGAGCCGGAATCAGACTGAGAGGTCAGAGTCAGAATCAGACTAAGAGGTCAGAGCCAG
The DNA here is from genome assembly GCF_031893055.1 of Leptodactylus fuscus. Lineage (NCBI taxonomy): Eukaryota > Metazoa > Chordata > Amphibia > Anura > Leptodactylidae > Leptodactylus > Leptodactylus fuscus. The sequence goes on along the minus strand of NC_134274.1, from coordinate 63,153,180 downwards.
AATCAGACTGAGAGGTCAGAGCCAGAATCAGACTGAGAGGTCAGAGCCAGAATCAGACTGAGAGGTCAGAGCCGGAATCAGTAGGAGAGGTCAGAGCCGGAATCAGACTAAGAGGATAGAGCCGGAATCAGACTGAGAGGTCAGAGCCAGAATAAGACAGAGAGGTCAGAGAAAGAATCAGTATAAGAGGTCAGAGCCAGGATCAGACTGAGAGGTCAAAGCCAGAATCAGACTGCGAAGTCAGAGCCAGAATCAGACTGAGAGGTCAGAGCCAGAATCAGAATGAGAGGTCAGAGCGGGAATCAGACTGGGAGGTCAGAGCTGGAATTAGTAGGAGAGGTCAGAGCCGGAATCAGTAGGAGAGGTCAGAGCCGGAATCAGACTGAGAGGTCAGAGCCGAAATCAGTATGAGAGGTCAGAGATGGAATCAGACTGAGAGGTCAGAGCCAGAATCAAAATGAGAGGTCAGAGCCGGAAACAGACTGAGATGTCAGAGCCAGAATAAGTCAGAGAGGTCAGAGAAAGAATCAGTATAAGAGGTCAGAGCCAGAATCAGACTGAGAGGTCAGAGCCAGAATCAGACTGAGAGGTCAAAACCAGAATCAGACTGAGAGGTAGGAGCTGGAATCAGACTAAGAGGTCAGAGCCGGAATCAGACTGAGAGGTCAGAGCCAGAATCAGACTGAGAGGTCAGAGCCAGAATCAGACTGAGAGGTCAGAGCCAGAATCAGACTGAGAGGTCAGAGCCGGAATCAGTAGGAGAGGTCAGAGCCGGAATCAGACTAAGAGGTTAGAGCCGGAATCAGACTGAGAGGTCAGAGCCAGAATCAGACTGAGAGGTCGGAGCCAGAATCAGACTGAGAAGTCAGAGCCAGAATCAGACTGAGAGGTTAGAGCCAGAATCAGTATGACTGGTCAGAGCTGGAATCAGACTGAGAGGTCAGAGCCGGAATCAGACTGAGAGGTCAGAGCCAGAATAAGACTGAGAGGTCAGAGCCGGAATCAGTAGAAGAGGCCAGAACCGGAATCAGACTAAGAGGTCAGAGCTGGAATCAGACTGAGAGGTCAGACCCGGAATCAGACTGAGAGGTCAGAGCCGGAATAAGACTGAGAGGTCAGAGCCGGAATCAGTATGAGAGGTCAGAGCCGGAATCAGACTGAGAGGTCAGGGCTTTAATCAGACTAAGAGGTCAGAGCCAGAATCAGACTGAGAGGTCAGAGCAAGAATCAGTATGAGAGGTCAGAGCCAGAATCAGTATGAGAGGTCAGAACCAGAATCAGACTGAGAGGCCAGAGCTTGAATCAGACTGAAAAGTCAGAGCCAGAATCAGACTGAGAGGTCATAGCCGGAATCAGACTGAGAGGTCAGAGCCGGAATAAGACTGAGAGGTTAGAGCCGGAATCAGTAGGAGAGGTCAGAGCCGGAATCAGACTGAGAGGTCAGAGCCGGAATCAGACTGAGAGGTCAGAGCCGGAATAAGACTGAGAGGTCAGAGCCAGAATCAGACTGAGAAGTCAGTGCAATAATCAGTCGGAGAAGTCGCAGCCAGAATCAGTATAAGAGGTCACAGCCAGAATAAGAGTGAGAGGTCAGAGCCGGAATCAGTATGAGAGGTCAGAGCCAGAATCAGGCTGAGATGTCAGAGCCGAAATCAGACCGAGAGGTCAGAGCCAGAATCAGACTTAGAGGTCAGAGTCGGAATCAGTAGGAGAGGTCAGAGACGGAATCAGACTGAGAGGTCAGAGCCAGAATAAGACAGAGAGGTCAGAGAAAGAATCAGTATAAGAGATCAGATCCAGAATCAGACTGAGAGGTCAAAGCCAAAATCAGACTGCGAAGTCAGAGCCAGAATCAGACTGAGAGGTCAGAGCCAGAATCAGAATGAGAGGTCAGAGCGGGAATCAGACTGAGAGGTCAGAGCAGGAATCAGATTGAGAGGTCAGAGCCGGAATCAGTAGGAGAGGTCAGAGCCGGAATCAGACTAAGAGGTTAGAGCCGGAATCAGACTGAGAGGTCAGAGCCAGAATCAGACTGAGAGGTCGGAGCCAGAATCAGACTGAGAGGTTAGAGCCAGAATCAGTATGACTGGTCAGAGCCAGAATCAGACTGAGAGGTCAGAGCCGGAATCAGACTGAGAGGTCAGAGCCAGAATAAGACAGAGAGGTTAGAGAAAGAATCAGTATAAGAGGTCAGAGCCAGAATCAGACTGAGAGGTCAAAGCCAGAATCAGACTGCGAAGTCAGAGCCAGAATCAGACTGAGAGGTCAGAGCCGGAATCAGACTGAGAGGTCAGAGCCAGAATAAGACAGAGAGGTCAGAGAAAGAATCAGTATAAGAGGTCAGAGCCAGAATCAGACTGAGAGGTCAAAGCCAGAATCAGACTGCGAAGTCAGAGCCAGAATCAGACTGAGAGGTCAAAGCCAGAATCAGACTGTGAATTCAGAGCCAGAATCAGACTGAGAGGTCAGAGCCAGAATCAGAATGAGAGGTCAGATCGGGAATCAGTCTGGGAGGTCAGAGCTGGAATTAGTAGGAGAGGTCAGAGCCGGAATCAATAGGAGAGGTCAGAGCCGGAATCAGACTGAGAGGTCAGAGCCAGAATCAGACTGAGAGGTCAGAGCAAGAATCAAACTGAGAAGTCAGAGCCGGAATCAGACTGAAAAGTCAGAGCCAGAATAAGACTGAGAGGTTAGAGCCAGAATCAGTATGACAGGTCAGAGCTGGAATCAGACTGAGAGGTCAGAGCCAGAATCAGAATGAGAGGTCAGAGCCAGAATCAGACAGAGAGGTCAAAACCAGAATCAGACTGAGAGGTAGGAGCTGGAATCAGACTAAGAGGTCAGAGCCAGAATCAGACTGAGAGGTCAGAGCAAGAATAAGACTGAGAGGTCAGAGCCGGAATAAGACTGAGAGGTCAGAGTCGGAGTCAGACTGAGAGTTCAGAGCAAGAATCAGACTGAGAGGTCAGAGCCAGAATCAGACTGAGAGGGCAGAGACGGGTTAAGTATGAAATATCAGAGCTGGAAAAAGACTGACAGGTCAGAGCCGGAATCAGACTGAGAGGTCAGAGCAGGAATCAGACTGAGAGGTCAGAGCCAGAATCAGACTGAGAGGTCAGAGCCAGAATCAGACTGAGAGGGCAGAGACGGATTAAGTATGAGATATCATAGCCGGAATCAGACTGACAGGTCAGAGCCGGAATCAGACTGAGAGTTCAGAGCAGGAATCAGACTGAGAGGTCAGAGCCGGAATCAGTAGGAGAGGTCAGAGCAGGAATCAGACTAAGAGGTTAGATCCGGAATCAGACTGAGAGGTCAGAGCCGGAATCAGACTGAGAGGTCAGAGCCAGAATCAGACTGAGAGGTCGGAGACAGAATCAGACTGAGATGTCAGAGCCAGAATCAGACTGAGAGGTTAGAGCCAGAATCAGTATGACTGGTCAGAGCCAGAATCAGACTGAGAGGTCAGAGCCAGAATAAGACAGAGAGGTCAGAGAAAGAATCAGTATAAGAGGTCAGAGCCAGAATCAGACTGAGAGGTCAAAGCCAGAATCAGACTGCGAAGTCAGAGCCAGAATCAGACTGAGAGGTCAGAGCCAGAATCAGAATGAGAGGTCAGAGCGGGAATCAGACTGGGAGTTCAGAGCTGGAATTAGTAGGAGAGGTCAGAGCCGGAATCAGTAGAAGAGGTCAGAGCCGGAATCAGACTGAGAGGTCAGAGCCTGAATCAGTAGGAGAGGTCAGAGCCGGAATCAGACTGAGAGGTCAGAGCCAGAATCAGACTAAGAGGTCAGAGCCAGAATCAGACTGAGAGGTCAGAGCAAGAATCAGACTGAGAGGTCAGAGTCGGAATCAGTAGGAGAGGTCAGACCCGGAATCAGACTGAGAGGTCAGAGCCGAAATCAGACTGAGAGGTCAGAGCCGGAATCAGACTGAGAGGTCTGAGCCAGAATCAAACTGAGAAGTCAGAGCCGGAATCAGACTGAGAGGTCAGAGCCGGAATCAGACTGAGAGGTCAGTTCTTGAATAAGACTGAGAGGTTAGAGCAAGAATCAGTATGACAGGTCAGAGCTGGAATCAGACTGAGAGGTCAGAGCCGGAATCAGTAGGAGAGGTCAGAGCCGTAATCAGTCGGAGAGGTCAGAGCCGGAATCAGACTGAGAGGTCAGAGCCGGAATCAGACTGAGAGGTCAGAGCCGGAATCAGTATGAGAGGTCAGAGCCGGAATCAGACTGAGAGGTCAGTTCTTGAATAAGACTGAGAGGTTAGAGCAAGAATCAGTATGACAGGTCAGAGCTGGAATCAGACTGAGAGGTCAGAGCCGGAATAAGACTGAGAGGTCAGAGTCGGAGTCAGACTGAGAGGTCAGAGCCAGAATCAGTATGAGAGGTCAGAGACGGAATCAGACTGAGAAGTCAGAGCCAGAATCAGACTGGGAGGTCAGAGCTGGAATCAGTAGGAGAGGTCAGAGCCGGAATCAGACTGAGAGGTCAGAGCCAGAATCAGACTAAGATGTCAGAGCCAGAATCAGACTGAGATTTCAGAGCCGGAATCAGACTGAGAGGTCAGAGCCGGAATCAGACTGAGAGGTCAGAGCCAGAATCAGACTGAGAGGTCGGAGCCAGAATCAGACTGAGAAGTCAGAGCAAGAATCAGACTGAGAGGTTAGAGCCAGAATCAGTATGACTGGTCAGAGCTGGAATCAGACTGAGAGGTCAGAGCCGGAATCAGACTGAGAGGTCAGAGCCAGAATAAGACTGAGAGGTCAGAGCCGGAATCAGTAGGAGAGGCCAGAGCCGGAATCAGACTAAGAGGTCAGAGCTGGAATCAGACTGAGAGGTAAGAGCCGGAATCAGACTGAGAGGTCAGAGCCGGAATCAGACTGAGAGGTCAGAGCCGGAATCAGTATGAGAGGTCAGAGCCGGAATCAGACTGAGAGGTCAGAGCCGGAATCAGACTGAGAAGTCAGAGCCAGAATCAGACTGAGAGGTCAGAGCCAGAATCAGAATGAGAGGTCTGAGCCGGAATCAGACTGGGAGGTCAGAGCTGGAATCAGTAGGAGAGGTCAGAGCCGGAATCAGTAGGGAGAGGTCAGAGCCGGAATAAGACTGAGAGGTCAGAGCCGGAATCAGACTGAGAGGTCAGAGCCGGAATCAGACTGAGAGGTCAGAGCCAGAATCAGACTGAGAGGTCAGAGCAAGAATCAGACTGAGAGGTCAGAGTCGGAATCAGTAGGAGAGGTCAGAGCCGGAATCAGACAGAGAGGTCAGAGCTTAAATCAGATTGAGAGGTCAGAGCCGGAATCAGACTGAGAGGTCTAAACCAGAATCAAACTGAGAAGTCAGAGCCAGAATAAGACTGAGAGGTTAGAGCCAGAATCAGTATGACAGGTCAGAGCTGGAATCAGACTGAGAGGTCAGAGCCGGAATAAGACTGAGAGGTCAGAGCCAGAATCAGTATGAGAGGTTAAAGACGGAATCAGACTGAGAGGTCAGAGCCAGAATCAGAATGAGAGGTCAGAGCCGGAATCAGACTGAGAGGTCAGAGCCGGAATCAGACTGAGAGGTCAGAGCCTGAATCAGACTGAGAGGTCGGAGCCAGAATCAGACTGAGAAGTCAGAGCAAGAATCAGACTGAGAGGTTAGAGCCAGAATCAGTATGACTGGTCAGAGCTGGAATCAGACTGAGAGGTCAGAGCCGGAATCAGACTGAGAGGTCAGAGCCAGAATAAGACTGAGAGGTCAGAGCCGGAATTAGTAGGAGAGGCCAGAGCCGGAATCAGACTAAGAGGTCAGAGCTGGAATCAGACTGAGAGGTCAGAGCCGGAATCAGACTGAGAGGTCAGAGCCGGAATAAGACTGAGAGGTCAGAGCCGGAATCAGTATGAGAGGTCAGAGCCGGAATCAGACTGAGAGGTCAGGGCTTTAATCAGACTAAGAGGTCAGAGCCAGAATCAGACTGAGAGGTCAGAGCAAGAATCAGTATGAGAGGTCAGAACCAGAATCAGACTGAGAGGCCAGAGCTTGAATCAGACTGAGAAGTCAGAGCCAGAATCAGACTGAGAGGTCATAGCCGGAATCAGACTGAGAAGTCAGAGCCAGAATCAGACTGAGAGGTCAGAGCCAGAATCAGAATGTGAGGTCTGAGCCGGAATCAGACTGGGAGGTCAGAGATGGAATTAGTAGGAGAGGTCAGAGCTGGAATCAGTAGGAGAGGTCAGAGCCGGAATCAGACTGAGAGGTCAGAGCCGGAATCAGTAGGAGAGCTCAGAGCCGGAATCAGTAGGAGAGGTCAGAGCCGGAATAAGACTGAGAGGTCAGAGCCAGAATCAGACTGAGAAGTCAGCGCAAGAATCAGTCGGAGAAGTCGCAGCAAGAATCAGTATGAGAGGTTACAACCAGAATAAGAGTGAGAGGTCAGAGCCGGAATCAGTATGAGAGGTCAGAGCCAGAATCAGGCTGAGATGTCAGAGCCGAAATCAGACCGAGAGGTCAGAGCCAGAATCAGACTGAGAGGTCAGAGTCGGAATCAGTAGGAGAGGTCAGAGACGGAATCAGACTGAGAGGTCAGAGCCAGAATAAGACAGAGAGGTCAGAGAAAGAATCAGTATAAGAGGTCAGAAGCAGAATCAGACTGAGAGGTTAAAGCCAGAATCAGACTGCGAAGTCAGAGCCAGAATCAGACTGAGAGGTCAGAGCCAGAATCAGAATGAGAGGTCAGAGCGGGAATCAGACTGGGAGGTCAGAGCTGGAATTAGTAGGAGAGGTCAGAGCCGGAATCAGTAGGAGAGGTCAGAGCCGGAATCAGACTGAGAGGTCAGAGCCGGAATCAGTAGGAGAGGTCAGAGCCGGAATCAGACTGAGAGGTCAGAGCCAGAATCAGACTAAGAGGTCAGAGCCAGAATCAGACTGAGAGGTCAGAGCAAGAATCAGACTGAGAGGTCAGAGCCGGAATCAGTAGGAGAGGTCAGACCCGGAATCAGACTGAGAGGTCAGAGCCGAAATCAGACTGAGAGGTCAGAGCCGGAATCAGACTCAGAGGTCTGAGCCAGAATCAAACTGAGAAGTCAGAGCCGGAATCAGACTGAAAAGTCAGAGCCAGAATAAGACTGAGAGGTTAGAGCAAGAATCAGTATGACAGGTCAGAGCTGGAATCAGACTGAGAGGTCAGAGCCGGAATAAGACTGAGAGGTCAGAGTCGGAGTCAGACTGAGAGGTCAGAGCCAGAATCAGTATGAGAGGTCAGAGACGGAATCAGACTGAGAAGTCAGAGCAAGAATCAGACTGAGAGGTTAGAGCCAGAATCAGTATGACTGGTCAGAGCTGGAATCAGACTGAGAGGTCAGAGCCGGAATCAGACTGAGAGGTCAGAGCCAGAATAAGACTGAGAGGTCAGAGCCGGAATCAGTAGGAGAGGCCAGAGCCGGAATCAGACTAAGAGGTCAGAGCTGGAATCAGACTGAGAGGTAAGAGCCGGAATCAGACTGAGAGGTCAGAGCCGGAATCAGACTGAGAGGTCAGAGCCGGAATCAGTATGAGAGGTCAGAGCCGGAATCAGACTGAGAGGTCAGAGCCGGAATCAGACTGAGAAGTCAGAGCCAGAATCAGACTGAGAGGTCAGAGCCAGAATCAGAATGAGAGGTCTGAGCCGGAATCAGACTGGGAGGTCAGAGCTGGAATCAGTAGGAGAGGTCAGAGCCGGAATCAGTAGGAGAGGTCAGAGCCGGAATCAGACTGAGAGGTCAGAGCCGGAATCAGACTGAGAGGTCAGAGCCGGAATCAGACTGAGAGGTCAGAGCCGGAATCAGACTGAGAGGTCAGAGCAAGAATCAGACTGAGAGATCAGAGTCGGAATCAGTAGGAGAGGTCAGAGCCGGAATCAGACAGAGAGGTCAGAGCCGAAATCAGACTGAGAGGTCAGAGCCGGAATCAGACTGAGAGGTCTAAACCAGAATCAAACTGAGAAGTCAGAGCCGGAATCAGACTGAAAAGTCAGAGCCAGAATAAGACTGAGAGGTTAGAGCCAGAATCAGTATGACAGGTCAGAGCTGGAATCAGACTGAGAGGTCAGAGCCGGAATAAGACTGAGAGGTCAGAGCCAGAATCAGTATGAGAGGTTAAAGACGGAATCAGACTGAGAGGTCAGAGCCAGAATCAGAATGAGAGGTCAGAGCCGGAATCAGACTGAGAGGTCAGAGCCGGAATCAGACTGAGAGGTCAGAGCCAGAATCAGACTGAGAGGTCGGAGCCAGAATCAGACTGAGAAGTCAGAGCAAGAATCAGACTGAGAGGTTAGAGCCAGAATCAGTATGACTGGTCAGAGCTGGAATCAGACTGAGAGGTCAGAGCCGGAATCAGACTGAGAGGTCAGAGCCAGAATAAGACTGAGAGGTCAGAGCCGGAATTAGTAGGAGAGGCCAGAGCCGGAATCAGACTAAGAGGTCAGAGCTTGAATCAGACTGAGAGGTCAGAGCCGGAATCATACTGAGAGGTCAGAGCCGGAATAAGACTGAGAGGTCAGAGCCGGAATCAGTATGAGAGGTCAGAGCCGGAATCAGACTGAGAGGTCAGGGCTTTAATCAGACTAAGAGGTCAGAGCCAGAATCAGACTGAGAGGTCAGAGCAAGAATCAGTATGAGAGGTCAGAACCAGAATCAGACTGAGAGGCCAGAGCTTGAATCAGACTGAGAAGTCAGAGCCAGAAACAGACTGAGAGGTCATAGCCGGAATCAGACTGAGAAGTCAGAGCCAGAATCAGACTGAGAGGTCAGAGCCAGAATCAGAATGAGAGGTCTGAGCCGGAATCAGACTGGGAGGTCAGAGCTGGAATTAGTAGGAGAGGTCAGAGCCGGAATCAGTAGGAGAGGTCAGAGCCGGAATCAGACTGAGAGGTCAGAGCCGGAATCAGTAGGAGAGCTCAGAGCCGGAATCAGACTGAGAGGTCAGAGCCGGAATCAGTAGGAGAGGTCAGAGCCGGAATCAGACTGAGAGGTCAGAGCCGGAATCAGACTGAGAGGTCAGAGCCGGAATAAGACTGAGAGGTCAGAGCCAGAATCAGACTGAGAAGTCAGCGCAAGAATCAGTCGGAGAAGTCGCAGCAAGAATCAGTATGAGAGGTCACAACCAGAATAAGAGTGAGAGGTCAGAGCCGGAATCAGTATGAGAGGTCAGAGCCAGAATCAGGCTGAGATGTCGGAGCCGAAATCAGACCGAGAGGTCAGAGCCAGAATCAGACTGAGAGGTCAGAGCCGGAATCAGTATGAGAGGTCAGAGCCGGAATCAGACTGAGAGGTCAGAGCCGGAATCAGACTGAGAAGTCAGAGCCAGAATCAGACTGAGAGGTCAGAGCCAGAATCAGAATGAGAGGTCTGAGCCGGAATCAGACTGGGAGGTCAGAGCTGGAATCAGTAGGAGAGGTCAGAGCCGGAATCAGTAGGAGAGGTAAGAGCCGGAATCAGACTGAGAGGTCAGAGCCGGAATCAGACTGAGAGGTCAGAGCCGGAATCAGACTGAGAGGTCAGAGCCGGAATCAGACTGAGAGGTCAGAGCAAGAATCAGACTGAGAGATCAGAGTCGGAATCAGTAGGAGAGGTCAGAGCCGGAATCAGACAGAGAGGTCAGAGCCGAAATCAGACTGAGAGGTCAGAGCCGGAATAAGACTGAGAGGTCAGAGCCAGAATCAGACTGAGAAGTCAGCGCAAGAATCAGTCGGAGAAGTCGCAGCAAGAATCAGTATGAGAGGTCACAACCAGAATAAGAGTGAGAGGTCAGAGCCGGAATCAGTATGAGAGGTCAGAGCCAGAATCAGGCTGAGATGTCAGAGCCGAAATCAGACCGAGAGGTCAGAGCCAGAATCAGACTGAGAGGTCAGAGTCGGAATCAGTAGGAGAGGTCAGAGACGGAATCAGACTGAGAGGTCAGAGCCAGAATAAGACAGAGAGGTCAGAGAAAGAATCAGTATAAGAGGTCAGAAGCAGAATCAGACTGAGAAGTCAGCGCAAGAATCAGTCGGAGAAGTCGCAGCCAGAATCAGTATGAGAGGTCACAACCAGAATAAGAGTGAGAGGTCAGAGCCGGAATCAGTATGAGAGGTCGGAGCCAGAATCAGGCTGAGATTTTAGAGCCGAAAACCGACCGAGAGGTCAGAGCCAGAATCAGACTGAGAGGTCAGAGTCGGAATCAGTAGGAGAGGTCAGAGACGGAATCAGACTGAGAGGTCAGAGCCAGAATAAGACTGCGAAGTCAGAGCCAGAATCAGACTGAGAGGTCAGAGCCAGAATCAGAATGAGAGGTCAGAGCGGGAATCAGACTGGGAGGTCAGAGCTGGAATTAGTAGGAGAGGTCAGAGCCGGAATCAGTAGGAGAGGTCAGAGCCGGAATCAGACTGAGAGGTCAGAGCCGGAATCAGACTGAGAGGTCAGAGCCAGAATCAGACTGAGAGGTCGGAGCCAGAATCAGACTGAGAAGTCAGAGCCAGAATCAGACTGAGAGGTTCGAGCAAGAATTAGTATGACTGGTCAGAGCCGGAATCAGACTGAGAGGTCAGAGCCGGAATCAGACTGAGAGGTCAGAGCCAGAATAAGACTGAGAGGTCAGAGCCGGAATCAGTAGGAGAGGCCAGAGCCGGAATCAGACTAAGAGTTCAGAGCTGGAATCAGACTGAGAGGTCAGAGCCGGAATCAGACTGAGAGGTCAGAGCCGGAATCAGACTGAGAGGTCAGAGCCGGAATCAGTATGAGAGGTCAGAGCCGGAATCAGACTGAGAGGTCAGGGCTTGAATCAGACTAAGAGGTCAGAGCCAGAATCAGACTGAGAGGTCAGAGCAAGAATCAGTATGAGAGGTCAGAGCCGGAATCAGACTGAGAGGTCAGATCCAGAATAAGACTGAGAGGTCAGAGCCGGAATCAGTAGGACAGGCCAGAGCCGGAATCAGACTAAGAGGTCAGAGCTGGAATCAGACTGAGAGGTCAGAGCCGGAATCAGACTGAGAGGTCAGAGCCGGAATCAGACTGAGAGGTCAGAGCCGGAATCAGTATGAGAGGTCAGAGCCGGAATCAGACTGAGAGGTCAGAGCCGGAATCAGACTGAGAAGTCAGAGCCAGAATCAGACTGAGAGGTCAGAGCCAGAATCAGAATGAGAGGTCTGAGCCGGAATCAGACTGGTAGGTCAGAGCTGGAATCAGTAGGAGAGGTCAGAGCCGGAATCAGTAGGAGAGGTCAGAGCCGGAATCAGACTGAGAGGTCAGAGCCGGAATCAGACTGAGAGGTCAGAGCCGGAATCAGACTGAGAAGTCAGAGCCAGAATCAGACTGAGAGGTCAGAGCAAGAATCAGACTGAGAGGTCAGAGTCGGAATCAGTAGGAGAGGTCAGAGCCGGAATCAGACTGAGAGGTCAGAGCCGAAATCAGACTGAGAGGTCAGAGCCGGAATCAGACTGAGAGGTCTGAGCCAGAATCAAACTGAGAAGTCAGAGCCGGAATCAGACTGAAAAGTCAGAGCCAGAATAGGACTGAGAGGTTAGAGCCAGAATCAGTATGACAGGTCAGAGCTGGAATCAGACTGAGAGGTCAGAGTCGGAATCAGTAGGAGAGGTCAAAGCCGGAATCAGACTGAGATTTCAGAGCCGGAATCAGACTGAGAGGTCAGAGCCGGAATCAGACTGAGAGGTCAGGGCCAGAATCAGACTGAGAGGTCGGAGCCAGAATCAGACTGAGAAGTCAGAGCAAGAATCAGACTGAGAGGTTAGAGCCAGAATCAGTATGACTGGTCAGAGCTGGAATCAGACTGAGAGGTCAGAGCCGGAATCAGACTGAGAGGTCAGAGCCAGAATAAGACTGAGAGGTCAGAGCCGGAATCAGTAGGAGAGGCCAGAGCCGGAATCAGACTAAGAGGTCAGAGCTGGAATCAGACTGAGAGGTAAGAGCCGGAATCAGACTGAGAGGTCAGAGCCGGAATAAGACTGAGAGGTCAGAGCCGGAATCAGTATGAGAGGTCAGAGCCAGAATCAGACTGAGAGGTCAGGGCTTTAATCAGACTAAGAGGTCAGAGCCAGAATCACACTGAGAGGTCAGAGCAAGAATCAGTATGAGAGGACAGAACCAGAATCAGACTGAGAGGCCAGAGCTTGAATCAGACTGAGAAGTCAGAGCCAGAATCAGACTGAGAGGTCATAGCCGGAATCAGACTGAGAAGTCAGAGCCAGAATCAGACTGAGTGGTCAGAGCCAGAATCAGAATGAGAGGTCTGAGCCGGAATCAGACTGGGAGGTCAGAGCTGGAATTAGTAGGAGAGGTCAGAGCCGGAATCAGTAGGAGAGGTCAGAGCCGGAATCAGACTGAGAGGTCAGAGCCGGAATCAGTAGGAGAGGTCAGAGCCGGAATCAGACTGAGAGGTCAAAGCCGGAATCAGTAGGAGAGGTCAGAGCCGGAATCAGACTGAGAGGTCAGAGCCGGAATAAGACTGAGAGGTCAGAGCCAGAATCAGACTGAGAAGTCAGCGCAAGAATCAGTCGGAAAAGTCGCAGCAAGAATCAGTATGAGAGGTCACAACCAGAATAAGAGTGAGAGGTCAGAGCCGGAATCAGTATGAGAGGTCAGAGACAGAATCAGGCTGAGATGTCAGAACCGAAATCAGACCGAGAGGTCAGAGCCAGAATCAGACTGAGAGGTCAGAGTCGGAATCAGTAGGAGAGGTCAGAGATGGAATCAGACTGAGAGGTCAGAGCCAGAATAAGACAGAGAGGTCAGAGAAAGAATCAGTATAAGAGGTCAGAGCCAGAATCAGACTGAGAGGTCAGAGCCGGAATCAGTATGAGAGGTCAGAGCCGGAATCAGACTGAGAGGTCAGAGCCGGAATCAGACTGAGAAGTCAGAGCCAGAATCAGACTGAGAGGTCAGAGCCAGAATCAGAATGAGAGGTCTGAGCCGGAATCAGACTGGGAGGTCAGAGCTGGAATCAGTAGGAGAGGTCAGAGCCGGAATCAGTAGGAGAGGTCAGAGCCGGAATCAGACTGAGAGGTCAGAGCCGGAATCAGACTGAGAGGTCAGAGCCGGAATCAGACTGAGAGGTCAGAGCCGGAATCAGACTGAGAGGTCAGAGCAAGAATCAGACTGAGAGATCAGAGTCGGAATCAGTAGGAGAGGTCAGAGCCGGAATCAGACATAGAGGTCAGAGCCGAAATCAGACTGAGAGGTCAGAGCCGGAATCAGACTGAGAGGTCTAAACCAGAATCAAACTGAGAAGTCAGAGCCGGAATCAGACTGAAAAGTCAGAGCTAGAATAAGACTGAGAGGTTAGAGCCAGAATCAGTATGACAGGTCAGAGCTGGAATCAGACTGAGAGGTCAGAGCCGGAATAAGACTGAGAGGTCAGAGCCAGAATCAGTATGAGAGGTTAAAGACGGAATCAGACTGAGAGGTCAGAGCCAGAATCAGAATGAGAGGTCAGAGCCGGAATCAGACTGAGAGGTCAGAGCCGGAATCAGACTGAGAGGTCAGAGCCAGAATCAGACTGAGAGGTCGGAGCCAGAATCAGACTGAGAAGTCAGAGCAAGAATCAGACTGAGAGGTTAGAGCCAGAATCAGTATGACTGGTCAGAGCTGGAATCAGACTGAGAGGTCAGAGCCGGAATCAGACTGAGAGGTCAGAGCCAGAATAAGACTGAGAGGTCAGAGCCGGAATTAGTAGGAGAGGTCAGAGCCGGAATCAGACTGAGAGGTCAGAGCCGGAATCAGACTGAGAGGTCAGAGCCAGAATCAGACTGAGAGGTCGGAGCCAGAATCAGACTGAGAAGTCAGAGCCAGAATCAGACTGAGAGGTTCGAGCAAGAATCAGTATGACTGGTCAGAGCCGGAATCAGACTGAGAGGTCAGAGCCGGAATCAGACTGAGAGGTCAGAGCCAGAATAAGACTGAGAGGTCAGAGCCGGAATCAGTAGGAGAGGCCAGAGCCGGAATCAGACTAAGAGTTCAGAGCTGGAATCAGACTGAGAGGTCAGAGCCGGAATCAGACTGAGAGGTCAGAGCCGGAATCAGACTGAGAGGTCAGAGCCGGAATCAGTATGAGAGGTCAGAGCCGGAATCAGACTGAGAGGTCAGGGCTTGAATCAGACTAAGAGGTCAGAGCCAGAATCAGACTGAGAGGTCAGAGCAAGAATCAGTATGAGAGGTCAGAGCCGGAATCAGACTGAGAGGTCAGAGCCAGAATAAGACTGAGAGGTCAGAGCCGGAATCAGTAGGACAGGCCAGAGCCGGAATCAGACTAAGAGGTCAGAGCTGGAATCAGACTGAGAGGTCAGAGCCGGAATCAGACTGAGAGGTCAGAGCCGGAATCAGACTGAGAGGTCAGAGCCGGAATCAGTATGAGAGGTCAGAGCCGGAATCAGACTGAGAGGTCAGAGCCGGAATCAGACTGAGAAGTCAGAGCCAGAATCAGACTGAGAGGTCAGAGCCAGAATCAGAATGAGAGGTCTGAGCCGGAATCAGACTGGTAGGTCAGAGCTGGAATCAGTAGGAGAGGTCAGAGCCGGAATCAGTAGGAGAGGTCAGAGCCGGAATCAGACTGAGAGGTCAGAGCCGGAATCAGACTGAGAGGTCAGAGCCGGAATCAGACTGAGAAGTCAGAGCCAGAATCAGACTGAGAGGTCAGAGCAAGAATCAGACTGAGAGGTCAGAGTCGGAATCAGTAGGAGAGGTCAGAGCCGGAATCAGACTGAGAGGTCAGAGCCGAAATCAAACTGAGAAGTCAGAGCCGGAATCAGACTGAAAAGTCAGAGCCAGAATAGGACTGAGAGGTTAAAGCCAGAATCAGTATGACAGGTCAGAGCTGGAATCAGACTGAGAGGTCAGAGTCGGAATCAGACTGAGAAGTCAGAGCCAGAATCAGACTGAGAGGTCAGAGCCAGAATCAGAATGAGAGGTCTGAGCCGGAATCAGACTGGTAGGTCAGAGCTGGAATCAGTAGGAGAGGTCAGAGCCGGAATCAGTAGGAGAGGTCAGAGCCGGAATCAGACTGAGAGGTCAGAGCCGGAATCAGACTGAGAGGTCAGAGCCGGAATCAGACTGAGAAGTCAGAGCCAGAATCAGACTGAGAGGTCAGAGCAAGAATCAGACTGAGAGGTCAGAGTCGGAATCAGTAGGAGAGGTCAGAGCCGGAATCAGACTGAGAGGTCAGAGCCGAAATCAGACTGAGAGGTCAGAGCCGGAATCAGACTGAGAGGTCTGAGCCAGAATCAAACTGAGAAGTCAGAGCCGGAATCAGACTGAAAAGTCAGAGCCAGAATAGGACTGAGAGGTTAGAGCCAGAATCAGTATGACAGGTCAGAGCTGGAATCAGACTGAGAGGTCAGAGTCGGAATCAGTAGGAGAGGTCAAAGCCGGAATCAGACTGAGATTTCAGAGCCGGAATCAGACTGAGAGGTCAGAGCCGGAATCAGACTGAGAGGTCAGGGCCAGAATCAGACTGAGAGGTCGGAGCCAGAATCAGACTGAGAAGTCAGAGCAAGAATCAGACTGAGAGGTTAGAGCCAGAATCAGTATGACTGGTCAGAGCTGGAATCAGACTGAGAGGTCAGAGCCGGAATCAGACTGAGAGGTCAGAGCCAGAATAAGACTGAGAGGTCAGAGCCGGAATCAGTAGGAGAGGCCAGAGCCGGAATCAGACTAAGAGGTCAGAGCTGGAATCAGACTGAGAGGTAAGAGCCGGAATCAGACTGAGAGGTCAGAGCCGGAATAAGACTGAGAGGTCAGAGCCGGAATCAGTATGAGAGGTCAGAGCCAGAATCAGACTGAGAGGTCAGGGCTTTAATCAGACTAAGAGGTCAGAGCCAGAATCACACTGAGAGGTCAGAGCAAGAATCAGTATGAGAGGACAGAACCAGAATCAGACTGAGAGGCCAGAGCTTGAATCAGACTGAGAAGTCAGAGCCAGAATCAGACTGAGAGGTCATAGCCGGAATCAGACTGAGAAGTCAGAGCCAGAATCAGACTGAGAGGTCAGATTCAGAATCAGAATGAGAGGTCTGAGCCGGAATCAGACTGGGAGGTCAGAGCTGGAATTAGTAGGAGAGGTCAGAGCCGGAATCAGTAGGAGAGGTCAGAGCCGGAATCAGACTGAGAGGTCAGAGCCGGAATCAGTAGGAGAGGTCAGAGCCGGAATCAGACTGAGAGGTCAAAGCCGGAATCAGTAGGAGAGGTCAGAGCCGGAATCAGACTGAGAGGTCAGAGCCGGAATAAGACTGAGAGGTCAGAGCCAGAATCAGACTGAGAAGTCAGCGCAAGAATCAGTCGGAAAAGTCGCAGCAAGAATCAGTATGAGAGGTCACAACCAGAATAAGAGTGAGAGGTCAGAGCCGGAATCAGTATGAGAGGTCAGAGCCAGAATCAGACTGAGAGGTCAGAGTCGGAATCAGTAGGAGAGGTCAGAGATGGAATCAGACTGAGAGGTCAGAGCCAGAATAAGACAGAGAGGTCAGAGAAAGAATCAGTATAAGAGGTCAGAGCCAGAATCAGACTGAGAGGTCAGAGCCGGAATCAGTATGAGAGGTCAGAGCCGGAATCAGACTGAGAGGTCAGAGCCGGAATCAGACTGAGAAGTCAGAGCCAGAATCAGACTGAGAGGTCAGAGCCAGAATCAGAATGAGAGGTCTGAGCCGGAATCAGACTGGGAGGTCAGAGCTGGAATCAGTAGGAGAGGTCAGAGCCGGAATCAGTAGGAGAGGTCAGAGCCGGAATCAGACTGAGAGGTCAGAGCCGGAATCAGACTGAGAGGTCAGAGCCGGAATCAGACTGAGAGGTCAGAGCCGGAATCAGACTGAGAGGTCAGAGCAAGAATCAGACTGAGAGATCAGAGTCGGAATCAGTAGGAGAGGTCAGAGCCGGAATCAGACATAGAGGTCAGAGCCGAAATCAGACTGAGAGGTCAGAGCCGGAATCAGACTGAGAGGTCTAAACCAGAATCAAACTGAGAAGTCAGAGCCGGAATCAGACTGAAAAGTCAGAGCCAGAATAAGACTGAGAGGTTAGAGCCAGAATCAGTATGACAGGTCAGAGCTGGAATCAGACTGAGAGGTCAGAGCCGGAATAAGACTGAGAGGTCAGAGCCAGAATCAGTATGAGAGGTTAAAGACGGAATCAGACTGAGAGGTCAGAGCCAGAATCAGAATGAGAGGTCAGAGCCGGAATCAGACTGAGAGGTGAGAGCCGGAATCAGACTGAGAGGTCAGAGCCAGAATCAGACTGAGAGGTCAGAGCCGGAATTAGTAGGAGAGGTCAGAGCCGGAATCAGACTGAGAGGTCAGAGCCGGAATCAGACTGAGAGGTCAGAGCCAGAATCAGACTGAGAGGTCGGAGCCAGAATCAGACTGAGAAGTCAGAGCCAGAATCAGACTGAGAGGTTCGAGCAAGAATCAGTATGACTGGTCAGAGCCGGAATCAGACTGAGAGGTCAGAGCCGGAATCAGACTGAGAGGTCAGAGCCAGAATCAGACTGAGAGGTCGGAGCCAGAATCAGACTGAGAAGTCAGAGCCAGAATCAGACTGAGAGGTTCGAGCAAGAATCAGTATGACTGGTCAGAGCCGGAATCAGACTGAGAGGTCAGAGCCGGAATCAGACTGAGAGGTCAGAGCCAGAATAAGACTGAGAGGTCAGAGCCGGAATCAGTAGGAGAGGCCAGAGCCGGAATCAGACTAAGAGTTCAGAGCTGGAATCAGACTGAGAGGTCAGAGCCGGAATCAGACTGAGAGGTCAGAGCCGGAATCAGACTGAGAGGTCAGAGCCGGAATCAGTATGAGAGGTCAGAGCCGGAATCAGACTGAGAGGTCAGGGCTTGAATCAGACTAAGAGGTCAGAGCCAGAATCAGACTGAGAGGTCAGAGCAAGAATCAGTATGAGAGGTCAGAGCCGGAATCAGACTGAGAGGTCAGAGCCAGAATAAGACTGAGAGGTCAGAGCCGGAATCAGTAGGACAGGCCAGAGCCGGAATCAGACTAAGAGGTCAGAGCTGGAATCAGACTGAGAGGTCAGAGCCGGAATCAGACTGAGAGGTCAGAGCCGGAATCAGACTGAGAGGTCAGAGCCGGAATCAGTATGAGAGGTCAGAGCCGGAATCAGACTGAGAGGTCAAAGCCGGAATCAGACTGAGAAGTCAGAGCCAGAATCAGACTGAGAGGTCAGAGCCAGAATCAGAATGAGAGGTCTGAGCCGGAATCAGACTGGTAGGTCAGAGCTGGAATCAGTAGGAGAGGTCAGAGCCGGAATCAGTAGGAGAGGTCAGAGCCGGAATCAGACTGAGAGGTCAGAGCCGGAATCAGACTGAGAGGTCAGAGCCGGAATCAGACTGAGAAGTCAGAGCCAGAATCAGACTGAGAGGTCAGAGCAAGAATCAGACTGAGAGGTCAGAGTCGGAATCAGTAGGAGAGGTCAGAGCCGGAATCAGACTGAGAGGTCAGAGCCGAAATCAAACTGAGAAGTCAGAGCCGGAATCAGACTGAAAAGTCAGAGCCAGAATAGGACTGAGAGGTTAAAGCCAGAATCAGCATGACAGGTCAGAGCTGGAATCAGACTGAGAGGTCAGAGTCGGAATCAGACTGAGAAGTCAGAGCCAGAATCAGACTGAGAGGTCAGAGCCAGAATCAGAATGAGAGGTCTGAGCCGGAATCAGACTGGTAGGTCAGAGCTGGAATCAGTAGGAGAGGTCAGAGCCGGAATCAGTAGGAGAGGTCAGAGCCGGAATCAGACTGAGAGGTCAGAGCCGGAATCAGACTGAGAGGTCAGAGCCGGAATCAGACTGAGAAGTCAGAGCCAGAATCAGACTGAGAGGTCAGAGCAAGAATCAGACTGAGAGGTCAGAGTCGGAATCAGTAGGAGAGGTCAGAGCCGGAATCAGACTGAGAGGTCAGAGCCGAAATCAGACTGAGAGGTCAGAGCCGGAATCAGACTGAGAGGTCTGAGCCAGAATCAAACTGAGAAGTCAGAGCCGGAATCAGACTGAAAAGTCAGAGCCAGAATAGGACTGAGAGGTTAGAGCCAGAATCAGTATGACAGGTCAGAGCTGGAATCAGACTGAGAGGTCAGAGTCGGAATCAGTAGGAGAGGTCAAAGCCGGAATCAGACTGAGATTTCAGAGCCGGAATCAGACTGAGAGGTCAGAGCCGGAATCAGACTGAGAGGTCAGGGCCAGAATCAGACTGAGAGGTCGGAGCCAGAATCAGACTGAGAAGTCAGAGCAAGAATCAGACTGAGAGGTTAGAGCCAGAATCAGTATGACTGGTCAGAGCTGGAATCAGACTGAGAGGTCAGAGCCGGAATCAGACTGAGAGGTCAGAGCCAGAATAAGACTGAGAGGTCAGAGCCGGAATCAGTAGGAGAGGCCAGAGCCGGAATCAGACTAAGAGGTCAGAGCTGGAATCAGACTGAGAGGTAAGAGCCGGAATCAGACTGAGAGGTCAGAGCCGGAATAAGACTGAGAGGTCAGAGCCGGAATCAGTATGAGAGGTCAGAGCCAGAATCAGACTGAGAGGTCAGGGCTTTAATCAGACTAAGAGGTCAGAGCCAGAATCACACTGAGAGGTCAGAGCAAGAATCAGTATGAGAGGACAGAACCAGAATCAGACTGAGAGGCCAGAGCTTGAATCAGACTGAGAAGTCAGAGCCAGAATCAGACTGAGAGGTCATAGCCGGAATCAGACTGAGAAGTCAGAGCCAGAATCAGACTGAGAGGTCAGAGCCAGAATCAGAATGAGAGGTCTGAGCCGGAATCAGACTGGGAGGTCAGAGCTGGAATTAGTAGGAGAGGTCAGAGCCGGAATCAGTAGGAGAGGTCAGAGCCGGAATCAGACTGAGAGGTCAGAGCCGGAATCAGTAGGAGAGGTCAGAGCCGGAATCAGACTGAGAGGTCAAAGCCGGAATCAGTAGGAGAGGTCAGAGCCGGAATCAGACTGAGAGGTCAGAGCCGGAATAAGACTGAGAGGTCAGAGCCAGAATCAGACTGAGAAGTCAGCGCAAGAATCAGTCGGAAAAGTCGCAGCAAGAATCAGTATGAGAGGTCACAACCAGAATAAGAGTGAGAGGTCAGAGCCGGAATCAGTATGAGAGGTCAGAGACAGAATCAGGCTGAGATGTCAGAACCGAAATCAGACCGAGAGGTCAGAGCCAGAATCAGACTGAGAGGTCAGAGTCGGAATCAGTAGGAGAGGTCAGAGATGGAATCAGACTGAGAGGTCAGAGCCAGAATAAGACAGAGAGGTCAGAGAAAGAATCAGTATAAGAGGTCAGAGCCAGAATCAGACTGAGAGGTCAGAGCCGGAATCAGTATGAGAGGTTAGAGCCGGAATCAGACTGAGAGGTCAGAGCCGGAATCAGACTGAGAAGTCAGAGCCAGAATCAGACTGAGAGGTCAGAGCCAGAATCAGAATGAGAGGTCTGAGCCGGAATCAGACTGGGAGGTCAGAGCTGGAATCAGTAGGAGAGGTCAGAGCCGGAATCAGTAGGAGAGGTCAGAGCCGGAATCAGACTGAGAGGTCAGAGCCGGAATCAGACTGAGAGGTCAGAGCCGGAATCAGACTGAGAGGTCAGAGCCGGAATCAGACTGAGAGGTCAGAGCAAGAATCAGACTGAGAGATCAGAGTCGGAATCAGTAGGAGAGGTCAGAGCCGGAATCAGACATAGAGGTCAGAGCCGAAATCAGACTGAGAGGTCAGAGCCGGAATCAGACTGAGAGGTCTAAACCAGAATCAAACTGAGAAGTCAGAGCCGGAATCAGACTGAAAAGTCAGAGCCAGAATAAGACTGAGAGGTTAGAGCCAGAATCAGTATGACAGGTCAGAGCTGGAATCAGACTGAGAGGTCAGAGCCGGAATAAGACTGAGAGGTCAGAGCCAGAATCAGTATGAGAGGTTAAAGACGGAATCAGACTGAGAGGTCAGAGCCAGAATCAGAATGAGAGGTCAGAGCCGGAATCAGACTGAGAGGTCAGAGCCGGAATCAGACTGAGAGGTCAGAGCCAGAATCAGACTGAGAGGTCGGAGCCAGAATCAGACTGAGAAGTCAGAGCAAGAATCAGACTGAGAGGTTAGAGCCAGAATCAGTATGACTGGTCAGAGCTGGAATCAGACTGAGAGGTCAGAGCCGGAATCAGACTGAGAGGTCAGAGCCAGAATAAGACTGAGAGGTCGGAGCCGGAATTAGTAGGAGAGGCAAGAGCCGGAATCAGACTAAGAGGTCAGAGCTTGAATCAGACTGAGAGGTCAGAGCCGGAATCAGACTGAGAGGTCAGAGCCGGAATAAGACTGAGAGGTCAGAGCCGGAATCAGTATGAGAGGTCAGAGCCGGAATCAGACTGAGAGGTCAGGGCTTTAATCAGACCAAGAGGTCAGAGCCAGAATCAGACTGAGAGGTCAGAGCAAGAATCAGTATGAGAGGTCAGAACCAGAATCAGACTGAGAGGCCAGAGCTTGAATCAGACTGAGAAGTCAGAGCCAGAATCAGACTGAGAGGTCATAGCCGGAATCAGACTGAGAAGTCAGAGCCAGAATCAGACTGAGAGGTCAGAGCCAGAATCAGAATGAGAGGTCTGAGCCGGAATCAGACTGGGAGGTCAGAGCTGGAATTAGTAGGAGAGGTCAGAGCCGGAATCAGTAGGAGAGGTCAGAGCCGGAATCAGACTGAGAGGTCAGAGCCGGAATCAGTAGGAGAGCTCAGAGCCGGAATCAGACTGAGAGGTCAGAGCCGGAATCAGTAGGAGAGGTCAGAGCCGGAATCAGACTGAGAGGTCAGAGCCGGAATCAGACTGAGAGGTCAGAGCCGGAATAAGACTGAGAGGTCAGAGCCAGAATCAGACTGAGAAGTCAGCGCAAGAATCAGTCGGAGAAGTCGCAGCAAGAATCAGTATGAGAGGTCACAACCAGAATAAGAGTGAGAGGTCAGAGCCAGAATAAGACTGAGAGGTCAGAGCCGGAATCAGACTGAGAAGTCAGAGCCAGAATCAGACTGAGAGGTCAGAGCCAGAATCAGAATGAGAGGTCTGAGCCGGAATCAGACTGGAAGGTCAGAGCTGGAATTAGTAGGAGAGGTCAGAGCCGGAATCAGTAGGAGAGGTCAGAGCCGGAATCAGACTGAGAGGTCAGAGCCGGAATCAGTAGGAGAGCTCAGAGCCGGAATCAGACTGAGAGGTCAGAGCCGGAATCAGTAGGAGAGGTCAGAGCCGGAATCAGACTGAGAGGTCAGAGCCGGAATAAGACTGAGAGGTCAGAGCCAGAATCAGACTGAGAAGTCAGCGCAAGAATCAGTCGGAGAAGTCGCAGCAAGAATCAGTATGAGAGGTCACAACCAGAATAAGAGTGAGAGGTCAGAGCCGGAATCAGTATGAGAGGTCAGAGCCGGAATCAGACTGAGAGGTCAGAGCCGGAATCAGACTGAGAAGTCAGAGCCAGAATCAGACTGAGAGGTCAGAGCCAGAATCAGAATGAGAGGTCTGAGCCGGAATCAGACTGGGAGGTCAGAGCTGGAATTAGTAGGAGAGGTCAGAGCCGGAATCAGTAGGAGAGGTCAGAGCCGGAATCAGACTGAGAGGTCAGAGCCGGAATCAGTAGGAGAGCTCAGAGCCGGAATCAGACTGAGAGGTCAGAGCCGGAATCAGTAGGAGAGGTCAGAGCCGGAATCAGACTGAGAGGTCAGAGCCGGAATCAGACTGAGAGGTCAGAGCCGGAATAAGACTGAGAGGTCAGAGCCAGAATCAGACTGAGAAGTCAGCGCAAGAATCAGTCGGAGAAGTCGCAGCAAGAATCAGTATGAGAGGTCACAACCAGAATAAGAGTGAGAGGTCACAGCCGGAATCAGTATGAGAGGTCAGAGCCAGAATCAGGCTGAGATGTCAGAGCCGAAATCAGACCGAGAGGTCAGAGCCAGAATCAGACTGAGAGGTCAGAGCCGGAATCAGTATGAGAGGTCAGAGCCGGAATCAGACTGAGAGGTCAGAGCCGGAATCAGACTGAGAAGTCAGAGCCAGAATCAGACTGAGAGGTCAGAGCCAGAATCAGAATGAGAGGTCTGAGCCGGAATCAGACTGGGAGGTCAGAGCTGGAATCAGTAGGAGAGGTCAGAGCCGGAATCAGTAGGAGAGGTCAGAGCCGGAATCAGACTGAGAGGTCAGAGCCGGAATCAGACTGAGAGGTCAGAGCCGGAATCAGACTGAGAGGTCAGAGCCGGAATCAGACTGAGAGGTCAGAGCAAGAATCAGACTGAGAGATCAGAGTCGGAATCAGTAGGAGAGGTCAGAGCCGGAATCAGACAGAGAGGTCAGAGCCGAAATCAGACTGAGAGGTCAGAGCCGGAATCAGACTGAGAGGTCTAAACCAGAATCAAACTGAGAAATCAGAGCCGGAATCAGACTGAAAAGTCAGAGCCAGAATAAGACTGAGAGGTTAGAGCCAGAATCAGTATGACAGGTCAGAGCTGGAATCAGACTGAGAGGTCAGAGCCGGAATAAGACTGAGAGGTCAGAGCCAGAATCAGTATGAGAGGTTAAAGACGGAATCAGACTGAGAGGTCAGAGCCAGAATCAGAATGAGAGGTCAGAGCCGGAATCAGACTGAGAGGTCAGAGCCGGAATCAGACTGAGAGGTCAGAGCCAGAATCAGACTGAGAGGTCGGAGCCAGAATCAGTCTGAGAAGTCAGAGCAAGAATCAGACTGAGAGGTTAGAGCCAGAATCAGTATGACTGGTCAGAGCTGGAATCAGACTGAGAGGTCAGAGCCGGAATCAGACTGAGAGGTCTAAACCAGAATCAAACTGAGAAGTCAGAGCCGGAATCAGACTGAAAAGTCAGAGCCAGAATAAGACTGAGAGGTTAGAGCCAGAATCAGTATGACAGGTCAGAGCTGGAATCAGACTGAGAGGTCAGAGCCGGAATAAGACTGAGAGGTCAGAGCCAGAATCAGTATGAGAGGTTAAAGACGGAATCAGACTGAGAGGTCAGAGCCAGAATCAGAATGAGAGGTCAGAGCCGGAATCAGACTGAGAGGTCAGAGCCGGAATCAGACTGAGAGGTCAGAGCCAGAATCAGACTGAGAGGTCGGAGCCAGAATCAGACTGAGAAGTCAGAGCAAGAATCAGACTGAGAGGTTAGAGCCAGAATCAGTATGACTGGTCAGAGCTGGAATCAGACTGAGAGGTCAGAGCCGGAATCAGACTGAGAGGTCAGAGCCAGAATAAGACTGAGAGGTCAGAGCCGGAATTAGTAGGAGAGGCCAGAGCCGGAATCAGACTAAGAGGTCAGAGCTTGAATCAGACTGAGAGGTCAGAGCCGGAATAAGACTGAGAGGTCAGAGCCGGAATCAGTATGAGAGGTCAGAGCCGGAATCAGACTGAGAGGTCAGGGCTTTAATCAGACTAAGAGGTCAGAGCCAGAATCAGACTGAGAGGTCAGAGCAAGAATCAGTATGAGAGGTCAGAACCAGAATCAGACTGAGAGGCCAGAGCTTGAATCAGACTGAGAAGTCAGAGCCAGAATCAGACTGAGAGGTCATAGCCGGAATCAGACTGAGAAGTCAGAGCCAGAATCAGACTGAGAGGTCAGAGCCAGAATCAGAATGAGAGGTCTGAGCCGGAATCAGACTGGGAGGTCAGAGCTGGAATCAGTAGGAGAGGTCAGAGCCGGAATCAGACTGAGAGGTCAGAGCCGGAATCAGTAGGAGAGCTCAGAGCCGGAATCAGACTGAGAGGTCAGAGCCGGAATCAGTAGGAGAGGTCAGAGCCGGAATCAGACTGAGAGGTCAGAGCCGGAATCAGACTGAGAGGTCAGAGCCGGAATCAGACTGAGAAGTCAGCGCAAGAATCAGTCGGAGAAGTCGCAGCAAGAATCAGTATGAGAGGTCACAACCAGAATAAGAGTGAGAGGTCAGAGCCGGAATCAGTATGAGAGGTCAGAGCCGGAATCAGACTGAGAGGTCAGAGCCGGAATCAGACTGAGAAGTCAGAGCCAGAATCAGACTGAGAGGTCAGAGCCAGAATCAGAATGAGAGGTCTGAGCCGGAATCAGACTGGTAGGTCAGAGCTGGAATCAGTAGGAGAGGTCAGAGCCGGAATCAGACTGAGAGGTCAGAGCCGGAATCAGACTGAGAAGTCAGAGCCAGAATCAGACTGAGAGGTCAGAGCAAGAATCAGACTGAGAGGTCAGAGTCGGAATCAGTAGGAGAGGTCAGAGCCGGAATCAGACTGAGAGGTCAGAGCCGAAATCAGACTGAGAGGTCAGAGCCGGAATCAGACTGAGAGGTCTGAGCCAGAATCAAACTGAGAAGTCAGAGCCGGAATCAGACTGAAAAGTCAGAGCCAGAATAGGACTGAGAGGTTAGAGCCAGAATCAGTATGACAGGTCAGAGCTGGAATCAGACTGAGAGGTCAGAGTCGGAATCAGTAGGAGAGGTCAAAGCCGGAATCAGACTGAGATTTCAGAGCCGGAATCAGACTGAGAGGTCAGAGCCGGAATCAGACTGAGAGGTCAGGGCCAGAATCAGACTGAGAGGTCGGAGCCAGAATCAGACTGAGAAGTCAGAGCAAGAATCAGACTGAGAGGTTAGAGCCAGAATCAGTATGACTGGTCAGAGCTGGAATCAGACTGAGAGGTCAGAGCCGGAATCAGACTGAGAGGTCAGAGCCAGAATAAGACTGAGAGGTCAGAGCCGGAATCAGTAGGAGAGGCCAGAGCCGGAATCAGACTAAGAGGTCAGAGCTGGAATCAGACTGAGAGGTAAGAGCCGGAATCAGACTGAGAGGTCAGAGCCGGAATAAGACTGAGAGGTCAGAGCCGGAATCAGTATGAGAGGTCAGAGCCAGAATCAGACTGAGAGGTCAGGGCTTTAATCAGACTAAGAGGTCAGAGCCAGAATCACACTGAGAGGTCAGAGCAAGAATCAGTATGAGAGGACAGAACCAGAATCAGACTGAGAGGCCAGAGCTTGAATCAGACTGAGAAGTCAGAGCCAGAATCAGACTGAGAGGTCATAGCCGGAATCAGACTGAGAAGTCAGAGCCAGAATCAGACTGAGAGGTCAGAGCCAGAATCAGAATGAGAGGTCTGAGCCGGAATCAGACTGGGAGGTCAGAGCTGGAATTAGTAGGAGAGGTCAGAGCCGGAATCAGTAGGAGAGGTCAGAGCCGGAATCAGACTGAGAGGTCAGAGCCGGAATCAGTAGGAGAGGTCAGAGCCGGAATCAGACTGAGAGGTCAAAGCCGGAATCAGTAGGAGAGGTCAGAGCCGGAATCAGACTGAGAGGTCAGAGCCGGAATAAGACTGAGAGGTCAGAGCCAGAATCAGACTGAGAAGTCAGCGCAAGAATCAGTCGGAAAAGTCGCAGCAAGAATCAGTATGAGAGGTCACAACCAGAATAAGAGTGAGAGGTCAGAGCCGGAATCAGTATGAGAGGTCAGAGACAGAATCAGGCTGAGATGTCAGAACCGAAATCAGACCGAGAGGTCAGAGCCAGAATCAGACTGAGAGGTCAGAGTCGGAATCAGTAGGAGAGGTCAGAGATGGAATCAGACTGAGAGGTCAGAGCCAGAATAAGACAGAGAGGTCAGAGAAAGAATCAGTATAAGAGGTCAGAGCCAGAATCAGACTGAGAGGTCAGAGCCGGAATCAGTATGAGAGGTCAGAGCCGGAATCAGACTGAGAGGTCAGAGCCGGAATCAGACTGAGAAGTCAGAGCCAGAATCAGACTGAGAGGTCAGAGCCAGAATCAGAATGAGAGGTCTGAGCCGGAATCAGACTGGGAGGTCAGAGCTGGAATCAGTAGGAGAGGTCAGAGCCGGAATCAGTAGGAGAGGTCAGAGCCGGAATCAGACTGAGAGGTCAGAGCCGGAATCAGACTGAGAGGTCAGAGCCGGAATCAGACTGAGAGGTCAGAGCCGGAATCAGACTGAGAGGTCAGAGCAAGAATCAGACTGAGAGATCAGAGTCGGAATCAGTAGGAGAGGTCAGAGCCGGAATCAGACATAGAGGTCAGAGCCGAAATCAGACTGAGAGGTCAGAGCCGGAATCAGACTGAGAGGTCTAAACCAGAATCAAACTGAGAAGTCAGAGCCGGAATCAGACTGAAAA
This sequence comes from Leptodactylus fuscus, assembly GCF_031893055.1. Taxonomy (NCBI): domain Eukaryota; kingdom Metazoa; phylum Chordata; class Amphibia; order Anura; family Leptodactylidae; genus Leptodactylus; species Leptodactylus fuscus. Next base: position 63,126,090 of record NC_134274.1, on the reverse strand, counting down.
GTCAGAGCCAGAATAAGACTGAGAGGTTAGAGCCAGAATCAGTATGACAGGTCAGAGCTGGAATCAGACTGAGAGGTCAGAGCCGGAATAAGACTGAGAGGTCAGAGCCAGAATCAGTATGAGAGGTTAAAGACGGAATCAGACTGAGAGGTCAGAGCCAGAATCAGAATGAGAGGTCAGAGCCGGAATCAGACTGAGAGGTCAGAGCCGGAATCAGACTGAGAGGTCAGAGCCAGAATCAGACTGAGAGGTCGGAGCCAGAATCAGACTGAGAAGTCAGAGCAAGAATCAGACTGAGAGGTTAGAGCCAGAATCAGTATGACTGGTCAGAGCTGGAATCAGACTGAGAGGTCAGAGCCGGAATCAGACTGAGAGGTCAGAGCCAGAATAAGACTGAGAGGTCAGAGCCGGAATTAGTAGGAGAGGTCAGAGCCGGAATCAGACTGAGAGGTCAGAGCCGGAATCAGACTGAGAGGTCAGAGCCAGAATCAGACTGAGAGGTCGGAGCCAGAATCAGACTGAGAAGTCAGAGCCAGAATCAGACTGAGAGGTTCGAGCAAGAATCAGTATGACTGGTCAGAGCCGGAATCAGACTGAGAGGTCAGAGCCGGAATCAGACTGAGAGGTCAGAGCCAGAATAAGACTGAGAGGTCAGAGCCGGAATCAGTAGGAGAGGCCAGAGCCGGAATCAGACTAAGAGTTCAGAGATGGAATCAGACTGAGAGGTCAGAGCCGGAATCAGACTGAGAGGTCAGAGCCGGAATCAGACTGAGAGGTCAGAGCCGGAATCAGTATGAGAGGTCAGAGCCGGAATCAGACTGAGAGGTCAGGGCTTGAATCAGACTAAGAGGTCAGAGCCAGAATCAGACTGAGAGGTCAGAGCAAGAATCAGTATGAGAGGTCAGAGCCGGAATCAGACTGAGAGGTCAGAGCCAGAATAAGACTGAGAGGTCAGAGCCGGAATCAGTAGGACAGGCCAGAGCCGGAATCAGACTAAGAGGTCAGAGCTGGAATCAGACTGAGAGGTCAGAGCCGGAATCAGACTGAGAGGTCAGAGCCGGAATCAGACTGAGAGGTCAGAGCCGGAATCAGTATGAGAGGTCAGAGCCGGAATCAGACTGAGAGGTCAGAGCCGGAATCAGACTGAGAAGTCAGAGCCAGAATCAGACTGAGAGGTCAGAGCCGGAATCAGAATGAGAGGTCTGAGCCGGAATCAGACTGGTAGGTCAGAGCTGGAATCAGTAGGAGAGGTCAGAGCCGGAATCAGTAGGAGAGGTCAGAGCCGGAATCAGACTGAGAGGTCAGAGCCGGAATCAGACTGAGAGGTCAGAGCCGGAATCAGACTGAGAAGTCAGAGCCAGAATCAGACTGAGAGGTCAGAGCAAGAATCAGACTGAGAGGTCAGAGTCGGAATCAGTAGGAGAGGTCAGAGCCGGAATCAGACTGAGAGGTCAGAGCCGAAATCAAACTGAGAAGTCAGAGCCGGAATCAGACTGAAAAGTCAGAGCCAGAATAGGACTGAGAGGTTAGAGCCAGAATCAGTATGACAGGTCAGAGCTGGAATCAGACTGAGAGGTCAGAGTCGGAATCAGTAGGAGAGGTCAAAGCCGGAATCAGACTGAGATTTCAGAGCCGGAATCAGACTGAGAGGTCAGAGCCGGAATCAGACTGAGAGGTCAGAGCCAGAATCAGACTGAGAGGTCGGAGCCAGAATCAGACTGAGAAGTCAGAGCAAGAATCAGACTGAGAGGTTAGAGCCAGAATCAGTATGACTGGTCAGAGCTGGAATCAGACTGAGAGGTCAGAGCCGGAATCAGACTGAGAGGTCAGAGCCAGAATAAGACTGAGAGGTCAGAGCCGGAATCAGTAGGAGAGGCCAGAGCCGGAATCAGACTGAGAGGTCAGGGCTTTAATCAGACTAAGAGGTCAGAGCCAGAATCACACTGAGAGGTCAGAGCAAGAATCAGTATGAGAGGACAGAACCAGAATCAGACTGAGAGGCCAGAGCTTGAATCAGACTGAGAAGTCAGAGCCAGAATCAGACTGAGAGGTCATAGCCGGAATCAGACTGAGAAGTCAGAGCCAGAATCAGACTGAGAGGTCAGAGCCAGAATCAGAATGAGAGGTCAGAGCCGGAATCAGACTGAGAGGTCAGAGCCGGAATCAGTAGGAGAGGTCAGAGCCGGAATCAGACTGAGAGGTCAAAGCCGGAATCAGTAGGAGAGGTCAGAGCCGGAATCAGACTGAGAGGTCAGAGCCGGAATAAGACTGAGAGGTCAGAGCCAGAATCAGACTGAGAAGTCAGCGCAAGAATCAGTCGGAAAAGTCGCAGCAAGAATCAGTATGAGAGGTCACAACCAGAATAAGAGTGAGAGGTCAGAGCCGGAATCAGTATGAGAGGTCAGAGACAGAATCAGGCTGAGATGTCAGAACCGAAATCAGACCGAGAGGTCAGAGCCAGAATCAGACTGAGAGGTCAGAGTCGGAATCAGTAGGAGAGGTCAGAGATGGAATCAGACTGAGAGGTCAGAGCCAGAATAAGACAGAGAGGTCAGAGAAAGAATCAGTATAAGAGGTCAGAGCCAGAATCAGACTGAGAGGTCAGAGCCGGAATCAGTATGAGAGGTCAGAGCCGGAATCAGACTGAGAGGTCAGAGCCGGAATCAGACTGAGAAGTCAGAGCCAGAATCAGACTGAGAGGTCAGAGCCAGAATCAGAATGAGAGGTCTGAGCCGGAATCAGACTGGGAGGTCAGAGCTGGAATCAGTAGGAGAGGTCAGAGCCGGAATCAGTAGGAGAGGTCAGAGCCGGAATCAGACTGAGAGGTCAGAGCCGGAATCAGACTGAGAGGTCAGAGCCGGAATCAGACTGAGAGGTCAGAGCCGGAATCAGACTGAGAGGTCAGAGCAAGAATCAGACTGAGAGATCAGAGTCGGAATCAGTAGGAGAGGTCAGAGCCGGAATCAGACATAGAGGTCAGAGCCGAAATCAGACTGAGAGGTCAGAGCCGGAATCAGACTGAGAGGTCTAAACCAGAATCAAACTGAGAAGTCAGAGCCGGAATCAGACTGAAAAGTCAGAGCCAGAATAAGACTGAGAGGTTAGAGCCAGAATCAGTATGACAGGTCAGAGCTGGAATCAGACTGAGAGGTCAGAGCCGGAATAAGACTGAGAGGTCAGAGCCAGAATCAGTATGAGAGGTTAAAGACGGAATCAGACTGAGAGGTCAGAGCCAGAATCAGAATGAGAGGTCAGAGCCGGAATCAGACTGAGAGGTCAGAGCCGGAATCAGACTGAGAGGTCAGAGCCAGAATCAGACTGAGAGGTCGGAGCCAGAATCAGACTGAGAAGTCAGAGCAAGAATCAGACTGAGAGGTTAGAGCCAGAATCAGTATGACTGGTCAGAGCTGGAATCAGACTGAGAGGTCAGAGCCGGAATCAGACTGAGAGGTCAGAGCCAGAATAAGACTGAGAGGTCGGAGCCGGAATTAGTAGGAGAGGCAAGAGCCGGAATCAGACTAAGAGGTCAGAGCTTGAATCAGACTGAGAGGTCAGAGCCGGAATCAGACTGAGAGGTCAGAGCCGGAATAAGACTGAGAGGTCAGAGCCGGAATCAGTATGAGAGGTCAGAGCCGGAATCAGACTGAGAGGTCAGGGCTTTAATCAGACTAAGAGGTCAGAGCCAGAATCAGACTGAGAGGTCAGAGCAAGAATCAGTATGAGAGGTCAGAACCAGAATCAGACTGAGAGGCCAGAGCTTGAATCAGACTGAGAAGTCAGAGCCAGAATCAGACTGAGAGGTCATAGCCGGAATCAGACTGAGAAGTCAGAGCCAGAATCAGACTGAGAGGTCAGAGCCAGAATCAGAATGAGAGGTCTGAGCCGGAATCAGACTGGGAGGTCAGAGCTGGAATTAGTAGGAGAGGTCAGAGCCGGAATCAGTAGGAGAGGTCAGAGCCGGAATCAGTAGAGAGGTCAGAGCCGGAATCAGACTGAGAGGTCAGAGCCGGAATCAGTAGGAGAGGTCAGAGCCGGAATCAGACTGAGAGGTCAAAGCCGGAATCAGTAGGAGAGGTCAGAGCCGGAATCAGACTGAGAGGTCAGAGCCGGAATAAGACTGAGAGGTCAGAGCCAGAATCAGACTGAGAAGTCAGCGCAAGAATCAGTCGGAAAAGTCGCAGCAAGAATCAGTATGAGAGGTCACAACCAGAATAAGAGTGAGAGGTCAGAGCCGGAATCAGTATGAGAGGTCAGAGACAGAATCAGGCTGAGATGTCAGAACCGAAATCAGACCGAGAGGTCAGAGCCAGAATCAGACTGAGAGGTCAGAGTCGGAATCAGTAGGAGAGGTCAGAGATGGAATCAGACTGAGAGGTCAGAGCCAGAATAAGACAGAGAGGTCAGAGAAAGAATCAGTATAAGAGGTCAGAGCCAGAATCAGACTGAGAGGTCAGAGCCGGAATCAGTATGAGAGGTTAGAGCCGGAATCAGACTGAGAGGTCAGAGCCGGAATCAGACTGAGAAGTCAGAGCCAGAATCAGACTGAGAGGTCAGAGCCAGAATCAGAATGAGAGGTCTGAGCCGGAATCAGACTGGGAGGTCAGAGCTGGAATCAGTAGGAGAGGTCAGAGCCGGAATCAGTAGGAGAGGTCAGAGCCGGAATCAGACTGAGAGGTCAGAGCCGGAATCAGACTGAGAGGTCAGAGCCGGAATCAGACTGAGAGGTCAGAGCCGGAATCAGACTGAGAGGTCAGAGCAAGAATCAGACTGAGAGATCAGAGTCGGAATCAGTAGGAGAGGTCAGAGCCGGAATCAGACATAGAGGTCAGAGCCGAAATCAGACTGAGAGGTCAGAGCCGGAATCAGACTGAGAGGTCTAAACCAGAATCAAACTGAGAAGTCAGAGCCGGAATCAGACTGAAAAGTCAGAGCCAGAATAAGACTGAGAGGTTAGAGCCAGAATCAGTATGACAGGTCAGAGCTGGAATCAGACTGAGAGGTCAGAGCCGGAATAAGACTGAGAGGTCAGAGCCAGAATCAGTATGAGAGGTTAAAGACGGAATCAGACTGAGAGGTCAGAGCCAGAATCAGAATGAGAGGTCAGAGCCGGAATCAGACTGAGAGGTCAGAGCCTGAATCAGACTGAGAGGTCAGAGCCAGAATCAGACTGAGAGGTCGGAGCCAGAATCAGACTGAGAAGTCAGAGCAAGAATCAGACTGAGAGGTTAGAGCCAGAATCAGTATGACTGGTCAGAGCTGGAATCAGACTGAGAGGTCAGAGCCGGAATCAGACTGAGAGGTCAGAGCCAGAATAAGACTGAGAGGTCGGAGCCGGAATTAGTAGGAGAGGCA